>NW_006399818.1:15452315-15467456 GCF_000299155.1 Elephantulus edwardii
CTATAAATATTAACAAAATGATAATTTCTAATCTAGAAATACATGTTCCAATGCAGTTCCTGTTTTTCATAAATGGTTTTGGTAAGAAGAATATTGTAAATGTGGATACAGTTCCACTATTCCTCCTCCATGCCACGATATTATTAGTGTTATTAGCATGAGCAGTTATAAATCCATTGCCTTCCTTACTCTTAAATTTTTTTATTTTAAATTTGTTATTAATTTCAATAAAAATTTACAGAGGCTTTGGATTTCCATTCATTCATTGTTGTGACTGCTGGTGTTAAGAGTGTTGATTGTGGATCCGAGCAAGCTATAATTGCCAACAACCTCAATTCCTTCTCCATCTATTATGGTGCTGCCAACTGGCCCAGTGGTGAGAATCTTTGTCTTCCTGATGTTGAGATTCAATCCATATTGAAGGCTAGTCCTTGACCTTTTGCAGCAAGCACTTTTTCAATTTCAGGAAGCAAGGTTGTGTCATCTGCATACCATAGGTTGTTAATGAATCTTCCTCTAAGCTTGATACCACACTCCTCATAAAGCCCTACTTCCTGAATGATCTGTTCTGCATACAGATTGAAAAGGTGTGGGAACAAGATGCATACCTGACACATTCCTTTCCTGATTTTGAAACATGCAGTGTTTCTCTGTTCTGAGGACTGCTTCTTGGCCCAAGTATAATATAGGTTTCAAATAAGCACAAGCAAGTGTTCTATAGTGGTATTAGGTGATATTTGTGATATTATTGATACTGTTTAATGATTTCCACATTCTGTTGGGCTTTTTTTGGGGGAGGGATGGTAATAAATATGGATCTTTTCTAGTCAGTTGGTCAAGTGGTTGCTCTCCAGATTTCCTGGCACAACATGGTGAGCATGTCCAAGGCTGCATCAGTTGAAATATGTCAGTTGGTATTCTATCAATTCCTGGGGCCTTGTTGTTTGCCAACTCTTTTAGAACAAATTGGACTTCTTCCTTTATCACCATTGCTTCTTGAATAGAAATTGTTTCATGAAATTTTTCTGTGTCAGCCAATTCTTTTTGGTACAGTGACTCTGTTTTCTTTCTATTTTCTGCATCCTTCAGTATTCTGCCCATAGCATCCTTAAGTATTGCAACTCAAGGCTTGAATTTGTTCTTCCAATCTTTCAGCTCAAGAAATGCCAAGTGAGTTTGTTTCTTTTGCTTTTCAGACCCGAGCTCCTTGCACATTTCATTATAATTTTTTTCTTTGTCTTCTCAAGCTGCCCTTTGAAATCTTCTGTTCCTCTCCTTAACTTCCTGATTTCTTCCTTTTGCTTTTGCTTCTAAGTGCTCTAGTGCAGTATTCAGAGTCTCTTCTGACATCCACCTCGATCTTTTCTTTCTCTTGTGTCTTTCTAATGACCTTTTGCATTTTTTATGGATGATATTATTGATATTCTCCCATAGATCATCTGACCTTTGCTCATTAGTGTTCAAGGCCTCAAATCTGTTCTTGAGGTTATTTTTTTAGTTCAGGTGGGACAGACTCAAGGCCAAATTTTGGGTTTTTTGCATTTGATTTAATTTTCTTCAGCTTTAGTTTGAACTTGGATATGAGTCATTGATGGTCTGTTCCACAATCAGCACCTAGTTTTCACAGCTGATAATGAACTTTTCTAATGATTCTTTCCACAGATGTAATAAATCAGATTCCTGTATACCATCAGGTAAGGTCCATGCATATAGTCACTGTTTGTTTCTTAAAGTATGTGTAATGAGCAAATCACTGTTTATACAAAAGTCTATCGTTTTATCTCCAGCCTCATTTCTGTCACTGAGCCCACATTTTCCAACTACTGATCCTTCCTCTCTATTACCAACTTTTGCATTCTAGTCACTGAATATTAGTGCATCCTGGTTGCATGTTTGATTGATTCCTGATTGCAGAAGTTGGTAGACATAATCTATTTTCTCCTTTTGGGCTCTGGTTGTTGGTGCATATATTTGAATGATCTTCTGTAGTAAATGTTTTAAGCTTTCCTTATTTTGAGCAAAGAAGGCTGTATCATTCGAATAACAGAGGGTGCTGGTGCATCTTCCTCCAATTCTGATGTCACATTCTTTTTCATGTGTTGTTGTTGCATGTTGTTTTGTTGGAACTGATTTTACCTGACCCTCCAATGAGCTTTCAGAAGCAGTATAGCCAATGGATATAATGTGTTTGAATTGTTGTTGTTTTTGTTGTTATGTACCAGCGAGTCACCTGCACCTCATAGTGACCCTATGTACAGCAGCTCTGAACCCTGCCCTATCCTGAGCCAATCTCACTTACTCCGAAACACCTAACCCTATTGCCCCAGTTACCATGTGAATCTATTTCATCCAGGGTCTTCCTCTCCTCTGCTGTCCCTTCGCCCTTCCAAATATGATGTCCTTCTCCAAGGACTGGTCCCTCCTGGCCACATGCCCAAAGTTATGAATTACTGCTTGGCAAACCAATTCGCTCTGTAAAGTTTCACTCAAATTTCAATGGAGAGTTAATAAAAAAGAAAGAGAAAGATCCTTTATATAGAATACACCCTGGGTAACTTTATGTTTACGTGAACTCTGTGGCACATGTTTGGGTTTGTTTTTTACTCTTCCACATCCTTCCTAGCTTTGAGTATTGTCAGTATTTGAAACCTTTTTCCAGTTTTGTAGAGAAAAATTCCATTATTCCTTTGAACTGGTGACCTTTGAGTTGATTCTGACTCATAGTAACCTTCTACAAGAGAGTGCTGCCCTGTGGAGTCCCCAAAGTTGTAATCCTTACAGGCCCTGGCTGCCACATTTTCCAAGCAGCTGGTGCCTTCCAACACTGACCTCTTGACCCTGGTGGCCCCCTCCCCTGGAAGGAGAGTTCAGAGCCCAGCAGGGGGAGGAAGGGGATTGGCCTTTTTTTGATTGTCCAGTTAGGTCCTTAATCAAGAAGGAAACTGGGCCCATTGTGGTTTGTGATGTGTTGAGCAATGGACCAAGGAGGTGGGTGTTATTTTTTGAACGCTTGTTAAAGCATATGGTAACATGGAGGATAATGGGTCAAAAAATACAGAATGTCCCAGGGAATTTTTCTAGAAGGTAAAGGTTGTGTTTTCCTGCCCTCTTCCCTACAGCATCTCACAGCCTTGTGTTTCATTATACGCTTGTCCAAGGGATTAAGTGTTTCTGTGGCAAGAATGACTAATTGCTCTTCACGATAATGATTTATGGCGCTGAAACAACTGAATATCTGTACAAGGGGAAAACAGAATGGCCCACCTTTCCTCCTTACACCGAAATGTAGTAGAAATGGATCAAAGGCTAAAATGTAGGTGCTTGAAGATGTTTTTCATATAAAGCACAGAAGAAGAGTTGGTGCCATGGGAATAGACCACAGTTTCTTTTAGCAGGAGAAAAAAGAGCATGAGTCATGAAAGAAACAATGACTGAAATGGACTTTATCAGCTTGGAGAGGGACATGGTGGTGGGAAGGTAGAGGGTCGGCCGGTGAAGGAGAGGAAGACCCTCAACCAGGTGGATTGGCACAGTGACTGCTGCAGTGGGTTTTTTTTTAGTTTATTATTAATTTCAATGAAAATTTACAGAGATTTTGGATTTCCATTCATTCACTGTTGCACTTTTCTCCCCTCCCAACCCTACCTCCTAGTACACTACTTTCTTGGAAAAGTAAAAGAAAAATTCTTTCATTGTTTTACAATCCCTCCCTCCAGGGCCACTCTACTATGCAGCCTTCATTCTGGACTCCTGTCATGACAAAAATACCTAATCACATATCCCTTTTAAACCGTTTTCTCCCTCATGGTGCAGGAGAGGATGGGCTTCAGATCTGCTGTTCATAGGGTCACTATGAGTCATACTTGACTCACATCACCTAACAACAACAACAAGTCTTCAAAAGACAATTGAGAGAATAAAAAGGCAAGGAAATTGTTTGCAATACGTGGATTGAATTATGCTCGCTCACCACTCCCTCCTTTCTTTCTTTCTTTTTCTCTCATCACAATTTTATTTGAAAGTGTTTGAAACGGAACAAAACTCTTATTTTATTAAAAGTGTTTCATTTTTTAACAAAGGCAATTCAACCAACCAAAACCTAATAATTAATATATAAGTCTTAGAAGATCAACTACAAATTTTATTATATTTTCTCATTACTTTTCATTAGCTTGGTTTATTTGCTATTTTGTTTGAACAAATAATGTTAAAATATTATATAACTCATGAGTGATACAAAAATACTTTTCACAATAAATTTGTTATGATACACTCCTTTATTTCTAACCTTTATTTCAACTTGTGGTTATAAACCCATTTTGGAACAAGTTTCCTTTGTCATGTTAAAGAGGTAGGATGGGTGGCAGGTGTGTCTTAGATCACTCTCTTTTGAAATATAAAAGAGCACATTAAACAAGCAGACATTAACCAAAGGGAAGACAGACTCTGCAGGATTGTTGAGGAACCTCAGGACAGTGGCACAACTTCAGGATAGTGGCACAGTCATCAAAGCACTGGGCTGCTGCTCGCAGAATGGCAGGTCTGGATCTACCAGCCTCTCGCTGGGTGAAAGATGTGAGTCGACTTCCATAAAGATTTTGTCTTAGAAACTAAGGGACAGCTCTACTCTGTCCTGCAGTGTGGCTATGAATTGAAATTGACTTGTTGGCAGTAGGTTGGGTTGTTTCAATAGGAATAGAAGCTTAGAGGAGACAAGGACCTTCCTCCAGAACAGAAAGAAAGACTCCCGTAGAGGTAATAACAACAGTAGTAGCATCCTGAACTAGAAATGCTAGCTTCTTAAACTGTGAGAATATAAAATTCTGTTTGTTAAGGCCTTCCACTTGTGGTATTTCTGTCATGTTGTTGATGTTGTATACGGTAGAGTCAGAAATGACTCAGAGCTGCCCCTTCTGTGGATTTTTAGAATCAGGTAGGTGCATGGGAGGAGACTGCTCCTTCTCCTGTGGATACGCTGGTGGCCTCGTGATTGCAGTGCAGCTTCTTGCCACTAGGTCACCAGAGCTCCGCATTTCTACCATATTGTTGTTGTGTAACATGGAGTCGGAACCAACCCATAGTCGACCCTCCGACCCTCCGGCAGGGTTTCAGAGACAGTTAATCACATGGGAGGAGATTGCCCATCCTTCTCCCACAGAGCAGCTGGTGGCTACGAATCATTTGCACTCAAGATCGCAGTACAGCTTCTTGTCACTAGGCTCCTATTCTTGTCACTAGCTCCTGTTTTTGTCAAAACACAACAAATAATAATAAAAAACCACAAGTATCTCTGGGAAAAAATTGTGTCAGAATGTATAAAAAAATCAATATGTTTCAATTGATAATTATGAAAGAAAGAATTAAGAAGTGGGAAAAATGGTTGGATAGGCATTTTACAAAGTAAGTTTATTAATGATCAAGAAGCCCATGAAAATATATTCAACTTTATTAGTTTTCACTATACATAGCACAAGAAGCAGTTACTCAAACAGAACAAAGGATCATCGTTTAAAATCAGGATAAAAGTGCATCAAGGTTGTATCCTTTCTCCACACCTCTTCAATCTATATGCTGAGCAAGTCACTTAAGAAGCAGGATTCTATTAAAAAGAATGTGGCAGCAGGATCAGAGAAAGATTCATCAACCAGCTATATTATGCAGATGGCATAATCTTACTTGCAGAAAGTGAACATGACTTGAAGTGGGTATGAAGATCAAAGGATTCAATAAGGATTACATCTCAACTTCAGGAAAAGAAAAATCCTCACTACTGTATCAATAGGCAACATCTGGCTGGGGGTGGGAATGAAGCTATCAACTCTTTAATTTTGCTTGGATCTATGATCAACACCCAGAGTAGTTGTTTTTGCTGTTTTGTGCCTTGAGTCAACTATGACTCATAGTAGCCCTGTGAGTACCAGGATGGAACCCAGTCTTCAGTGAAATATAAAGGGAAAAAACAAAACAAAACAAAACAAAAATGCCAGGAGCTATAAGCAGAGCTCTGGTGGCCTAGTGGCAAGAAGCTATGCTGCAATCCTGAAGGCACGGGATTCAAGTCCACCAGATGCTCTGCTGGAGAAAGAGAGGCAATCGCCTCCTGTGCCAGTCGGATCTGATTTGATGGTACACAACAAACAAACCAACCAACCCAGCTATCTTCACACTCCAGTCTTTCCCTCTTTTTCTCATTGCCACCAAGTAGAAACCAAATTAGAGTTGACACTCTATTGAACTTTCAAGGCTGTATATAGTACTAGAAAAGATTGCCTATCTTTCTCCTGTGGAGCAGTGGTTGGATTTGAACCACCAGAGAGGTGTGGCCCTTGATTTAACAGAATAACTCACTACAGTCTAGTTCACTGTCTCTCATTAGATCTCAGTTGTTTCATACCCTTGAGTTGAGTATGACTCACAATGACCCTATGAACAACACATCTGAACAGTGCCCTATCTTCTGCCTTCATCATCTCTGACACTTCTTTTCTTTGTCATTGTAGATAAACCTGACTGATTTTTGTATATTGATCTTATATCTTGTCAGTTTGCTGAATCAGTCTTTTATGTCCAATAATTTTCTTGCTGAGTCTTTGGGATTTTCTATACACAGGATCATATTACCTGCAAATCCAGTTAGTTTTTCTTACTCTTTGCCAACCTTGATGCCTTTTCTTTTCTTTCTTTTTCTAGTCCTATTGCTCTGGCCAGGGCTTCCAATATAATATTGGAAAGGAATGAGGATAAAGGGAAACTTTATCTTGTTCCCATTTGCCTTCAATCTCATGCCATTGAGAGTATTTTTGGACATTGGTTTTGTACATATGATTTTAATTATGTTGAGAAATTTCCCTTCTATTTCTATTTTGTTGAGTATTTCCATTATGGTTTTTTAAATACAGATTTTCCATTGTTTTGCATAAGAGGTTCTCAGAGAATGTGTAAGGGCACTCCAAAATTTAGGTTGTATGGCATGACTGAAATGGCTTACACAAATCTAACTTAAATTCCATTTTGCTCTTGGTATTCTTCTGTTTCTGTGAACGTGACCCTATAACTTTTGGAGAGTAAACAAAAGAGGAACAGCTTCCCCTCAAGAAGAATGTGGTTAAAAGGAGATGAGCTAGTATGCAGAAAGATGCTTACTTAAGGAACTTGCTAGATCATGCCTTTAATGACTTACCAGAAAGAGCCAACCAACAGATCTAGCATTAGATAGTCAATTAAAACTTTATTTACTTTTAAAGTTCAGGCTGACCAATATCTGCCCTCGTAAAAGAGGTGCCCTTGGATTCAAAGGTAAGAATAATGAACCTTCATCTCATCTGCCTTCAGCATAATGTCAAGAGGTGCCTAGGTAAAAGATAACATACTGGGGAAGGTGGAGGGTCAGGGAAAGAGAGATAGACTCTTAACAGATGAATTGGCACAGTGACTATTACAATGAGCTCAAGCATATCGGAGATGTAAGGGTAGTGCAGGACAGGGTAGGGTTCGGATCTGTTGTACACAGGGTCATTATAAGTTGTAGTTCACTCAGAAGCACATGATAGCAACACATGCTGAAAATCTCTAATTCTCATTTTAATACTTCTGTGCTTTCAAGAAATCCTCCCTGGTTTATTTTACCCAAGTCAGAGAGTAGTTTTCTCTGGAATATTTTGGCGTAGTCAGCAGGATCCAAAGGCATCTTTCCTTCAGGTGATTCCTGAAGAGACTGAAGTTCTTTGACTTGTTCTACTTTTGTGCATACCTCATGGATTGTCTGACTGGACACCCACAATTTGTAGTGCGTTTCTTTTAAGCTTATTGATAAACACTTCTTTAATTTTGACCTCTATTTTAATTTCTATCCACAAACTGGACAGTTGGCAGTTCGTTTTTCTGATGGTGACTTTCCTCACTTTTGAGGAAAGGATGCCATCTACTGGCACATCATTATTGTATGTGCCTCCTATCACTGAGAAGGAAGACAGGAGTAGAGTCCATTCTTGGATCAAGGGTCCCTGTGCTGAGAAACTCCTAGACTCAGGAAGATTGCTGAAAAAGACTTTCTCCCAGCTGTTAGAAAGAGAAACCTATTCCTGGAACTGACACTTTGAATTCAGACATCTAGTCTCCTAAAAGGGAACTCTGGTAGCTTAGAGAGTTAGGAGATGTGCTGCAAACTCAAAGCCATGCAGTTTGAATCCCCCAGCTGCTTTGACAGTGAAAATAGCAATCTCATCCCATATGATTTACTGCCTCTGAAAACCTGCTTGAGGGATAGCTATGAGTTGCTTCCAACTTGACCACACACAACAACAAGCCTCCTAAAATGTGAGAGAATAAATTTTCGTTTAGAAAGCTATCCTCTTGGGGTGCTTTTAACAGCCTTAGTTAACAAAGACAGCTAATTATAGCAGCATTAGGTAACAAAGACATATATTTACTTGTGCTTTATTGACTATGCAAAAGTATTTGACTGTCTGGTTCATAACAAATTACAAATAACATTGTGAAGAATGAGAATTCCAGGACACTTTATCGTGCTCATGTGGAAATGACACAAAGATCAGGAGACAATTGTCCAAATTGCATAGGTTAAAATAAGGAAAAGTGTGCATCAGGGTTGTATCCTTTCACTATATCTATTCAATCTGTATGCTTAGCAAATAAGCTGGGAAGCTGGTGTAGAGAAAGGAGAATATGGCATTAGCATTGCAGGAAGATATCTCCAATAATGACCTTCAAGATTCAGAAAATCTGAAGCACTTACTAATAAAGATAAAATACTACAGCATTGAGAATGGATTATACTTCAACATCAAGGGGGAAAAAGCTTTGGACATCATAGTGATAGATGGAGAAAAGATTAAAGTATCAAATACTTCATTTTACGTGGATACACAATCAGTGAAATAAAAGCAGCTTTCAAAAAAATTTAAAATTTATTGCATTGGGGAAATCTGCTACTGCTGTTCAAAGCAAAGCTGTCATTTGAGGACCAAGGTGAGCCTAACCCAAGCCATGATATTCTTAATTGCCTTGGATGTATGGGAAAGCCAGAATAAGAAAGACCAAAGAAGAATTGATACCTTTGAAGTATAATGTTGGTAAACAATATTGAATATACCATGCACTGCTAGAAGAATGAATATGCTTTTCTTGGGAAAAGTATAGCCAGAATGCTCCTTAAAAGGGGTGGTAGGAAGAATTTCTCTCACGTACTTTGGAGAGGTAGTCAAGAGACATCAGTCCTTGGAATCATACTTCAGTAAAGTAGAGGCCAATGAAAATTAGTAAGAGCCTTGACAGGATGGATTAACACAGTGGACACAACAAGAGTCAATTATAGTAATGCTGGCAAAGGTAACTAGATGGATCAGTGCTTCTGTTGTTTATAGGGTTGCTTCTTGTTTTGAATCAACTAGATTGTACCTAACATTAGTGCAAGTTAATCATAGCGATATTATATTCCGGTATCTGAAAATAAGCTTTTACTTTACTGATTTGCTAAAAATGCTTGACTGACATAGTTCAGCAAAAAATGGATTGGATTGGACTTGTGAAAAAAGTTGCACACCAAGCAACTGCAACATTATGAATGTGGATATCACTAGATTGAATCAAGATGATTAGAATTCTTGTGTGGAAGTTGACAGGTTAACAGACTAATCCAGAGTCGTGTGAACCAACATGGACTATATTGAGCCGAGTGGATTGAAGGATTACTGTGAGTTTTATGTGAGAATTATACTAATGTTTTAATGTGTATTTTCTTGATATAAAACCCTATTTCCTTCTTTCTCCTAAATTATCCAACAATTGAGTTTGCTTTAATCTGAAGATTTAGAATGGTTTCTTCTGGTTTCTTGTTATACTACTAGATATGAAAGGAATATAAAATTGACACCAGGAAACAGACCTTACAAATAAAAATTAGGAGATGAGAACATTCTTTTTATTATTATTAATTTTAATGAAAATGTACAGAAAGTTTGGATTTCCATTCATTCACTGTTGTACTTTTCTCTCTGCCCATCCCTCCCCTCCAGTTCGTTCTTTGCTTTGAAAACTAGAAGAAAAAGTCTTTCATTATTATACAATCCCTCCCCCCAAGTCCACTCCACTCTGCAGCCTTCATTCTGGACTCATGTCATGACAATAATACTTAATCATATATCCCTTTTAAACAGTTCTCTTATCTGATTCAATGCTGTATACATAATTTATCCCATCTTTCTCAGTCTCCCCAACCCTAATGTGAGTTCTGTTTTACAACAGTGGCACTATGCAATATTTGTCCTTTTGTAAATGAGATATTTCACTCAGCATAATGTCCTCCAGGGCATTTTAGATAATATTTCATGAGTTCTTGTTTTTCAGTGCAGCATAGTATTCCATTGTGTGAATATACCACAGCTTCTCTATCTATTTGCTTGTGGATGGGCACTTAGGTTGTTGCCAACTCTTTACTATTGTGAACAAAGCCGTGATAAACATGGGTGTGCGTATATCAGTTTGCTTGGTGGTTATAGTTTCTTTGGGGTATATTCCAGGTAGTGGAATTGCTGGGTCAAATGGTAATTCTATTTACAACTCTTTGAGAAAGCACCATACTACCATCCATAGTTGTTGCACCATTTTACACTCCCACCAACAGTGAATAAGAGTTCCAGTTTCTCCACAACCTCGCCAGCATTTGTTGTTTGCTGTTCTGTTAGATTTTGCTATTCTTCAGTCAAGTTCTTTGTATAACAAGTATATGCCAAGGCAAATTCCCTGCGTAAGTACTGTTTGGGAGCTCTGGTGGCACAGTGTGCTAAGGATTGCATTACTAAACCAAAAATCAGCAGATCAAATCCACTAATCACTCCACAGAAGAATGATGGGCAATAAAGAAGTACAGCTTTGGAAATCTAACGGAGGGTCTTCCTGTGTTGGAATCAACTTGATGGCAGTGGGCTTAGTTAATCGACTTCTCACTACATTCTTCTTGAGAAAAAGTTGTTCCTCCTTTGTGTATCCACCAAGATTTATGGGTCATCTTTTCAAAAACAGAAGCAGAGCCTAGAACAAAATAGAGTTTAAATCAGACCTTGTATAAACCATTTGAGTTGATATGTACCACCTATGAGTCATAGCGACCCTATGCACCATAGCTCTGAACCCTCCCTGATCCTGAGCCAATCTCATCATCGCCAACACAACGAATCCCATTCCATGCGTCACTGAATCAATCCATCTCATTCACAGTCTTTCTCTCCTGCACTGTCCCTCCCCTAGTCCAGGCGTGATGTCCTTCTCCAATGACTGGTCCCTGCTGGCCACATGTTCAAACATGTGAGATTGTTGTGTTGTTGTTATGTGCTGTCGAGTTGCCTGCGACTCATAGTGACCCTATGTACAACAGCCCTAAACTCTGCTCTGTCCAGTGCCAATCGCACTGTCTCTGACACTCCCATCCTGTCCCTCCACCCTCCCAAGCATGATGTCCTTCTCCAAGGACCGGTCTCTCCTCACACATGTCCAAAGTATGTTAGACAGAGCTTCAGAATCCTTGCCTCCAAGGAGCCACCTGGTTTAACCCTTTCCAGGACAAATCTGTTTGTTTTCCTAGCAGTCCATGGTATTCTCAGTACTCTTCTCCAGCACCACAGCTCAAAGGCATCAATTATCCTTCTATCCTCCTTGGTCATTGTCCAACTCTCTGATGCATAACAAGTGATTGTGAAGACCATGGCCTGTATCAAACGCACCTTAGTCTCCATAGAGACACCATTGCTCTTCAGTACTTTGGAGAGGTCCCTAACAGCAGACTTCCCCATGGCAATACGCCTTTTAATTTCCTGGCTACTAGTGCCAAGAGTTTTGACTGTAGAGCCAAGCAAACTAAAGCTGTGAACAATCTCAATCTCTTCACCATCCATCCTGATGCTACCAGTTGGTCCAGTGGTGAGAATCTTTGTCTTCTTGACATTGAGCCTCAATCCATATTGGAGGCTGCAGTCGTTGACACTCTGCAGCAGGTACTTCAGGTCCTCCTCAGTTTCAGCAAGCAGGGTAGCGTCATCTGCATAACACAGGTTGTTGATAAATCGTCCACCAATCTTGACCCCACATTTCTCCTCATAGAGCCCAGCCTCCTGGATAATCTGTTCTGCATACAGGTTAAAAAGGTATGGAGATAGGATGCATCCCTGGTGTGCGCCCTTCCCAATTTTGAACCATGCAGTGTTCCCTTGCTCTGTTCTGACGACTGCCTCCTGGTCCAAGTATAGGTTTCTCATTAGATTGATCAAGTGTTCTGGGATTCCCATTCTTCTCAGAGTCAGCCACCGTTTGTTATGGTCCACACAGTCAAACGCCTTTGCATAATCAATGAAACACAGATAAACATTCTTCTGGTATTCTCTGCTTTCAGCTAAGATCCATCTAACATCAGCTACAATATCCCTAGTACCATGACCCCTTCTAAACCCAGCCTGGACTTCTGGCAATTCTCTGCTGATGTGCTGTTCCACTCGTTTTTGGATAATCTTCAGTAGAATCTTGCTTGCATGTGAAATCAGTGAGATTGTTCTGTAGTTTCCACACTCTGTTGGGTCACCATTTTTTGGGATGGGAACAAATATAGATCTAGAACTTCAAAATCCTTGCCTGCAAGGAGCAGCTTGGTTTCACACTCTTCAAGACAGTTCTGTTTGTTCTCTTGGCATTCCGCAATATGTTCAACACTCTTCTCTAGCACCACAATCAAAGGCATTGGTTCTTTTTCTGTCATCTTTAGTCATTGTCCAGCTCCCTGATGCATAGCAAATAACTAAAGGCCATGGCCAGGATCACTGGCACCTTAATCTCCAGACTGACATCGGTGGTCTTCAGTACTCTAGAGAGGTCCTGAACAGCAGATTGGGTCATCTCAAAATATTAAAATGCCCTTAAGCTGTCCACTAAGAGCCTTTTATAAAATAGATTAACCTAGCACTTTGCTTCAAAACCTTGATAGGACGTGCTCGTGATTAGATGTTGCCTTCTGTCTTGAATATTCCTTAGTTATAGGCTTAAATTTGTGTACAAGTGAACAGCCAGTTGTTAAGAGACAGAAGGAAAGAAGGCTTAGAGGCAGAACTCTGGATTAGCCATCTCGCTTTTGTCAAATTTCCTCCTTTTAATTGAATATCTTATCACATATATGACCTGGCTTCTTCTGCAAAGGCCTTTCCTCCCCATTGCCTTCTTTTCCTAAAGCTGCCATTGGCATGCTCAAGCATTCAGAGACAGGAAATAGAGGAGGACTCTCAACAAGGTGGATTGACATAGTGACTGTAGTAATGTGCTCGAGCATATCAGAGATCATGCAGATGGCACAGGATATGACAAAGTTCAGATCTGTTTTTCCCAGGGTCTCTGTGATTCATAGTTGATTCGATGGCACCTATCAACAGCAACAAATGGCTTCATCATGCCATAGATTTAGCCTCCTGCTTCTCTGGTCCTGGGAAACAGGTACAGCATGGCCACACTTGGGAAACTACTTAATCATTTCAAAAGTCTCATTCAAAGGGTGAAGTTTCCTCCACTTCTATATAAAAATGGGTAGAATTCCATGCACATTATTGTTTTTATAAACCGTAACTGGTATTTGGAGGAACAGCATTATGTATACATCCTAATTGTCTTAAGAAAAAATTAAAATAACTACTCTTTGCCCTACACATAGCTCCTAGTCTGAACTTTGGAATCAGATTGAATTGTTCAAAAGAGCACAAATCTCAGAGCACCAAAACATTGTTTGTCTCAATACTGGATTTGACACAAGAGTTTCTGTGTATTGTTGTTCTTTAGTCCCCCTCCTCCAAAGTCTCAAAATAGGTTAAAAATAATACCTAAGGGCAATCAACGATCTCTGTGAGTTAGCTTAATGTCATGAAGGTCAGTTAATGTTGGTAGGTGCCATCAAGTCAACCACAGCTCATGGGGACACTATGAACAACAGATCAGAGAGCCTTGGCCTATCCTGCACCATCCACACCATCAGCACACTCACACCCATCCTTATAGTCACTGTCAATCCATCTTGTTGAGAGTCTTCTCTTTCTCTGACCCTCCACTCTTTCCAGCATGCTATCTCTTTCCCCAAGAACTGTTCCTCCTACTTGACAGCATGCCCAAAACAAATGAGATGGAGTTTCACCCTCTTTACCCATTTCGGCAGTCCATGGAATAGTCAGCACTCTTCTACAACACCACAGTTCAAAGGCATAGATTCTTTGTCCGTCATTTATTTATTGTCCAACTTTCAGAAGCATAAAGAGAAAGTACATGAAAATCAGTAGAAATGACATTAACCGCAATATTAGGCCAGATTTCTGAAATAATCAATAAAACCATGACTCTAAGGTCTTTGAACCGAGGAAACAGCTCCCATGAAGCATTTGTCTACATATAAGCACCGTCAGTAACTGCTTTTCATGCTAATTAACAGCACTGACATTCTACAAAAACTTCATATTAAACCTTCATACAAGCAACAGCTTTCATCTATCAAGGCACAAACCATTCCTTGGGAGACAAACATGAAATCTAATGCCATTTTATTCAAAATCATAGTTCAATCTTCAGACATTTTTCTGGTTATCATATTTACAAGTTTGCAGATTATACCAGCAGAAATTCTTAAGAGGTAAAATACCTAAACACATTTAAAGGTAAATTATTTCCTTTGATGTGAGAAGCTGTTGGTTTTGTAACTAATAATGCTATAACTAAAACCCTAAACTCATTGCCATTATATTAATTCCAAATCATGGTGACCCTCCATTAAGTTTCTAAGGCTATAGATGGGAGGAGGTTGTCTTTTTCTTGCCAAGTAGCTGGTAGATTTGAACCATCAACCTTTTGGTTAGTGGCCCAATTCTACACCAAGTATCTTTTTTTTTTTACACACCAAGTATCTTTAATAGCAGTATGCTGACTATCTTCTATGGTAAGAATGTTCTCATCTCCACCACAACAAGAAAATGGGCACAGGATATGAACAAACACTTAACCAAAGAAGACATTCAGATGGCTAACAAGGTCATGAAGAAATGTTCAAAATCCCTAGCTCTAAGAGAGATGCAAATCAAAACAATTATGAGATATCATCTCACCCCAGTA
>NW_006399818.1:15468001-15469901 GCF_000299155.1 Elephantulus edwardii
AATATACCCCAAAGAAACCATAACCACCACCCACGCAGATATATGCACACCCATGTTTATCACGGCTTTGTTCACAATAGCAAAGAAGAGTGAACTGGGGGGAGGGTGGGGTGGGCAAGGAGAAAAGTGCAATAATGAATGAATGGAAATCCAAAAGTCAAATTTTCATTAAAGTTAATAACAATAAATAAATAAAAACCAAACAAAAAAGCAAAGAACTTGACTGGGCAAAACCTAGATAATTTGTTGAAGATAGTCCACCTGAAGAACTTGTATTTGCTAGCCAATCAAAATATTACGTACCACTAAAGCCTGAGTCAGGCATTAATCTGTCTCCATGAAATAGTAATGTCAATGTCATTATGTACCATTGAGTCACCTGTGAATTATAGCAACCCTACGTAACAACAGCTATGAAGCCTGCTCTATGTTAAAGCAGTCTTACTGTCTCCGAAACACCTACCCTCATTACCCCGGTCACTCTGTCGATTGATCTCATCTGGGGTCTTCCTCTCCTGTTCTGTAACCTCCGCCCTTCTGAGCATGATGTCCTTCTCCAAGTACTGGTCCCTCCTGGCCACGTGCCCAAAGTATGTGAGACAGAGTTTCAAAATCCTTGCCTCCAAGGAGCAGCCTGGCTTCACCCGCTCCTGTGAAGAGAACTGTTAGTTCTCTTGGCAGTCCATGGTCTGTTCAGTACTCTTCTCTGAACCACAATTCAAAGGTATCAATTCTTCTTCTGTCATCTTTGGTCACTGTCCATTTCTCTGATGCATAACAAGTAATTGAGAAAATCATGAACTGGATCAGGCACACTTTAGTCTCTAGACTGACATCATTGCTTCTCAACACTCTGGAGAGGTCCCTGACAGCAGATTTCCATACAATTTGTCTTTTGTTTTCCTGACTGCTGGTGCCAAGAGTGTTGATTGTGGAGCCAAGCAAGCTGAAATTGTTAACAATCTCAGTCTCTTCTCTAGCTATCATAAAGCTGCCGATTGGCCCATGGTGAGAAGCTTTGTCTTCATGATGTTGAGCTTCAATCCATATTTCAGACTGTAGTCCTTGACCTCCTGCAACAAGCGCTTCAGGTCTTCCTCAGTTCCAGCAAGCAAAATTGTATCATCTCCTTAATGTAGATTGTTGTTGAATCTTCCTCCAATCCTGATACCACATTCCTCTTCATAAAGTCCAGACTCCTGAATGATCTGTTCCACATACAGATTTAAAAAGTATGGAGAGAAGACTCATCCCTTTCCTGATTTTGAACCATGCAGTGTTTCCTTGCTGTGTCCTGATGACTGTTTCCTGGTCCAAATACAGATTTTGCATGAGTGCAATCATGTGTTCTGGGATTCCTGTTCTTTTCAAGGTCAAGCACAATTTGTTGTTATCCACACAGTAAGTAAGTAGCCTTTGAATAGTCAGTGAAACACAGACATTCCTCTCATACTCTGCTTTCAGCCAAGATCCATCTGACACTGGCAATAATGTCTCTGGTGCTAGGGTCTCTTCTAAACCCAGCTTCTGTTTCTGCTAGTTCTCTGTCAGTGTACTGTTCCAGTCATTTTTGGATAATCTTCAGCAGGATTTTGCTTGTACATGATATTAGTGACATTATTAGATAATTTCCACACCATGTTAGATTATGCTTTTTTGGATGGGAACAAATATGTGGGTCTCTTCCAGTCAGTTGACCATGTAATTGTCCTCTAGGTTTCTTGGCACAACCAGGTACACATATCCAGGGCTGCATCTGTCTCTTGAAATATGTTAGTTGGTATTCTATCAATTCCTGTTGTGCACAGGGTTTTCAGAGGCCTGCTATTTCAGAAGTGGGTGGCCAATCCTTCTTCCTAGTCTGTCTTAATCTGAATGTTCAGATTTAGAGGAGTATCTG
>NW_006399818.1:15472261-15478007 GCF_000299155.1 Elephantulus edwardii
AATCAATTCCTGAGACCTTTTTTTTTGGTCAATTCCTCAGAACAGCTTGAAATTCCTCCTTCATCACCATATGTTGTTTCATGAAATTCTTCTGTGTCAGCCAATTCTTTTTGATACAATGACTCTGGGTACTCCTTCCATCTTCTTTTAATGTTTTCTGAATCATTAATTATTCTGGCCATAGCAACTTTAAGCATTACAACTCAAAGCTTGAATTTGTTCTTCAGTTCCTTCAGTTTAAGAAATGCCGAGCAAATTTGGCCCTTTTGATTTTCTGACTCCAGAAAATGAATGTATTTTAATTATGGTGTTGGTGAAAAATATTAAATATATCATAGACTTCCAAAAGAACAAACAAACAGACATGTTATCAGGAGAAGCCATCCCTAGAGAAATACAATGTTGTAGTTTGTGCTGTTGAGTCACCTGTGACTCATAGCGATCCTATGTAAAATAGCTCTGAACCTTCCCCTATCCTGAGCCAATCTCATTGTCTCCGACAGATCCAGTCCTACTTCTCCAGTCACTGAGCTAATCCATCTCATCCGGGGTCTTCCTCTCCTGCCCTGTCTGTCCACCCTTCCAAGCATGATGATCTTCTCCTCCAAGAACTGGTCCCTCTTGGCAACATGCCCAAAGTATGTGATATGGAGCTTCAAAATCTTTGCCTCCATGGAGCAGCTTGGTTTCACCTTCTTCAGGACAGACATGTTTGTTCTCCTGGCAGCCCACAGTATGTGCAATACTCTTCTCCAGCACCACAACTCAAAGCATGGACTCTTCTATCATCCTCAGTCATTGTCCAGCTCTCTGATGCTGAAGACCATGTCTATCTTAGCCACCCCTTAGTCCCCAGACTGACATCATTGCTCTTCAGTACTCTAGAGAGGTCCCTGAGAGCAGACTTTCCCAATGCAATTCCTGTTTTGATTTCCCGACTGCTGGTACCAAGAGTGTTGACTGTGGAACCAAGTAAGCTGTAATTATTAACAACTGTCTGTTGTGAAGCTGTCAATTGGCCCAGTGGTGAAAAAATCTTTGTTTTCTTGATGCTGAGCTTCAATCCATATTGAAGACAAAAAAACTATTGTTTAACATTCTTTAGTCAGAATCAACTCATAACTGACCCTCTGGTGAGTTTTCAGAGGCCTCAGAGGACATTTCCCCTCTTTCTCCTATGGAGTATCTGATGGATTTGAACGTCCTGTCTTTGGGTTGTCAGAGTAACACCTTACCCAGTAGACCACCAAAGCTCCCTTGGTTAAATAGAGGGTCAGCACAAAAGAGGAAAGCTACTTGAGGAGATAAACAGACACCGTTGCTACAACAATGGGCTGGAAAACAGCAGTGACTGTGAGAGTGGCTCAAGATCAGATGTGCACAGGGTCCTTGGAGCCAGAGCTGACTAGGATAGTAACAACGGTGTCCTGCTAGAGTCCCCTTATTTCCCATTTGAATGTTCTTATATTCTCTGCTGGTTTGAACCCACCAGTGACTCCTTTGGAAAAGATGGGCAATCTCCTCCCGTAGGTTTTAAGCCATGGAAATGCAGTAAAGGGTGAGCTATAAATTGGTTCTGATTTGAAATCCTTTCATTTTGCTTTATTGCAATAGAGTTGAAGAGTCTTTTTCTCTTAAGACACATTGTCACACTGGTCAGCCTCACAGCATCCACTAACCTGTCCTCAAAGCTCCCTCAGGGAAGCAGCTCTAAGGAAGCACATGGCACAGGGGCCCTGTGCCTGGCTGCCAGCCTCTGCTCATACCCAGGAGGCCTTGGGGCCTGGCCTTGCCCTTTCCCCTCATCTGGGCCCAGGAAGGAAGAACTCTCACCTGTCCTTTCAGTAACCTCCCCCAAGGCCATCCTTTCTTCCTCCTGCTTTATCTCCTCAAGAGTTGTAAAGTCAAATAAGGAAGCACAAAACAGGCTTGAAATAGAGGAGGAGTGGAGAAGTGAAAAATATGAGAGGAACCAACACGATGAATATTTCAATAAATTACCCTGCGTGCATGTGTAAGTGTGCTTTAGAAATGCTAATGTCGAGACAGGGGAGAGGCCCAGGATGCAGCCTGGAAGAAACTGACTGTTGGCTGCCAAGGCTCAGGGGAGCGGCTGTCAATTCACTCATTTCCTTTGAGTTGAAATAGACTCAGAGCTGATCTTCCAGTGGGTTTTCAGAGGCTGTAAATCACATAGAAAGAGAATGCCCATCTCTCTCCCTCAGGACGACGGGTAAATTCAAGCTGCCCAAGAGGTGCAGCTTTGGGATTAGCAGGGCAACCCCTTATGGACAAGACCACCCCTATGGACCAGACCTCCAGTGCGGCCAGGGACAAAAAGAAAACCTATCAAAAGCAAACCAGTGACCGTGACTGCGCCCAGCCTTCCCCCAAGCGAGCGACACCTTCATTGTTATGTATTCTCTGGGCTCTGCAGGTCTTACTGCCTTCATTTTTGTATGTGGAGAGGTCAGGGCTCAGAGAGGTTGAGAAACCTGTCTCAAGTCACACAGACACCCAATCTGCTTGAGCTCAAAGCCCAGCGTTAGACTTTGTAAAGAGAAGGCAGTGAAAGGAGGCCTCTGGGGTCACTGATGACTTGTGAATATGGACAGATGACTTCACCGCTCTGCCTCACTTTTGTGGATAGTAATGGCTCCCATCTGGAGGGGCGAGGTGTCCGAGTGGCTTAGAAAGGAGGCTGGCCCAGAGCCAGCTGTGTAAACGGCAGTTCACGGCTAACTGTGCTGGACATGGGGTGGTGAGCTAGAAGAGTGGGGCACGGGCAACTAGGACATCTGATGTGAGCTGGACAGCTTGGTGCCATCCAGATCAAGAGTTGACTGAGGTCAAAACAAAAACTCAATAAAAGACCAGACTGCTGTTGAGTTACATTTGTAGGGTATTAAAGACTGTTAGCTATTAAAAGCAGATCACCAGGCCTTTCTTCCAAGGCTCCTCTGTGTGGGTGGATCTTTGAGTGTTTGTACCACCCAAGACTCTGACCAAAGGCAACTGGTGAGATTATGCTTGGGAGGGATGAACCACTTGGGGAACTGATTTCCGGATTGTGTGGGGAGCCAGGGAGGATGACTAGGGTGTCTGAGGCAACCAAGAGGGCAGTTAGGTGGACTTGGCGTGTGGGCCAAAGGTCAACCCTCTTTTCTCAGAACAGGAAGAAGAGAAATGTCTTGAACCTACACTGAGCAGAAGACCAAAGGTGACATCAGAAAAACAACATAAAAAACAAAAAAAGGTGAGAGTGAGTATTATTTCTCCTTTCTTTTCTCCTCTTTCTTCCGAACTGTCTTAGTTATCTAGTGCTCCTAGATCAGAAATACCATAAGTGGGTGGCTTTAACTAGCAGATTTTTATTTTCTCACAGTTCAGGAGCTTAGAAGGCTGAATCCAGGGTGCTGGCTCTAGGAGAAGCCTTTCTCTCTCTGTTAGATCTGGAGGAAGAAGATCCTTGTCTCTTCCGTCCTTCTGCTCCTAGGCGATCCTTATGCAGCTTAGCGTCTCGCTTTCTCTATCTCAGCTTCTTTCATTTGCTTTCAAAATCTCTGTTCTGTCTCAAAAGAGGCTGACTCAAAGATACTCGGCTCTACACTTAACCCTATCTCTCTCATTACTGTGAAAAGACAACCCATTCCTAAATGAGATGATAACCACAGGCACAGCGGTGAGGATTTATAACACACAGAATTGTTGACACACTTCAGCCCATAACACCCACCTTGTTCTCGAAGGCCTGCAAAGAAGAGGCCGCTCACAGGCATGTCATGAGCGAGCCACTTGTATCCCTGCGGTTTACCTACCTGTAGAAAATTTGTACCCTGAGACCTCCACACGCTGCGGGCAGATGGGTTTTAACCCGACTCCACAAATATTTACTGTGCTTAGGTGAACTGAGCGTACTTTGTGCTGGAGCCACAGAGAGAAGCGAATGGGCAAGAACTGTTGTCCCAGGAGCCAGCCTGGGGCCTTGGCTGATGCTGGCACTGCCTTCTGCCCTCCCCACCTCCACTGCCAAGGATACTGAAGATTTCTGTTTACCAGTATCCTGTGCTTGTTTCTCTCTGCAACAGAGTGCAGAAATGGCCATCGTGGTCACGTTTGCAAGATCTCAGCAAGACAGCACATTGCAAGAATAACCTTTGTGAACGGGTGTTGCTATTAGTTGAGTCCACCCTTGGTTCATGGACACCTGATTCCCAGTGGAAGTAAATCCTGCCTGTCCTATGCCTGCCACACGATGGACAGGCTGTGATCCATAGCATTTTCCTTGGCTGTTGTTTGGCACACCTTTCTTCCTTGTCTGTCTCAGTTTGAAATGTTGTTATAGCTGACATTCTTGGGACTGATAACATTCCAATATGAAACTTCAAACCAAAACCAAACCTACCACGCTGAGAAGGTGATTTATGTGCACGTGACCTCTGCAGGAAGGCACCGTGCTTGTAGGACCCGGACTGAAGGAGCCTCATCAACAACCTGCATTATGCAGGTGACACAACCTTGCTTGCTGAGAGTGTAGAGGATGTGAAGTACTTACGGAAGATGACCCAAGACTACAGCCTTCAGTATGGACTACACCTCAACATCAAGAAAACAGAGCTCCCACAAATGAATCACTAAGCCAACAGCATGATGTTGTTTTTGTTGTGTACCGTAGAATCAGAACCCACCCATA
This sequence comes from Elephantulus edwardii, assembly GCF_000299155.1. NCBI lineage: Eukaryota > Metazoa > Chordata > Mammalia > Macroscelidea > Macroscelididae > Elephantulus > Elephantulus edwardii. Next base: position 15,476,955 of record NW_006399818.1, read on the forward strand.
GCTGACCCTCTGGTGGGTTTTCAGAGGCAGTTAATTACATGGGAGGAGATTGTCCATTTTTCTCCCGCAACAACATTATACATGGAGAAAAGATTGAGTTAACAAGGATTTAATTTTACTTTTTTCTACTTATTCACTAGCAAATGACATGTTACATTGAGAAAAATCTGCTCCCAAAGACTTTTTTAAAATCCTGAGGAGTAAGGTTATCAGTTTAAAGACTAAGGTGCACCTTATCCAAGCCATGGTATTTTCATTTACTTCCTATGTATGCGAAAGTTGGACAATAAAGAAGGAAGACTGAAGAATACTACGGATTTGATGAAAAATATTAAATATATCACACACTCCCAAAAGAACAAATAAATCTGTTTTGGAAGAAGTACAGCCAGGGTGCTCCTTAAAGACAAAGAGGGTGAAACTTTGTCTTTAGGTGTTATTGAAAGTGGAGGGTGAGCAAAGTAGAGGAAGACCTTCATGAAGAGATGGATTGATGGATGCAGTGGCTGCAACAGTGAGATTAAGCACAGTAGACATTGCAAAGATGGCCCAATATCAGGTGGGGCTTCCATCTGCTATATACGATGAGTCAAAGTCGACTTAATAGCATCTGACAGAAACAAAGGGAATAAAAGATAAATTGTAAAGAAAGATAGTTGAACTGCTCAGGCTATGGACCTACATCATCCTTCTAGGTAGCCTGGCATTGAACTCATTCTTAGGGTTCACCTCTCCACCCACCAATTGGAAGGACTAGGAAGTGAATAATAATACTGTTATTAAGAACTGATTATTTTCTCAGAGTTGAAGAGTCTACAAGTCCAAATTGAGAGTGCTGGATCTTGGGGAAGACTTTCTCTAGCAATGTACTCCTCACTGCAAATGGGTACCATTTTTGCCCTAAAACAAAGTTTGTAAGGCAAAGAAGGACAAATGGATGAGAAACTCATAGAAGAATTAGGAAGTGTACTATAAGGGAGCTCTAAGGGCCTTGTGGCAAGAAGCTGTGCTGCAATCCCAAAGGCATATAGTTTGAATCCACCAGATGCTCTG
>NW_006399818.1:15479357-15479874 GCF_000299155.1 Elephantulus edwardii
AACAACAACAACTGTTACATCGAGGGAAGAGCATGAGAAAAAATGTGTATGAACTATTAAATGGGGAACTAATGAGGCCTTTAAACTTTTATCCAAACTAGAATAAAATATAAAACAATGGCCACAATAGACTCCAACACACTCATGGTGACAAAGGTGGCACAGGACCAGAAAATATTTCATCTTATTTACACGGTGCCACCAAGAGTGGATGCTGACTCAATGGCCACTAACAACAAACTCCTGAACCCACGAAGGCAGCCTTTCTCCATCACTCCCTTATTTGTACCTATCATGTGCTGAGCACCAGAGAGACAGAGGAAGGAGCTCAGTCGACTGCGTAAAATAACCTAAGAAGGGTCCAGTGCTCAGCACAGACAGAGAAAGAAGCAACTTCCAGCTAAGTGATCAGGGAGGGCTTCTAGGAAGAGGTGAGGTTTTATCAGTCAGGGCCTTATCCCTCGCTATGTTTGGGGTAATTCTCTATTGTTGTTGTTATGTGCCACCGAGTTGCTTG
>NW_006399818.1:15482034-15499346 GCF_000299155.1 Elephantulus edwardii
CATAACTATTTGTTCTTTTGGCAGTCCATGAGATAGTGGGAATTCCTGACAGCTGGAATAAGGACCAAAAACCCCCATAAAAAGGAAAAGGATACTGAGCATGACCACTATCCCCTTCTTCTGCACAGCCAACCTGTCCTCCATAGTGGTTTTAGTTTCTTAGTATTGCTGTAACAAAAACAACAACAAAAAATAATCACAAATAAGTGATTTTTCTATATTTCATGTAGATATGTAATGCATTTTCTTTCTCACAGTTCAGGAGTCCATAAGTCCAAATTGAGGGTGCTGGCTCTTGGCAAAGGGTTTCTCTGTGGAAAATACTTGCTTCAGTTTCTATTCCTCGGCTCCTTGGCATCTGTCATCTGACAACCTTCCCTTTTAGTTTGTTTGTATCTGAATTGCTCCTTCTATCACTCAGAGCTCTGCTGGTGAGGAGCTGCTCTGCCACTTTGAAGGCACATGGTTCGAATCCAGCAGCTGTTCCGAGGGAGAAAGATGGGCAGTAGTCTCCTCCTGTGTGATTTCCAACCTCTGAAAACTCTTGGGTCAGCTATGAGCTAATTCTGACTCGATGGCACATAACAACATCCCATAGAAGGGATTAAGTATAGGACATATCCTACCTTTGTGGACTGACATGGCCTTTCTTAACCGTGTTTTCAAATGACATTATATCCTCAGTCACAGGGGATGGGATTCTACATGTTTTAGGGGGACACACAAGTCAATCTCCAATAGTGAAATAGGACCTAGACCTCTGACATTACCCGCGATTACACATGATTAGCCCTTTGCACAGGCTGCAGGGTGGTTTTGCCCCGGGAAGCAAGAGGTCAGCTGGCTGAACTGGGGGCAAATCCTTTTCCCTTCCCCTGCATTTTCGGCTCGGTAAAAGGAGTTGAATGAAAGCCGGAGATTCCAGACAAAGAAGTCCTGCACGTGCTCACCCAGCCATTCTCCCTGCAAGGCATCCTCTGCCAGAGGCATTCTAGGGGCTGCAACACCCATCCTTAATCTCCTATGAGGGGAAATCACTGGAGAATGACGAACTGGAGCTGGTTCAACTTGGCTGCCTGTGGCTTGCAGCTCATCTACGAGTGAGTACAAATTAATACCATACACACGGGCTACATAAATATTGGGCAGTAATTGATTGTCTTCTGTAATCAAAGGCTGCTGACTTCCACGCTGACTTCTAGATTTCCTCTACACGCCACTGCAGGGGGAAGCCTTTGGGAGAAGAGGGCTCAGGTTGTGTGGTGTGCTTTGGAAAGAGGGGAGGACAAGGCCATTACCTTCAGATTCATCAAGTATTTGTCAAATGCTTCCTTCAGAGAGGCACTGAAAATACATGATTTCACTAATAATGTTGTTAGGTGCAGTCGCGTATGACTTATCGCGACCTTATGAACAACTGATCTGAACCCTGTCCTACACTGTGCCATCCTCACAATCTCGGACACTTTATTAAGCCCATTGCAGCAGTCACTGTGTCGATCCATTTAGTTGAGTTTCTTCCTCTATTTTGCTGAACCTCCACTTTTGCTATCAAGATGTCCCTTTCTAAGAAATTACCTCTCCTAGCAACATGTCCAAAGTATGTGAGACAAAGTTTTATTATCTTTGACGCCAAAAAGCACTCTGGTTGCACTACTCCCACATATTTGTATGTTCTTTTGGTAGTCCATGGGATGGATATTCAGTACTCTTTTCCATTAATTGAACTAATAATTTTATGTTGTTATTATTGTTGTTAGGTGCCATTGAGTTCATTCAAACTCATAACCACCGCATGTGACAGATAGAACTGTATAGAACTTTCTAGGCTGTAATCTTTACAGCGACAGATCTCCAGCTCTTTGCTCCCTTGGAACCAGTGTGTGGATTAAAATCACCAGCCTCTCTCTGGTTAGCTCCCAGGGCTTATCTGTTTGTACCACCAGGGCTCCTTAATAATTTGAAAAGTCACAAAAGTGAAATAGTCTTTGCAGTAACTATTTAATTGATATAAAAGAAACATTTATTAGTGGAATGAAAACATGTTGCCTTTAAAAAAACACTACATGTAAACTTTGTCAAGAAGACAAAAATTCTCACCACTGGGCCAACTGGCAGCACCATCATAGAGGGAAAATAGATTGAGGTTGCTAACAATTACAGCTTGCTCAGCTCCACAATCAACACTCTTGGCATCAGCAGTCAAGAAATCAAAAGACAAATTACATTAGGTAAATCTGCTGTCAGGGACCTCTCTAGAGTACTGAAAAGCAATGATGTCAGTCTAGAGACCAAGGTATGCTAGATCCAGGCCATGGTCTTCACAGTGATTTACTATGTATGCATCAGAGAGCTGGACAATGACTAAGGAAGACTGTTGAAGAATTGATGCCTTTGAGTTGTGGTGCTGGAGAGAAGTCTTGAACATACCATGGACTGCCAAGAAAACATATAGGTCTGTCTTCAGGAGACTGAACCAAGTTTCTCCTTGGCCGCTAGGATTTTGAAGTTCCATCTTGCCTACTTTGGGCATGTGGCCGGGAGGGACCTATCCTTGGAGAAAGACATCATACTTTGAAGAGTGGAGGGACAGTGCAGGGGAGGAAGACCCCTGAGGAGATGGATTGACATAGCACCTGGGGCAACAGGGGTAGGTGTGCTGGAGTCAGTGAGATTGGCTCAGGACAGGACAGGCTTCAGAGCTATTGTATATAGGGTTGTTATGAGTCACAGACAAATCGACGGCACTTAACAAATAAGCTTATAAGGAAAAGAACTTCAAACCTTATTACTGTCTAGTCAGAACCTACTCCTGGCTGAACAGTGAGTCCAGGGTGTTTTCAGAGGCAGTAAATTACATGAGAGGAGATGATGCCCTTCTTTCTCTCTCAGGTAAGGAAAATAGGTGTCTGCAAAAGGATGTCTCTTAGCTTTACAGAAACCACAAACCACAGAACAGGATCTTCTATTCCAGGTAACAGATAAGGCACTACCTACAGGGTGATTCTGAATCATCGGACTCCAAGGACTACTGAAAGTGGAGATGCCTCCTAGGGTTTCTAGAAAGGCCATAAATCTTGAAGGAACCAGATTGCCACATTTTTCTGCCCTCCAAGCAGATGGTGGGTTTGAAACGCCCTTCTTCCCCTCAGCAGTGGGAGCTTGGCCCCTGCGCCTCACAGGTATGTCAACTTAGTTTCTCCAGTTAGTCTGGGATAGTTGAGCCACGGAGCTCCGGACTGCTTGCCTGCGCCCACTTTATAAATTGCTAAACGACCTAAAAGCATAGAATTGGAAACTGTAAATCATTACAAAACAAAACAAAACACGCCATTTTTCCGTTGACCTGCCAAGGCTGAGTAAGGTTCGCTTTGTTTTTCAGTGTGTTGGGTCTGCTGGATGGTGCCTTCCTGGGGGGATCCTCTCTTCTCCAACCTGCCAAGCGGCGGGTGCACTTTGGAGAACCTGCAAGCAGCTCTAAGCTTTGTAGGGTGGAGGGTGTAGGGAGGGTGTGGAGTTTTAATAGCCACAACCCCCTCCAGAGGGGTGGAGGTGCTGGAGGTACTGTCTGTAGAAATCCCCGGGAAATCTTTGCTGTTGTCTGACCCCGGCGGGGCAGGCAGTTTTCCTAACCTTGACTTTGAGCCAGCCCTCTTCAACCTCATTCCAAAACGACACTGACGTTTGAAAGAAAACGAAACCGCCCTGTTTCCAGCATCCAGAAAAGGGTATCCCTCTCCCGGGAGGCTTGGGGCAACTTCCTCGCGCCTCTGCCCAGGGATTTTAAACCGTCCTTGGCCCCCCCGCTCGACCCCCGAGATGCCCATCTCGACCCCTTCTCCACTTCCCTCTCCAAACGCTGGCAGGAGTGGGTGGCAGCACCGAGGTGATTTTATTCCTATTTTTTTCCCCCTCATGGCTCTGTCATGGAAACGCTGACACAACCTCCAGACGGCGGCCGGGCCCAGCCAGGGACTGAGGGCTTTTGGGACCCTGCGGGAGCTCCGCGCGCACTCCGCGCTCCGCGGGAAACAGCTGGACGCGACCATGTCCCGGGCAGGGGCGGGGGGAGCGCGACGCTCCGCCCCGGCGCGCGGCGCCCGCCCTCCCCCGGCTCTCCGCAGGCGCCCTCCCCTCGCTGGGGGCTGCGAGTGGCATTTGGTAAAACCCAGCCCCGGAATATATAGATCATTGGAGCGCAATGAAGTAGCTTTTGGAGAGGAGGGAGGGGGCCGTCCGACAGCCACAGCGGCCAGCGAAGCGGCGGCGGCCAAGGCAGCACCATCACCGCTCGCAGCCCAGCCTCTCCGGCCGCGAGGAGGCAGCGGCGGCCGCCGGCGGGAGCGGAGGAGAAGGCGGCGGAGGAGGAGCAGGGGCGCGCAGCCGGTGGGGCCACGCATCCCCGCACTTCCAGAGCAACTCCGGCGCCTTGCACACCCCCGCCCCGGGCTGGGGGCTCCTAGAGTGGCCGCGCAGCCCACCCGATCCTCCACACCAGCCCTGCCCACTCCTCTCCGGCAGCTCCGGGACTCGAGTCCGCGCGCCCGGGTCCTCGCTCCTGCGCCCCGGGAGCGCCGCCCGGACACCCCGACCCCGGCAGGCAGGACAAAGCCATGAAGCCGGCGCTGCTGGAAGTGATGAGGATGAACAGAATTTGCCGGATGGTGCTGGCCACTTGCTTGGGATCCTTTATCCTGGTCATCTTCTATTTCCAAAGTATGTTGCACCCAGGTAGGGGGCGCGTTAGCGTGGTTTTGTTGGATACGTATTTTCTTCTCTCCCGTGCTCTCGCTCTCGCTCCACCGGCTTTCTCTTGCCTCTTCCAACCTTACCTCTTCTTCCCCCTCGGCCACGTCGGGGCTCCCTGCTGCCCGGGGATGCCCGGGCCACGCATCACCATGAGGAGGAGGAGAGGAGAAATGCTCTGTCCTTCTCCTGGTTCAGGGCTAAAGGATGGGACCAGCAGGGGCGGGTATTTTTTTTTTTTTCCTTCCTCTCTTTTTCTTTGTGTCTCTAGTCAATGTGTGCGAGGTAGCAGGGAAAGGTAGAGATTGTGGTGTGCTGTCGGGCTTGGGGGCTTGATGTGAAGAAACGGAAACTCCCTTCCCTTTTCTGCCGCTGACTGAGGATGAAAGGGGCGCCCGGAGCCGGCTGCCCTGTGCCAGGGTGCGGTGCCTCTTCCTGGTTGGGGGCCGGGGATGAGTGGTGCACGCCCGGGCCAGGTGGCGGGTCCCTTTGGCGGACTTGAGGACCCGAGGGCTCGGCTCCCACATGTCCGGGGTTCGGTGCAACGCTGAGCAGGTGTAGGGAGACGGTGGATGCTGGCCGTTACCCCCCACCCGATGGAGCAGGGGCCAGCCCCAGCCTGGTTGTCCCCGGGGTCCAGCTCCGTAGTGACCTTGGTGTTGGAGGCCTGCTCCACCTCATCTCCACGTCCCCGGAGACTCTGCCCTGGGGGACTCTGAGCTCTTGGTTCATGGCTTGGCCTCTGCAGTTTTGGAAATAACTTTGGCTGGGTCCTGGCCTGGCGGTCTGCTTGCATCTCTCATTCAGAGTTCTGAGCCAGCTGAGAAGGAGCCCTTGACCCTCAAATCTGACAGTTGGACTGGTGAAGGGGCACGAAGTTAAGTTTGGAACCTAGGGTAAAGGGGAGACCTCTTGCGTTGCTGTAAGGGGTCTCGCAGCCCGGTTCAGAAGCCCAACAGGTAGAACCCTCAGAGGAGGCTTCACCCCGCCAAGCCTCCATCCCCGCCCCGTAGGAGCCCCCCACCAGGCCACGTTGGCCCGGAAATCCCATTTTTAAGGCGCCCCATTACCTTTCTCTGTATAGTCACAGCAATACTTTGCTTTCTTAATTGCAAGGAGGAGGGGGAAGCTAGAAACACATTTCCTTCCATGGAAATGGACTTATGTCTTTTTTTTTTCTTTTCCTTTTCCATCACCTTTCCTTTTCAATGTGTATCTGGCACTTTGAGAAGACACAGCCCAGAATCCATCAAGCCTGCTAGTTGGTGTCCAGGGTAGAAGAATCGAGCTGTCCTGTCCAGGGCTTGGAGGCAGCGAGATTCCTTGACAGCGCAGGGACCAGGCTGGCCCCTCTGCCGGGTTCCATTTTCCAGGCCGCCTGGGATCTGGTCCACCACCAGCACATGCAACCTCAGGACATCCGAGCCAGCCCTGTAAAAGATGGCTTTTGTTTGCAGCAGGCTATTTTTAGTTTTAATGTCAGCCAACTGCAGGGGTATTGGTCTCCTCACCCAAACCGGTGGTTGTGAAACTTCTAAGGGAATTTAAAAATGGACCTCGCTTGCATGCTGGCAGCTAGGCGGTGGCTGTAATGGGCAGGACCAGACAGACAGGGCCATCTCGGAGTGCCAAGCTCCTGGGGCCAGGCTCCACCCTTCTAGACTGTGGGACTGGGTGGTATGCAGACACTTGGGGGCCCAAACACCTAAAATAATGGGACACGTTCTGACCTTTGAAAGTTTAGCTGGGGCTGCCCATACAGCTCCTTCTCTGCAGAAAAGCCTGGAACAGGGATGAGGACCAGCCTCCCAACAGCACTGCACCGGAGCGTCTCCGGATCCGTTAGCTTTCTGAGCGTCTGGTGCTTGTTATTCTGTGAGGGAAATAGCTTTCTAGCTGGTGATGCTGGGAAGGGACTTCCTCCTTGTAATTGGCACTTGCCTAAAATTTCCTTCACTCGTTAGAATAGCATGCTCACTTGAAATAGCATTTGCTCTTTTCAGGCCAGCCTTTTGGAATCAGGGATGGAGCAGAAAAGCCTTTTTTAAAGTGGAAAGATACTTCTCTCTGTATTTGACATGCCCTCAGCTTTGGCTTGCCTTGCCTTTATGATCCTCCGTGTTTGCCGGGCAGTTTTGCCTCCAAGAAATGGCGTTTGTTTATTATTCATGTTTCTGAGTATGCTCTTTCAGTATTTCATTTCTTTTTCTTTTTCTTTTTTTTCATGCTATTGTTGTTAGGTAACTAGGACTCGTAGCCGCTCTAGCCACAGCACATCTGAAGTTTGCCCTGTCCTGAGCCATTCTCACTGATACGTGTCAGCCCACCTGGTTGAAGCTTTCCTGTTTCTCTGATCCTCTGTCTTTCCCTGATATGATGATGTCTTCTTCCAAAGTCGGGCAGCTGCTGAGGACATGTGCAAAGTATATGAGAAAAAATGTTACCATCCTGGCTGTGAAAGTTCTTTTGGGATTCCATGCGATATTCAGTACTCTTCTCCAGCACCACAGTTCAAAAGCATTGCTTTTTTTCTTCTTCAGCTATCCTTATTCTTATGAATAGAAAATGTTATTTGTAATTCTTTGTACCTAATGTATGACTGTAGTTTCATTGAGCTCGCTTATAGCTGAGTAGAACGTGATTCATATCCAGCAAGAGCCTAACCAATCAGTTGTAGGTAGACAGACATCTGAGCCTGGAGGACACGGTAGAACTTCCCCATACCTTTTCAACACTGTCATCAAGCAGATGACCACAACTACTGACCTTTCAGCTAGTGCCTGGAAGCTTAATTATTGCACCACTAGGGCTCCTTTGTCCCACTGAAAGAGCTTGCTAATTTTGCCTTCCATGTTGTTCCATGAAAACTCCGTGTCAGAAGCCTGTGATTAAACAACCAACCACATGGAGTCAAAAGAGTAAAAACCCCAAAGTCAGGAAGAGGTAGAAGAGAAAGATTAATAGAGATGAGAATTACAGAGAGGAAGTGGGCAAAGTGCGATTACATTGTGGGTCTTGTGATTAATGCTATGAGACAAAATGTGTAGTTGAGCAAAAGACCTATGTGCTTTGTAAAGTTCTGTTCAAATCGCAGTAAAAAAAGAGTGACGTGAGACATAGAAATTATGCTTTGAAATTTATTATTTTTTTCATTTCATTAAAAAGTCCAACTGATAAAGACTGATGTTAAATCCTTTTCAAACAATAGCAAAATTCAACAGAGCAGCAAACAACAAGTGCTGGTGAGGTTGTGGAGAAACTGGAACCCTGTTCATTGTTATTCACTGTTGGTGTGAGTGTAAAATGGTGCAACCACTATGGAAGGCAGTATGGCACTTTCTTGAAAAGTTGCAAATAGAAATACCATTTGATCCAGCAATTCCACTAATGGGAATATACGCTAAAGAAACCAGAACTGCCACTCAAGCAGATATATGCACACTCATGTTCATTGCTGCTTTGTTCACAAAAGCAAAAAGGTGGAAACAACCAAAGTGCCCTTCAACAAACGAATGGATAGAGAAGCTGTGGTATATTCACACAATGGAATACTTTGCTGCATTGAAAAACAAGGAATTCATGCAATATTATTCAAAATGGTGACCCTAGAGGACATTATGCTGAGTGAAATATCTCAGTCACAAAAGGACAAATATTGCATAATGCCACTGTTATAAAACAAGACTGAAAAGAAAAGAGAGGATAAATAATGTACATGGCATTGAAACAGATGAGGGAGAGAACTGTATAAAAGAAATATACAGGAGTCCAGAATAAGAGCTGCATAGTAAAGTGGACTGGAGTATGGGATTGTATAACAATGAAAGTTTGTTTGTTTTTTCTTTTCAAAGAGAAGAGTGAATTGGGGAGTAGGGTGGGCAGGAAGGAAAATGTGCAGCAATGAATGAATGAAAATCCATGTTCTCTATAAACTTTTATTAAAATCTCAATTTAAAAAAAGTACTAAAGAAAAAAAAAAGTACTCAAAAGCAAAGATGAAACTTAAGTAAACTTGATCCAAGCCATGATATCTTTAATCATCTTGCATGCATGTGAAAACAGAAAATAAATAAAGAAAACTGGGGGGAAAAATCCATTTCAGCTGCTTTGAATTTCTTTAAAAGTCCCAGGACCTTTGCGTCTTGAAGCATCTTATAGTAACTGATCCTTTAACCAGGCTCTGCAGGTTCAGTTCTGGATCGCCCTGGGAGAAGCAGAAGGGACCACAGCTTGGCACTGATTATGTTGCTAAAAATTGGGAGCCCTGGGGCAGGAGTTCCAGTCATCTGTATCAGAAATAGAAAAAATAGTACTGCACCAGCAGTGGATTCCTGCTTCCAGTGGTGGGAGGGTTTACCTGGACAGAGGGAGAGCAAGAATAAAAGAGGACCAGCTGGCAGAGGGCTGGCTCTTTTTCCTTCAGATTCTCATCTGGCATCCTTTGTCTTTTGTATTTTTCTAATTAAAATAAGTTTGATTAATTAACTACCAGGGGGTACCAGGGTTTAGCAGAAGTGTGTCTTATCAGTAAATATGCCTTTGACACTTCTTTTCTAAGAATTTTTTTTTTTTAGGAGTGGAGTTTTTAGATCCTGTTCAAATCCCAGTATTTCCCACCAAAGCCACACCTCTTGCTGTGGAGTTGATTCTAACTCATGGTATCCTACTTATGTCAGAGCAAAACTGAGCCCCAGAGTTTCCAGTGGGTAATCTTTTGGGAGGAGATTGGCAGACCTTTCTTCAGAGTGCTTCTAAGTGGTTTCGAACTGTCAACCTTTTAGTTGATAATCTTGTGCTTAACAACTTGTGCTATCCAGCTAGTGTCCAACTCATAGGTATTCAGGAAAATATAAGGAGCCCTACTTGTTCGTAGGGTCTCCATAAGTCATGGTTGACTAAGTGACACCCAACAAACCAGCTGGTGGCTTATGGATTATGCATTGGCCTGTTAACTGAAAGGTTGGCTGTTCAAGCCTAACCACTAACTAGTCTGTGGGAGAAAGACATAGCGGCCTGCATTTGTAAGGATCACAACCTTGGGATTCCTGTGGGGCAGTTCTGCTCTGTCCTGTTGCTGTGAGTCAGAATGAACTTGATGGTGGTGGTGGGCAGTAAAAGATCTGCCGGCTGGATACACGGGGTGCTTCAATACTTCCAGCCAGCGTCTTTGGGTCAGGAAAGCTGCTTCATGCCTCGGCGAGAATTTGCAGTCAGGGACTATAGCTCTGTTCGCTAGGAATACTTCCCTGCCTTCCTGGACTCAGGACCCTTGTGACAAGGGCCTGGAAGCTCATCTTACAGAAGAGAGGAGCAGTGACCCTGGCGTGTCAGGTAGCCAGATCCCCTGAACACTGGCTGCGCTGGGGTTGAACTCCTGAAGTCAGAACGGAACTTTGTGTCTGATCATATTGCTGAATACCTCTCCGTTCGAATGACTTGCAGACCTGTGCTGAGTGTTGATGGAGCTGAGTTGAGAGGCCCCCGAGCCGCCTGTGAGATCAAGTGTGAAGATCGCTCCTCTGAACCCGCTTGATGCCTCCCAGTAGGGTTTGGATTTATGTTTGAAAGCTTCTTTTCATGAAGAGAAGCCTGTGGAGGAGAAAGCCCTTTTCTCTCTCTCTTTTCTTTTACATTTTGTTTATTTGCACCGTCACCTGGCATCTCTTTGCCTTGGTGGAATAGATTGAGAGATTATATATACCCTTTATTTAAAGACCTCTGGGGTTACCACTTTGTAGTTTTATTTGATTAAGCTGAATATACAATGCATTTTATATTTTAATATAATTATAATTGTAATGAGATTAAAAACATAATATGTGGTCACTGTTGCAAATTTATGACGTGCAGAAGAAAAACAACCACCCATTATTATTTTACCACCTAGGGGCAATGGATATTTTTTTTTCCTCTCTCTCTGTTAAACCAGTTTTAAAAAACCAAAACCCAACAGTTGCTGTTAATCTTTTATAACTCATGGCAGCCTGGTGGGTCAAGTGTTGAACTGTGTTCCCTTCTGTGTTTTCAGTGACTCATTTTTCAGAAGGAGAGCACCATGTCGAACCAGGTCTGTGGTGCGTTTAGGTAGACTCAAACCTCTGGTGTTTTACTCGGCACTTGAACATGTGGACTGTTTGCACAGTACTTATATATTATTGTGCTTTGGACATGTGATCTGGAGGGCCCTGTTATGGAAGGACTTCATGGACGGTAACGTAGAGGGCACGTGAAGAAGAGGACGACCTTGGCACCAAGATAGGGAAACGCAGTGGTTGAAACAATAAGCTTGAGCTTAACAAAGATTGTGCAGGACCGGGCCGTGCTTTGTCTGTTGGACATATGGTCACTGAGTTTGAAGTGACGCAAGGATTCCTAATAACATGTTTGAACAAGTTGGAATGATTATACTTTGCTACTCATTGTCATTGCGTGAGAACCAACTCAGAGCTGACCCTGCAGGGGATTCCCCAGGCTGTCAATCGCATGGGAGGAGATTGCCCATTTCTCCCAAAGACCCCTACCTGGATTCAAACTGCCAAAGAGACCTGACCTTTGGGGGAGAAGCATAACACCTTACATACTACGCTGTGATTGTTGGGTCCAAATTCCCCACCATTCAGTGGCTGGATGCTTGACCACTGTACCCTCCGGCCTCCTTTTTGAGTTTACAGACCTGTATATGCACCTTTGCTTCTATCCCTTTCCAGGCTGCCTGGCTATTGTTTGTTTGCTTTTTATGGTGCACTAAACATTTAGCATGAAAACTTTTTTTGCTTATATGGGTTTGGAGTCATTTCAGTTCATAGGGTTGTTCTTAGGTGATCTATCTAAAACTTTCTTTGAAAAGGTGCGTTGTTGCACACCCATGTTTATTGCAGCTTTGTTCACAGTAGCAAGGAGTTAGAAACAACCTAAGTGCCCATCAACAAATGACTGGATAGAGAAACTGTGGTATAGTCACACAATGGAATACTATGCTGCATTAAAACATAAGGAACTCATGCAATATTATTCAAAATGGCTGACCCTGGAGGACATTATGCTGAGTGAAATATCTTAGACACAAAAGGACAAATACTGCATAGTGCCACTGTTGTAAAATAGGACTGACCTCGGGGTTGGGGGAAGACTGAGAAAGATGGGATAAATAATGTATACTGCATTGAAACAGATGAGGGAGAAAACTGTTTAAAAGGGATATGTGATTAGGTATTATTGTCATGACAGGAGTCCAGAGCGAAGACTGCATAATGGAGCGGTCCTGGGGGGAGGGATTGTAAAACAAGGAAAGAATTTATCTTTTACTTTTCCAAGAGAAGAGTGAACTGGGGTGGGGGGAGGGTTGGGAGGGGAGAAAAGTGTAACAATGAATGAATGGAAATCCAAAGTCTCTGTAAATTTTCATTAAAATGAATAATAATAATTTAAAAAAATTTAAAAAAAAGGTGTGTTTTTGTTGTGTGTGATGTCAAGGCAGAACCGAATCATAGCTATGCCTCCAGTGGGTTTTCCGAGGCAGTAAATCACCCAGAGGAGACTGCCCATCCTTCTTTGGAACACCTGGTGGATTTGAACTGCGTGCCTTTAGGTTTGCAGCACAGCTTCTCAGCACTAGGCCACTGGCGTTCCCTGAAAGGGTGTTGTGAGTGTCTCAAATATGAGGCTGTTACAAATTCGGAAGGTAGCACAAGGCACTGAATAATGGAAAGTCAGCCCTTGCTAGTTGGGGTGGGGGGGTGTCTCACTGATGGTTGAAATCTATCAGAGCATCATAGGGCTGTCTTCATAGAGACGTGCAGATGAAACATACACTTGAGCAATTTCCTTCTGCAGCCGTGGTCACCTCTCGGGAATCCTCGTTTTATTTATTGCCTTCTGAAAGAAGAGAGGTAATTCCTTCTTCCAGAAAGTGGTTGGAGGTCTCTGTAGGACGTGGGGCAAGTGTTGGGGTGGGGGAGCCCATTCTCAGTTGAGATGCCCGCCTTTTGTATTTATCTGCTCGATAAACCATTTGGTTTATGATGAGGGTTTTTTTCAGCAGTGCCAGTTGAAAACAGGAAATAAGAGGCTGAACGTGCCGGCACCTCCCCTTCCCTTCTTAAACGTACTATGTGGAGTTTCAGGGGAAAAGCCATTCAGGGAAGCAACTGCCCACAGACTTCGAGGGACAGTTGGGGGCAGAGAAAACCCCAAAGTTGTTTAATTTAGCCATTTCCTCTCTTTAATTTTCCATCTCTTGGATATTTGGGAGACCCCATCTTTATAAGATATGAAGGAGGAGGCAAGTTTTCCTTTGAAAATGTTGAATAATATGACCTGTCTATTAAATTGACAAAGTCTATCATCTGACCTGCCAATTAAGTTGGCAGATTCTGGAATTTGTCAGTGGATATATGTTAGATCAATATGATCGATCAAGACCTACATCCCTCCTTTCTTCCTGTGTCCTGCCTGCCTATCTGCAGATGTTGTCTTTCTAGCTAGATACTGGTGGTGCAGTCTGTAGGGAGTTGCAATGCTATTCCAAATGACGTGCCTCTCTGGGGGTTCGAATCTCCTTAGTGTCTCTTCATAATCTTATTGCTGTTGAGTTAGAACCGACTCATAGCTGACACTTTGTTGGGTTTCCCAGGCTGTAAATCACACAGGAAGAGAGTGCCCCTCGCTCTGCCCTGGAGGAGCTGGTGGCTTCCTGCACCTAGCCCACTGTGCCGTGAGGGATTTTTAAATTAGAACCATTTTGTACGAATAAAATACGAGGCTTGAAGAAGTGGTCATTGAACTTGTTTGGGGAAATGCTTAACTGCCGTGCTGCAGAAATAAACAGATAATCATCAACATCACCTGGCTCATCGTTCTGTTAGGCAGCATTGAGAAGGCTGACTGACTACTCAGGGTGACTTGTAACAGTGAAATACTGCTTGGTGCTGTGCCGGCTTCAGGATTATTAGGTTCTGGGAATAGGAGATCTGGATTCTACTCTAGAATCCCCATGTTCTGCTTTCAGAAATTATTGTATCATATTCCAATTGAAGATTGGCGTTTTTACTTGGCTTCCTAGAAGTCTGAAACTTGGACAATGACTGAGGATTATAGAAGGAAAAATCGGTGCCTTCTGTCGGAAAGAGTATAGAAACCTCCAGAAGCACAAACAAGTCTGTTTTGGAGGAAGTGCTGCCTGGGTTCTCCTTAGAGGCAAGGAGAGTGAAACTTCATCTCACTGTCTTTGGGCATGTTGTCAGGAGGGACGAGTCTTCAGAAAAAGACATGCTGGGAAAGAAAGAGGGTCATAAAAGAGAGAAAGACTCTCCACAAGACAGATTGACATTGTGACCCCTGTGGTGGGCTTGAGCATGATGTAGATAGATCATAACGGGGGCACAGGACAGGGCAAGGGTCAGATCCGTTGTTCATCGGGTTGCTGTGAATTAAAGTTGACTCAACAATACTAACAGCAACAACAGACACACATTTTTATAAGTATGAAATGTAACTGTCTTGTCTTATAATTGATGGCATCTAAGCCCCATGCTATTGTCTAATAGGCCATCTTGTTCTTTCTTAGTGGTTGCATCACTAACAGTGAGTCTTAACCACTGATGCTATCTCTAGGTTGTGAAAGGGCTCTTGGTAAACCATGGCTCTCTCCATAACCTTGTTAAAGTGCTGAAATGGAAAGACACTCAAGAAGACCCAGGCTGCAGCTGAGGGGTCTGAAGAGCTGCTTTTCCAGCATGCCATGTGCTCCTCTTCTCTGCCAATCTGCACTTATTTGCAGAGCTTTAGAACTTGCAGGAAGGAGTCCTGGTTAAGGCTTGGCTGCTAACCAAAAGGTTGGTGGTTCAAACTCACCAGCATTCCAAAGGAGAAAAGATTGGATTCTGTAAAAATTTACAGCCTAGGAGACATTCTGAAGCAATTTCTGCTCTGTCTACTGTGATCCCTGAGTCAAAATTGACTTGAAGGCATTTTAACAACAGGGCTTTGAGTCAGCATCTCTCTCTCTCTCGGTGAGCTTTGTGAGAGTTGGAATGAGAACGCTGGGTAAATGATGTTACTTAAGTTGGGACATGCACCTGGAAGTTGAGGTGAAAAATAGAAGTTCCTTGGGGGAAAGTATCATGTGTGAAGTTTCGTTCAGGGGCACTAGCTCTCAGGATCTTTTGTCATGGGAAAGTCTGCTGTTAGGGACCTCTCCAAAGTACTGGAGAGCAATGGTGTCTCTCTGGAGACTAAGGTGCATCCAATACAGGCCATGGTCTTTGTAATCACTTGTTATGCATCAGAGAGTTGGACAGTGACTAAGGAGGATGGAAGGAGAATTGATGCCTTTGAGCTGTGGTGCTGGAGAAGAGTATTGAGGGTACCATGGACTGCTAGGAAAACAAACAGATTCATCCTGGAAAGGGTTAAGCCTCCTCCTTGGAGGCAAGGATTCTGAGGCTCCGTCTAACATACTTTGGACATGTTACAAGGAGGGACGGGTCCTTGGAGAGGGACATCATGCTTGGGGAAGGCCCTCTATGAGGTAGATTGATTCAGTGACTGGGTTAATTGGGATGGGAGTGTCAGAGACAGTGCGATTGGCACAGGACAGAGCAGATTTTAGGGCTGTTGTACATAGGGTCGCTATGAGTCGCAAGTGACTTGACAGCACATAACAACAACAATTGTTGTTGTGGACCGAGTTAGAGTCTACTCATAGCTGACCCTCCAGTGGGTTGTCAGAGACTAAAAAATGCCTCGGAGGAGACTACCCATCTTTCTCCTCTGGGGTGGCTGGTGGATCCAAACCTTGTTCATTTGCGTTGACTGTGAAATGTCTTACCACTAAACCACCAGAGCTCCCTTCCTCTACTCTAGCTCTTATGAGATAGATGGCAGTTGTTTACTTCCGCTCTGAGTCAGGTTTCTCTCCCGCATGTCTGTCTCAGAGTTGCTTTGTTGTCGGTGACTTTTAAGTCAGCTGCTGACTCATACATGACTGTGGTCAGACCTGCTGGAACCCATTGAATAGCTGCTGACTCTTTGGAAGCAGATCACCAGGCCTTTCTTCCTACTCTGTCTGGGTCCAAAAGCTCTGCCGAGACCTGTTTGGTGTCTTAGCAACACACAAGCATCACACAAGACAACACACATGGGTGGTATCTGAGCCTGAAATGTACTAGGTGGGAATTGAACTCTGGTCTCCTGAAGGCAAGAATTATAGCCCTGAGCCACCTAAATGGTTAACACACTTGACTGCTAACAGAAAGGTTGGTAGCTCAAGACCACTCGGAGGTGTCTTGGAGGCAAAACCCAGCCATTTGAAACCTTGCGGAGTACACGGCTGCTCTGGGCTCTTCATGAATTAGAACTGACTCAACATCAGCTGGTTTTTTGTTTTTAAATATTTACTTGAGTTTAACGTGTATATTTATAAACTTAGAGCTTTTTAAAAAGATATTAAGCAATGATTAATAAGATAAGGCTTAATCTATCTCATCATTTAAATAAGATGTGTTATTTAGATTGGCTGTACATAAATGCAAGCATCATCTAATACTGTAGCTATGAAACAGATTAGTTTCCTGATCTGCAGGAAGTGGGAGTGGCATCCACTTCCTAAACAACATGCCTCCGGAAACTCTATGAACTTTGATAAATGTGGATAGTTGTAGAGAGAGGGCTTCAGGCCTTTTGTTCATAGGGTCCCTATGAATCGTGCTCAACTCTACTGCGATCAGCAACAACAACAACAATACTCTGCAAAATAGGGGGCCTCGTGGCTAAGTGGTAAGGGATCACACTGTTGACCCAAAGGCATGTACCTGGTTTGAACCCGTCAGCTTCTCAGCGGGAGAAAGATGAGCTTTCTCTTCCTGTGCGAATTACTGCTTCTGAAAACCCGCGGGAGGGTCAGCTCTTAGTCGGTTCTGACTTGATGATACATAACAACAACAATGTATAAAATGGCAGAAAAATAGTCCTTCCTTCGATTCTTGTAAGGATTAAAACAGAAAGGAGACTTCTAGGCCATAGGAAGGTACTTGTCGCTGGGAAGGATCTAAGCCAGCTGGGGAGGCTGTGCAGTTGTGTTGTTGTTGTTGTTAGGTGCCATCGAGTTCAGTGTGACTCATCGCAACCCTGTGAACAACTGACCCGAATCCTGCCCTCGCCTGTGCCACCCTCCTTATCTCTGAGACACGAACTCATTGCTGAAGTCACAGTGTCAGGCCGTCTTGTAGGGGTGTCTTTCTTTCCTCCACCGACCTTCTGTCTTTCCAAGCATGATGTCCCTTTCCAAGGAAGAGCCTTGCCTAGCTCCATGTCCAGAGTTTGAAAGATGAAGCTTTGCCATTCTTACCTCCAAGGAGAACTCTGCCTGCACCCTTTCCAAGACATGTCTGCAGTCGTAGCAGAGGGGAACGTAACAGCTTAATAGATAAGTGTATGAAAGGCTGCTCAGAATGACAAAGCAAAATACCACAATGAAATGTGCGAGGAGCTAGAGTCAGAAAATCAAAAGGGCTGAACTCGCTCAGCATTTCTTAAGCTCAAGGAACTGAAGAACAGATTCAAACCTA
>NW_006399818.1:15500936-15525856 GCF_000299155.1 Elephantulus edwardii
GGCGCAGGATAGAGCAGGGTTTAGGGCTGTTGTGCATAGGGTCGCTATGAGTCGGAAACGACTCGACGGCACATAACAACAACAACAATGATTAATAATTAAAGTCCTTCATGTTTTTTAATTTACCCAAACAGAATTTGGAGAAAACTGCTTACATTTCCTACTACCCAGAGACCTGAGCTAAGGGAGCGCTGATGTCCAGGTGGATAAGGAGTTGCGCTGCCAACCCAAATTGAAGGCAGTTCGAATCCACCAGCTGCTCTGAGGAAGAACGATGGACAGTCTCCTCCCGTGTGTCTTACACCCTCTGATAATCAGCTGGAGAGTCAGCTAGAAGCTGCTTCCAACTTGATGACACATAACAACAACAATACCCAGAACGAAAAATGCTAAAAAATGCTGAAAGCACAATTCAGAAATACATTGGACACACCTGACAATATGTATTGCACTCACTGTTAGTGAACGTAGAAAGTAATGAGGGGGAAAATTCAACATATTGTACGTTCATCAAGTGATGCTTGTTTTTATCATGCATTTTACTGTTTCTAAAGATTTTTTTTTAAAGTGTTGTGTTGGAGGTGAATGTTCAGTGGTTTATCCACACTGTGTTCGATCCCTCTGGCTCTGTTCTCCCGGAGTGTCCATGCTCCACACTTCTGCCCAGGCTTCCACACTTTCTGCACCTTCCTGCCTTCTCATCTTTGCTTTTCAGCAAATGGTGCTCTTTTGATCTCGTATAGTAGATTGTTCAAAGGAGCTCTTTTCTCTCGGTTGCTATTGTTTATTTTTATAGGGCTGTGTGTTATGTGTGGAGCCCTGGGCATGACGTTCACAGGGGGTTGACTGCTAACTTCACCAACAGTTCAAATCCTCCAGGGGCCCAGAGGGAGAAAGATAGGCAGTCTCCTTTGGTGCGATTTACAGCCTCCAAAAACCCACAGGAGCGTCCGCTATGAGTCAGTTCCTTTCTGATGATTCTTTACACCACCACCATGGCAATCACGGAGCCCCAGGTGGATTTGAACCCTGAGTGCTTTATGCTGACAGGGCAACTCCTTACCACCAAGCCACACAAACTTGCTAGGTGCTGCTGTTCTGATTATGACTCATAAAAATCCAGTCCATAGCAGATATGAATCCTGTTCTGTCCTGTACCATCCTCACAGCCTCTGACACACTCAGATCCATTGCAGCGGTCACTATGTCAATCCACTTGGTTGAGGGCCTCTCTTTCACTGCTTCTCCACCTTTCCAAGCCTGATGTCCCTCTCCAAAGAGTAGCGTCTCTTAGCAACATGTCCAAAGTATGTGAGACGAAGCCTTACCATAATCTTTTGCCTCCATGGAGCACTCTGGCTGAACCTTCTTCAGGATACATCTGTTTGTTCTTTTGGCCGTCCATGGAATACTCAGTGCTCTTCTCCAACACCACAGCTCAAAGGCATCAATTCTTCTTCTCTCATCCTTAGTCATTGTCTGGCTCTCAGCAGCATAGCAAGTGACTGGAAAGACCGTGGCCCGAATCAGACACACCTTAGTCCTCAAAACTGACATCATTGCTCCTCATTCATTTGTAGAGGTCTGTGACTTGCAGATTTTCCCAGTGAATTCCGTCTCCTGATCTCCTGCCTACTGGTACCAAGTGTATTCATTGACGGTCCAGGTAAGATGAAGTCATTGACAGTTTCAGTCTTTTCTTCCATCTATCATGATGTTGCCCACCAGTCGAGTGGTGCAAATTTTTTTTTCTTGACCTTGAGATGCAATCCATATCGATCTTCTGCGGCAAGTGTTTCAAGCCCTCCTCACTTTCAGCAAGCAAGGTTGTGTCATATGCAAACTGAAGGTTATTAGTGAGTCTTCCTTCAATGCTGATGCTCATTCATCATAGTTTCTAGCTTTTTTAATAACTTGCTTAGCATACAGATTGAATAGGTTTGGAGAAAGTATACAGTCCTGATGCACAACTTTCTAAATTTTAAACCGTGTGGTAACCCTTGCTCTGTAAGTTGCCCTGTATTCTTGTGTTCCTCTCAATGTCTCTCTTTGCTTTGATCTGACCTCTCCTGGGTTTAGTTTTAACGTGGCGTGTATAGACTTGATGGAGAAGTACTGGTAGGAGAGAGAGAAATGCCTGTTATTTTTCTGTGTAGGCACTGTGGCTCTTTCCCCCCAGTCTGTAGTTTCTTGGCTGGGATCTCTGTAAGCCTCTTTTCCATTTTGTGAGGATTAGGCTAGTGGGAAGCAGATAACGTGTCCTGTAAATGCACTTACGAGTCAGTTGTAAATGGTGACCCATTGGAGGATATGGGACAGCAGTGGGATTCCTGAGGTGGCCCTGCTCTCTGTCCCACTGTGGGCCTTTATTGTAGTTGTCTTATGCTTCTGTAGCAGAGATACCACAAACGGATGGCTTTAACAGACATTTATTCTCTCGCGGTTTAGGAGGCTGTTGTTAGGTGCCTTCCAGGTGACTGTGACTCAGAATGACTCTGTGAACAACAGATGTGAACCTTGACCAGTCCGGAGCAGTACTCACAATCTCTGATACACTTTGGCCTATTGCTGTACTCACTGTGTCAGCCCATCTTGTTGAGGGTCTTCCTCTCTTCTCTGACCTTTCCCACCATGACTTTTCCCCAGAGACTGACCCCTCTTGAAAACATGCCCAAAGCAAGTGAGGCAAAAGTTTCACTATACTTGCTTCCAGGGAACAAACCCCCTGCTTGTTCTTCAGCCAAGGCACTTGTTTTTTTGGCAGTGCACGGGGTAATCTCTTCTTCAACACCACAACTCAAAGGCACCTATGGTTTTCCCCCCCTCTCTCTCTGTCCTCCTTTCAGAAGCACAGTCAGCAACTGAAAAAACCCATGGCTTGGATCGGGCACACTTAAGACTTTAAACTGGCATTGTTGTCCTTTGGAACCTTGGAGAGGCCTTGACAGCAGATTTCCCTGGTGTTGACACAGCTTTTCATTTCTTGACTGCTGCTACACTGGCTGTTGATTATCGATCCAAGTAAAAGGAAAGTGTTGCCCTCTTCATTGTTCTCTCCCTCTGTGCAGGCTTGGTTGTCCAGTGGTGAGGGATTTTTATCTTCTTTAGTAAATGTTTCAACCCTTCTTCATTTTCTGCAGGCTCGACTTTGTCAGCTGCGTAATACAGATTGTTGATGAGTTTCCTCCGATCCTGGCACCATGTTTGCCCTTCATACAGTCTAACTTCTTGTGTGTTTTGCCCAGCATACAGAGTAAGTCGGTACTGAGAGAGAATACCATCCTGACACACTCCTGGTTTTAGTAGGGTTATTGCTTTTGTGTACTGCCCAGTAGAACTGACGAGCAGCTGACCTTCCAGGAGGTGTTCAGAGGTAGTAAATGGTCCTGGAGGAGATGGCCCTTCTCTCTCAGGTGGAGCTGCTAGTTGATTCAAACCATGAGCCTTTGGGTTGTCAGCACAACTCTTTACCCACTAAGCCGCCAGAGCTCAATTATACGAGTGTTGGTCGTTGTTGTGTACCCTACATTTGGAACTCACCTGTAGCTGGACCTCCAGCAGGTTTTCAGAGACACAGGAGGAGATAGTCCATCTTTCTCCCATAGCACAGCCAGTGGACTCAAACCCCGTTCCTTTGGTATTGCAATGCAGCTTCTTGCCATTAGGC
The DNA here is from genome assembly GCF_000299155.1 of Elephantulus edwardii. NCBI lineage: Eukaryota > Metazoa > Chordata > Mammalia > Macroscelidea > Macroscelididae > Elephantulus > Elephantulus edwardii. Next base: position 15,504,604 of record NW_006399818.1, read on the forward strand.
CACCAAAACTCCCTTTTTAGAGGGTGGTGGTGGTTGTTATGTGCGACTCAGCAACTCTATGCACAACAGCCCTAAATCCTGCTCTATTCTGCGCCAGTTTATTGACTCTGACCCACCTACCTCCACATTACCCCAGTCACTGAGTCAATCCATCTCATCGAAGAAATTCAAATTCAGTATCTGCTATCTGTAGGTCAGACGTGCCTTGCATATCTCCATGTGCCTGCTGCTTCCCTGGTATCCAGGAGCCTCCTAGGGCAGAGCCTGCTTCTGGAAGGACACATTCCTGCTTCCCAGTGGCACAAGGTCCTCTCTCTCTACCTGCTCTCCTCCCCTTTTATCTCATGAGATAAAATGTGATACAGGCCACACCCTAGAGAAGCTTCCCTTTCCTCTGGTCAGGGCCATGAGGAATGCTGCATTCTACCCCTATCCTTTTGCAACTAGTTAGCTTGTTGTGGGGATCTGTGTGTGGGTGATTTAGGAGGGGGTGAAATGGGGGTGCAGTGGGGGGTCCAGTACAGAACTTCAATATCATATCATATCATATCATATCATATCATATCATTACATACATCATTGCATATATTTTGGAGGTCTGATGGCGTAGTGGATAGAGAGTTGCACTGTCAGCCTGACAGTGACCAGTTCAGATCCACCAGTTCCTCTGAAAGAGAATTTCTCTGGGCATTTCTCTCTCATGCAGTTTATAGCTTCCAAAACCCAGCCGGAGGGTCGGCTGTGAGTCAGTTTCAACAGGACAGCAATGCGTTGTTTGTTTCTTGCTGAGTGTATTTTGGGAGGACATGATTCAATCCAGAGATGGCCAGTTTCTAGCTCTCTCCTTAGATACAGTGGCATGTGGCATGAGGTGGCGGAGGAGAAGGGAATGCTGATGTCCACTCAGATTTGTGTGCATTTCCTAGGGATGCTGTAACAAACTGCCACCAGATTGATGGTTTAAGACGGAAGTTGGTTCCCTCAGTTCTGGGGACCAGAAATTTGAACTCAGATTGTCTGGTGAGCCACACTTGCTTTGAAGACTGTATAGGAAGATCCTTCTGTGCCCTTCAAGCTTCTGGTGGCTCCAGGTGGCCCCTGGCTTCTGGTCTTCCACCTCCAGCCTCTGCCTCGTTCCTCACATGATCCTCTCCCTTTTCAGCCCACGTGCCTCTTAGAAGGACACTTGTCATTGGATTTAAGGTGCATGCAGATAATCCAGGATCATCTCATCTCTAGATTTTTAATTTCATTATATCAGCAAAGACTTTTTTTCCAAGTAGGGCATGTACATAGGTTCTGGAACTAGGACAAGGCCAAGCCTTTTGTGAGTCTACTGTTCACCCTAAACTAATAACCAAACCCCCTGGCATGTGGTTGAGTCTGAGTCACAGTGACTCTGTCGGGTGGGATGGAACAGGCCCATTAGGTTTCCAAGGTTCTCTCTTTATAGAAGCATCTTTCTCTCTGGAGAAGGTGGTGGGTTTGAACTGTAGACCTTTTAGAAAGCTCATGAATACCTTAAATATAGTTCCACTGTTGTTGTTCTGTACTGTCAAGTCAGAACTGACCCATAACAGACCCTCTGGCAGATTTTCAGAGGCAGTTTATTGTACAGAAGAAGATTGCCCATCTCTCTCCCTGGAAGCAGCTGATGGATTTGAACCACATGCCTTTGGTATTGCCATCAGAGCTCCCTACAGTGCCATTAGAATTCTCTTAAAAGTGCTATAGTATATTTGGGAGCCCTGGTAGCCTACTGGCAAGAAGCTGTGCTGCAAGCCTGAAGGCACGCAGTTCGAGGCCATCAGCTGCTCTGCGGGAGAAGGATGAGCTGTCTCCTCCTGTGTGATTAACTGCCTCTGAACACCCGCGAGAGGGTCAGCTATGCTTGCTGTGTGGTATTCAGTTGTGTGAATGTCCCATAATTTCTCAATCCATTAGATTGTGATTGGATGTCTGGGTTGTTTCAGTGTTCTTGCGATGGTGAATACGCTGCTATAAACATTGGTGTACAAGTCTCCATTTGTACCTCAGTTCTCATTCTCTCAGAATATATTCCAAGTAGTGGAATAGCTGAGTCATATGGAATTTCTATGTTCAGCTTTTTGAGGAAGTGCCAAACTGCCTTCAAGAGTGGTAGTACCATTTTATAATCCCACCAACAAGGTATAAGAGTTCCTATCTCATCACATTCTTTCCAACATTTATTACTTGCTGTCCTGTTAAACTTTGCCACTGCTACTGGAGTGAGATGGAATCTCATAGTGGTTTTGATTTGCATCTCTCTGTTGGCCATCCAGATATCTTCTGCTGTCAAAAGTCTTCCATGCCTTTTACTCATTTTGTAATTGTGTTATCAGTCTTCTTCCTGTGTAGGCCCTGTAGGATTCGGTAAACTTTTGATAGGAGATTCTTGGTGTGAAATGGTAGTGCCAAATGGTTTTTCCCAGTCAGTAGGTTTTCTTTTCACTCTGTTGGAAAATGAAATGTTTTTGATATGCACAGGGATTTAATCTTTAGAAATTCCAATTCATCAATTTTATCCTCTTCAGATTTCTGGCTATATTTGGTAGTCTCTTTATACCATATACTAGAAGGAGAATTGATGCCTTTGAGCTGTGGTGCTGGAGAAGAGTATTGAGAATACTATGGACTGCTAGGAAAACAAACAGATTTGTCCTGGAAAGGGTTAAACCGGGTGCTCCTTGGAGGTAAGGATTCTGAGGCTCCGTCTAGCATACTTTGGACATGTTGTGAGGAGAGACCGGTCCTTGGAGAGGGACATCATGCTTGGGAGGGTGGAGGGACAGCGCAGGAGAGGAAGGCCCTCTATGAGGTGGATTGATTCGGTGACTGGGGTAATTGGAATGGGAGTGTTGGAGATGGTGCAATTGGCACAGGATAGAGCGGAGTTTAGGGCTGTTGTACATAGGGTCGCTATGAGTCGCAAGCGACTTGACGGCACATAACAACAACAACAACAACAGACTGTCTAAGCTTGATCCCAGTTTGTATGGTTTTGGGCTTTACTCCCAGGTTTCTGACCCACCTTGATTTGATTTTTGTACATGGTGTGAAATGTGAATCCCCTTCGAGCTTTCTGCAGGTGGCACTCCAGTTTTACCAGCACCATTTGTTGAACAGGTTGTCATTTCCCCTTTGATAGATTTTATTTTCTTGTCAAATATCAGTTGATCATAGATAGGTCCATTTCTAGGTTTTCAATTCTTTTTCTTTTAAAAGTCCTTTTTTTAAAAACAACAACACCAAAACAAACTGATTTCTGGGTTCTCAATTCTGTTCCTTTGGTCTATGTGCCTGTTATTGTACCAATACCATGCTGGTTACTACTGCTGTCAACTTATTACAGTATTTTTAACAGTTATATTAATTACTTTAGATTTAACCTTCCCATAAAATAATGGAAAGTCTGCTGCTTTTCCCCCCAGGCTCATATGGTATAGCATCTGCTTGACTTGTCTTAAATGCAAGGGGCAGTTTGTTAAACCTATACTTGCTCATTCTGCTCGGAGCTCTGATAGCACAGTAATAAGGAACTGTACTTCCAACCTGGAGGAGCAGGGTTTGAATCCACCATCTGCTCCACAGGAGAAAGATGGGCCTCCTGTGCAATATACTGCCTCTAAAAACTCACTGGAGGGACTGCTGTGGGTTGGTTCATACTCAACAGTACATAACAACAACAACAAGTTCTACTGGTGGAATCCCTAGGGGGTGCAAACAATGAAGCTTTGAGTCTATTCAGAGGCACTGTGAAAGAAAGGCCTGGCTTTTTAAAAAATCAGCCATTGGAAACACTGTGGAGAAGCACACACTCTGCTTTATTTGCATGTGGTTTGCCATGAATCATTGTCTACTAATGGTGATTCTGGTGGGGCTGGTAAGGTGGGAATTTGGGTTTTGATAAATAGTGTGAGTAGGGCTATTGTTTCTGTTAATCTTGTTCCAGTTTAGTTCTGAGACAGGTAGTTAGGGGTAGAAATAAGGAAATTGGGTAATGTAAGTGTTTAGGTCCTTATCAGTCTCTGGCTTGAGTGGTTATCTTAAAAGCCTTGGGAAGGGAAAAAAGCCCAGAAAGGCAACTGACGTGAAATAGACTGGTGGCTGGGTTTCTGTTAGAAACTGTTAACTTCAGAGATTCACAGAAGAGGCGCCTCAAGGGGATTGTTGTAATGGAACTTGGCTTTTCTTAAGGGCTGGTGTGATTTACCTTTAATAACTTTGCAGATGGTCACTCGCTGCCTAGAAAGAGCACAGGATTTGGAGGGTAGAAACCAGTGTCTAGGCCTTGACTGCCTACTGGAGCCTGGCTGTTAAAAAAAAAAAAAGAATTAGCATCAATCTGGAGAATTCTGTAGACTGTCTGCTGGAGTCAGGCTCTGCTGTAGATGTTGCGGATAGTTGTTAGATGCCTCGGAGTCCTAGCCACCCATGAACAACAGATGGGAAACTTGACCTATCCTGCACCAACCTCATGATTGGCTTGTATGCTTGAGAACAACAACAAAATACCTGTGTCCTCACAGAGTGTGCATTCCAGGCAGGGAGATAAACTACATAGATGTTGTTAGGGGCCAGAGAGTTGATTTGAACCTATAGCATCCCCAAGTGACTGAGTAGAACTGTCCTTTAGCAATTTCTTGGAAGTGATTTTTTTTTTTTTGAGAAGACTTAAAAGCCATTTTCCTGCAGAGCTGCTGATAAGTTTGAATTCTTGACTTTTTAGTTAGCGGAATGCAAAATTATTTCTACTACCAGGATTTCTTCCATAAATTTAAAAACAATAAAATATGTTGTGTGTTTGATGAGAACAAGTGGTAAGGAGAAAAATAAAGCAAGGAAGGGTGATGGGAAATGATGGAGGTGGGGAGGTTGCAGTTTTAAATAGGGTGATCAGGGAAGACTTCCTTGAGGAGGTGATTTTACAGATGGAAAGAGATGAGGGGATGCAGGAGTGAGCTCACGACATAATAGTGAATCTTATTTACTGAAAATTCAGGGTGCAATACATAACACACACACACACACACAAATTTCTTATGAGAATATTATAATCTTATTATATACCCTTTTACAAAAAGGGACTTAAGGCACAGAACATACCCCTTATCTGAGACTGAACAGGGAGGAATGAGTTAGACCTAGCTATCATGATAGACGGAAAAAGGTTTGAAATTGTCAATGATTTTCTTACTTGGATCCACAATGAATCAGTAATACCACCAGTCAGGAGATTGGAGACATATTACCTTGGGCAAGTCTGCTGTCAGGGACCTCTCCAAAATCATAAGGAGTGATGTCAGTTATAAGACTAAGTAAGGTGTACCTGATACAGGCTGTGGTCTTTTCAGTCACTTGCTTTGCGTTTGAGAGCTGGATCATAAATAAAGATGACAGAGAAGAATTCATGCCTTTGAGTTGGATGTTGGAGAAGAGTACTGAACTTCCCAAGGACTGCCAAAAGAGCAAAGAGGTATGTCTTGGTAAAAGTACAGTTGTCTTTGCTCCTTAGAGGCAATGATGGCAACGATTCATCTCTCATACTTTGAACAGGACAAATTGCACTGGGAAAGTCTGCTGTCAGAGACCTCTCCAAGGCACTGAGGAGCAACAATGTCAGTCTGGAGACTAAGATGCTTCTGATACAGGCAGGCCATGGTCTTTGCAATTACTTGGTATGCATCAGAGAGCTGGACAATGACTAGGACTGATAGAAGGATAATTGATACCTTTGAGCTTTGATGCTGGAGAAGAGTATTGAATATACCATGGACTGCTAGGAGAACAAAAAAGTTGGTCCTGGAGAAGCCAGGCTGCTGCTCCTTGGAGGCAAGGATTGTGAAGTTCCATCTGACATACTTTGAACATGTTGCAAGGTGGGATCAGTCCTTGGAGAGAGAGTTCATGCTTTAGAGGATGGAGGGACAGCACAGGAGAGGAAGACCCTCGATGAGATGGATTGATTCCCTCATTGGGGTAATGGGGATAGGCGTGTCAGAGACAATTAGATTGGAAAGGGATAGATCAGGGTTTAGGGCTGTTGCACATAGGGTTGCTGTGAGTTGCAGGCAAATCGATGGCACATAACAACAACAACATTCCTTGGAAAGAGACATTATGCTCAGGAATGTGGAGGGTCAGTGAAAGAGAGGAAGCCTCTCAGTGAGGTAAACACAGTGACTGCATCAGTGGGTTCAAGTGGGTCAGCTATGATGAGTATGGTTCAGGATAGGACAGGGCTCAGGTCTGTGGTTCCTAATGTGGCTCTGAGTTGTATTTGACTTCAGCACCTAATAACAACAACAGAATGGCACAGTAAAGAATTGGTTGACATTCAGCCATTTCTGGAGGGATCCTGTGACCAAGATCTGGTGGTATTGAAGGAAGAAATCCAAGCTGCACTGAAGACATTGATGAAAAAGAAGACTCCAGGAATTGACCGAATGCCACCTGAGATGTTTCAAGATGCAGTGCTGGAGATGTCTGCATGAAGATATTTGGAAGACAACTACCTTGTCCTTTGACTGGAAGAGGTTCCTATCAATGCCTTTTCTAAAGAACATTTAATTGTGCCCATGTGGAACATGTACATAGACCAAGGGATTGTCCTTTGAACAGGACAGAGGATACTATGTGATTTAAAATCAGGCAGAATGTATGGCAAGGTTGTGAAGACGTGCTTATTCAGTCTCTATGCTGAGCAGATAAGCTGAGAAGGTGGATTACGTGAAGAAGATTGTGGTATCAGGAACGGAGGAAGACTCACCACCAACCTGCAATATTCAGATGACACAGTCTTGCTTGCTAAAAGGGAAGACAATTTGAAGATCAAAGACAATCGATTTTGTAATGAATTTCATCTCAATTTAAAAGAAAACAAAAAAATCCTCACAACTGGAGAAGAAAAAAACCCCCATTGATGTTATCAAGGATTTACTTGGATCCACAATTAAGGAATGCCTGTGGATGCAGTTTACAGGGAAGCCAATGACTTCGGTGTTGGGCAGAGAACAGTCTGTTTGCTCCTTAGATGTGTGGGTTGTGAGCCTTTCTCATGTGTCCTGGACGTGCTATCACAGGACACCAGTCCCCGTAGAAGGACATCATGCCTGGACAAGTCGAGGGCCAGTGAGAAAGAGGAAGACCCTCAGCAAGCTGCACTGGTGTCAGGGCTGCAGCGTGGGCGTGAGCACAGCAGGGATTGGAAGGATGGGGCGGATCCAGGAAGGGGCTTGTTCTGCTGTCCATAGGGGAGTTAGGAGTTGCAGCCAGCTCAGTGGCACCTAACATCAACAGGTTCCCCCCACCCCAGTATTTGGACATGTGCATGTGGGGTGCTGTTGACTGTCCCAAAGATTGATGACATCTTTTATAAAGGGTGGAACACTTCCATCTGTTACCTACCCAAGATTCATCTCACCCAAATGCTGGTAGAGCCTTCTTTGAGAAGCGTGAGGTAGTCTCTGCTTAAACATCAGCTCTGACTCATAGGAACCCTACATGCGCGCGCGCACGTGTGTGTGTGTGTGAGAGAGAGACCTGTGTTCCATAAAGTTTTACATAGCTGAGTGTTGTTTTTTTCCCAAGTAGATTGCCAGGCCTTTCTTCCGAGGTACCTCTCGGTGGGTTGGAGATCTCCAGCTTTCTGGTTAACGGCCACGTGTGTTAACTGTCTCTCCACCTATGGCTCTCATGCTTGATGACACCTGGTACAGTACTTGGCACTGGGCCTGCATCAGATGCTGGATAAACTTTCGTCTCTTTCCTCTCCCTCATACTTGGACAAGTACCCAGGATGCTCTCTTAATTAAATGAACAACAGGGGAAGTTCTGAGATTTGTCACCTCATTTGGCCAGTAATGATACTGCCTGTCTGTGTGGCTGTGGGTAGGAATCTTGGTGACACAGTGGTTGAAGCTCTCGGCTGCTCCCCGGAGCTGGGCCCTTTGAAACCACCAGCTGCTCCAGGAGAGAAGGATGTGGCAGCCTCAGAGCCCCTGTAGGGCGGTTGTGCGCCGTGCTGCACGTCGGGTGTCCTGGCCGTGAGCTGGAGTTGACTCGCCGGCAGTGGGTTTGGTTTTGATTTGGGTTGTGGTGGTGGTGAGGGTTAAATAAGAGACTGGATGTGGAAATGTCTCGGAAGTGGTTGTAAAAGCATCATACACTTTTTTGTCACACTAAATGTACTGTGGTTCAGTTTCCAAAGGCTTGAAGGTTCATGTTGATGATGTTCTTGTATTTTGTTTTGTTTGAAATTTGAGCATTTTTACCCATTTCCCCTGTGTGCCCACACTTTCCTCAGTAGTGCCAGCTTCTAACTTCCTGTGACCTCTTTCTCTGTGTCCCATCTCTTGGCATAGACCCTGCCATGGCCAAAGCTCAGCTCTGAGTCACTGTCTTACTCTGTAAAGCAGAGTTTTATATTTTGGTGGTTGTTGCTGGTGAAAAAAGATCAACATGGTGGTTTTGTGCTGAATGTGTCACTTCCCCTTGAATCATGTACACAATGACCTGTTAGGCTCCCATTAGCTTCACAGAGTGACACTTAGAAAAGGAAACAGTGCAAAGCTGCTGCCACTGCCACGTTTGAAGCTACACCTTGAGGCAGATGAAGAGCAGCTATTACAGAAAAGTAATAACAGAGAGTCCTTTTAGAAAAATAAGCGCACCCCTGACATGAGCAGTTGTTGGGTGGCGTAGCGGGGCTCACCCCGAAGGACAACATCACTCGGCCTTTGTCTCTACACTGGGCCTTGCTGTGGCTGACGATGGAGTCTTTGGGTGGTGCAGACATTCAAGTGGTGGACTATTAAATGACAGGTTGGTTGTTTGAATCCACCCAGAGGCCCCTCATTGAATAGGTCTGGCCGTCTGGTGACAGCCACTGAAAACACTACTGAACAGAGTTTTACTCTGAGGCCCAAGGCCACCATGAGTCAGGGGCGACTCTACTATTGCCCTGGTGGCCTAGTGGTGACGAGCGGGGCTGCCAACCCAAAGGCACATGGTTCAGAACCACCCGCTGCTCTGTGGGAGAAAGATGGACCGTCAACTTCTGTGCAGTTTGCTGCCTCTGAAAACCTGCGGTTGAGGCAGCTTTGGGTTGTTCTGACTTGATGAAACACAACAACAGCAGCAACAGCCGCAGCAACAGTCTTCATGGGAATGGATCACCAGACTTTCGTTCTGCAGGGCCTCTGGGTGGGCTTGAACCACAGGCCTTCAGGTTAGCAGCAAAACATTTGTGTCACTTAGTTGCCAGCCATTCTCAGCTAGGGTGATTTTGCTCCGTAGTGAGCACTTGATAAAGTCTTGTTGTTGTCAAGTGCACAGGAGGAGGTTGCCTGTTTTTCTTGTGTGGAGCAACTGGTGGATTCAAACTGCGTGCCTTTGAGTTGCCAGAGCGTCTCCTTACCATTTGGCCACCAAAGCTCTCTTGGTGATGTCCAGAGACATTTTTATTGTCCCAACTCCGCATCAGCTGCGTTAAGACTAGAGAGGTGTCTAAACATTATATATTGCAAAGACAGCCCCTGCCCCTCATGTCATTAATCCTGAGACTGGAAAACTTCAGGTTAGGCTCAGCGTCTTTCTGGAGCTTTCCTAAAAATTAATAATAGTAACAGGGATGATTACTAACTGACTACTTTCTGTGTGTCAGACATGATGTCACCTATTATGCTTGGATTATCACATGCACCTCCCTTTCTACAGAGGAGGAAATGGGTCTAGAGAGGTTGAGAAGTTAGCCTGAGCTCACAGAACTGAGAAAGCAGAATGGGGTCCCACCTGGGTGTGAGGGACAACAAAGATGGTGCTTCTCCTCTCACTGGAGTACCTGGCCTTGGTCTCAGCTAATTAGGTCAAAAGCAGTTATCCTATATGGGCCCTAAGTTCTGCTGTCAACAAAGAGGGGTTCACCGATACCCTCTTCTCTTCTTACCCTGCACGCACTCCTTCCTGGGAGCGTTTATCCCCACTGGTGCCTTTAGCTGGGTTCAGGTCATCTCCCATTCTCTCTTTGAGTCTGGGGTGCCCCAAGGTCCAAGTGAAGTCTACACATAACTTTTGGTGGCATTCTTACCAACTCTCTTCTTAGAATAAGGAGATAGCTCGGTTTGAGAATTTTTGCTCTGATCCCAATTATATATATAAAACAATTAAAATCCAAACCAGCAAAATAATTAAACACAACCCAGTGCTGTCAAGTAAATAGGACTTCCAGTAGGGCTTTTAAGGCCGTTGTTGGGGCAATCTGCTGTCAAGGACTTCTCCAGAATTCCAAAGAGCAAGTATGTCAGTTTAAAGATGAAGGTATGCCTGACCCAAGTCATGGTATTTTCAGTTTCTTCCTATATATCTGTAAGTTGGACAATGAAAAAGGATGACCAAAGAAGCAGCAGTATCACTGAATTGTGGTGTTGGAGGAGAGTCTGGAATATCCCATGAACTTTTGATAGAACAAACAGATCAATCGTGGAGGAGGTGCGGCCGGGGTGTCCCTTAGCGGCCAGGAGCGTGAAATTCCAATCTTACATATTTTGGACATGTTGTCAGGAGGGACCAGTCTTGGGAAAAACTTAACCTGCTGGGAAAGGTGGAGAGTCAGAGAAAGAGAGGAAGACCCTCAACAAGACAGATTGCCACAGTGACTGTCACAATGGACACGTGAGAAGGGGACAGGAAAGGTCAGTGCTCAGAACTCTTGCTTTTAGGGTCACTAGGAGGGACCGGTCCTTGGAGAGGGCCGTCATGCTTGGGAGGGTAGCGGGACTGCGCAGGAGAGGAAGACCCTCGATGAGATGGATTGATTCTGTGATTGAGGTGGTGGGGGTGAATGTGTCGGAGACAGTGAGGTCGGCACAGGATAGAGCAGGGTTTAGGGCTTTTTATGTGTGTATTGTCAAATTGGATCTGACTGGTACAGGAGGAGATTGTCCCTCCTCCTTCAGCAGAGCATCTGGTGGATTTGAACCGCCCCCGTCTGGGATTGCAGTGCAGCTTCTTGCCACTAAGCCACCAGAGCTCGCTGGTTTCTAGGGCTCTGGTACATAGGGTCGTTATGAGTCGCAAGTGACTCAGCGGCACATAACAACAACAATAACATAAGCCAAAGTCAGCTTGATAGCTCTTAACAACAATGAGATAAAAAACAGTTTTTCAGAAGCAGAATGCCAGATCTTTCTCCCAGGGAGTGGTTCAAATGGCTAGCCGTGCAGAGCTTTGAGTACTTGGCCACCAGGGCTCCTTCTGGCCTCCATCAGGACTCTGTGGGTGCACCTCTCTGTTTATATCCATTTTGCGAGCTAGCCTGTTGTTGTTGTTGTGCACTGCTAAGTCAGAACCAACCCATAGCAGACTCTCCAGTGGGTTTTCAGAGGCAATGAATCACACGGGAGGAGATTACCCCTCCTTCTCCTACGGTGCAGCTGGTGGATTTGAACTGTGTTCCCTCGGGATTGCAGCCCAGATTCTTATCACTAGGCCACCAGAGCTTCCTGCTGGTGGTTAAACGGTGTCTCGTGGTGGTTTTGGTTTGCATCTCTGATGGGTAATGACAGAGCATCTTCTCACATGTTCAGGTTTTAGGAGAGGGTTTCTTTTCTAAATTTAAGCTGTACCCTTTGGGAAGAATATGAATTCTCTTAAGACTCTAGGGAGGAGCTTGGCGGCACAATGGTTATGTACTTGGCTGCAAACCAAAAGGCCAGTGGTTCAAGCCCACCAGCCGCTCTGTGGGAGGGAGGTGTGGTAGTGTACTTCCATAAAGATTGCAGCCTTCCTTAAAGATTCCTAAATGACAAAGACTGCTCTGTCTGTCCTGTGCAGTTGCTACAGGGTCAGGTCACCTAGAAAACAGTGAATTTGGTGTTTTGGAAAGTGGCTTTGAAAAAGAGCTCTGGCAATACCATCATTAGGAGCTTAGCTGCTAACCCAGAGGTCAGAGGTTCAAATCCTCCAGCTGCTCTCTGGGAGAAAGATGTGGCAGTGGATTATATAAGGGTACTGTGGTGACAGGGTCTGCAGCAAGTAGTACTGTCAACCCAACAAACAGGGTCTCTCTGGTGGTTTGACTCCACCAGCAGCCTTGCAGGAGAAAGATAGAAGGTCTCCTCTCTTACAATTTATAGTCTTTGCAAATCAGCTGGAGAGTCAGCTATGAGTCGGTCCCAACTTGACAGCAGTGCAGGCCCTGGAGAACCCATGGGGCCTTTGGAACGTCCATCTGTGTGTGCCCTGTAGGGCCTTTCTGAATTGGAATGGACTGGGGGTGGGGGTGGGGGCAATGAGCTTTTTCGCGCTAAAGTAATCTCAAAGATATCTCCAGAGTCTTGTTAATCATTCACCCGCTGAAGCTTGACCCACCTGTGAGATCTCACCAAACGCTACTCCAGTGTGGACACAGAAGCTGTTATCAGCCCCTTCCCATACAAACGGTGATGGTGACTCAGGGAGGGGCCAGAGAAGGGCTTAAGTTGGGTTCAGATGGTCCTAAAACAAAAATGTTGGCGTGCAGAGGCTCGCCCAGGGAGCATTTGTTCTGAGCGCATGCAAATATGTGGTTGCCTGTCCTGTGGGATGAATCGTGACAGGCATTATAGAGACCAAGTGTAGAAGTAAGGGGGTGATTGATTTAGCCTGGAGGGGTGAAGGAAGACTTTGGAGGACTTTGGAAGACTTTGGATCCTTTTGAAGGATGACTAGAAATTTATTACAGAGAGAATGGGGCTGGGGACCTGGAGCACTGACTACTTTGTATTTTATTCTTGGGGGACCAGCAATCGTTGAAACCTCAACCAGATCCCGCTGAGTCTGTTCCAGCGCGTCCCATGTGTTCCAGGAGAGATCTGATCCCTGTCAGCTTTTCTTGGCTGTAATCTTTATGAAAACATTTCTTCAGGCCTTTCTTCCGTGTTTAGGTGGGTTCTAACCACTAACCTTTGGATTTGTAGTCAACACAGACCATCGGCTCCATTCAGGGGCCTCATGGAGGCTGGGGTCTTGTTTCTCCGATGATGACATTTCAGCTCAGGTTCTCTTATTTCACTATAAGTGCACTGTGTTTCAAATGGCCCTTCCCTCCATCTGAGGCTGGGCCCATTATGAAATGTTCCGCTTATCATCATTTAATGGGAGGAGAGAAGAGTGTTCATAAATGTCTAAAGTGCAAAGTAAGAAATAGCTTAAAAGCACTCAATGGTAAGATTTCAAACTCCACTGTTTGCATTGCATGGGCCAAAATTATAGCCCATGGAGGTTCAATTTCAGGCTTTCAGTTGCTTAATGGTGCCCTAGGTTCACCCTCAAAGGCCTCTGCAAGCAGTGGCTGGAGAAAGAGAAAGTGCATAAATAGAGGAGAAATTCTCACTTTAATGTGAACTCTGGTCCAGGGGCTCAGGTTGCAGCACTGGGGACAGCAGTGCAGAGGGGGACAGAGTCAGTCACTTCCTCCTGGGAACCAGGGTGTGTGGGGGCCAGCTTCAGGCTACTGTGGGCTCAGGTAGCATTGTACTCCCTGACGCTGCCCTCTCCAATCTTCATTACAGAGCTGGCCTCTCTTTATGTCCCTGTCCTGGACTACAAGAGAGAGAGAGAGAGTGAGCGAATTGCAGAGTGTATACACCTCTCGGTGAAACCAGGTTTCTCCTTAGAGATTAGGATTTTGAAGCTCTGTCTCACATACTTTGGGCATGTGGCCAGGAGGGGCCGGTCCATGGAGAAAGACATCATGCTTGGAAGTGGGGAGGGACAGCACAGGAGAGGAAGACCCAGGATGAGATGGATTGAGACAGTGACTGGGGTAACGGGGGTTTGTGTGTCAGAGTCAGTGAGACTGACTCAGGTCAGAACAGGCGTCAGAACAGTTGTTATGAGTTGCAGGCAACTTGATGGCACATAACAATAACAACAGTAAGTACTATACCCCATGAGAGGGTTTCATTGGCTTTCAGAGTCACTCGGGGGGTGGGGGTGCGGCGTTAAGCTGGTAGAAGCTGAGAAGTCCCTTCATTGCTATGACGGCTGCCTGAACAGCCCTTAATTAATATCCTTGGGCAACTTTCCCTCATTGAGACATCTTCCTATTATTTTTTTTTTAAAGTAAAATAGACAAATATATAAAAAACACACCCTAAAGAGCAGTTAAGAGGGGGAGGGAGACATTGTTAGGTGCTGTACTGTTGATTTTAGGGGACTCTGGTGGTCTAGTGGTAAGGAGTTGGCGTTGCTAACCCAAAGGCAGGCAGTTTGAATCCACTTGCTGCTCTGTGGGAGAGAAATGAGCAGTCTTCTCCTGAACAGTTGTTATTGTGTGGTTGCTGTTGGTATGTACTGTCGAGTCTCGTGCGATTCATAGGGATGCCATCCATGTACAGCAGCTCTGAGCTCTGCCCTGGTCCTGAGCCAGCCTCACTGACTCCCTCACACCAATCCCCATAGCCCCAGTCACTGTATCAATCCATCTCATCCGGGCTCTTCCTCTCCTGCGCTGTCCCTCCATCCTTCTGAGCGTGACGTCCTTCTCCAAGGACTGTTCTCTCCTGGCCTCGTGCACAAAGTAAGTAAAATGGAGCTTAAAATCCTAGCCTCCAAGGAGAAATTTGGTTTCACTCTCTCCAAGACAGACCTATTTGTTTTCTTGGCGGCCCACGGTATGTTCAAGACTCTTCTCCAGCACCACAACTCAAAGGCATCAATTCTTCTGTCATCCTTAGTCATTATCCAGCTTTCTCATGCATAACAAGTAATTGTGAAGACCATGGCCTAGATCAGGTGCACCTTAGTCTCGAGACAGACATCGTTGCTTCTCAGTACTCTGGAACGATCCCTATGCAAATCATCTCTTATAGCCTCTGAAAACCTGCTGGAGGGTCAGCTAGGAGTCAGTTCTGACCCCACAACACATAACAGCAAGAGCTGGGTCTAATTTATATTGACCCTGTTTCCAGCAGGATGAAAAGCTGCCCAGCCGTTGCTGTCTTCACAAACGTGTGTTTGGGCCTGTTGTGTCAGTTCCTGTGTTAGCCCATCCTGTTGAGAGTCGTTTTATTTTCCAGTGACCCTCTGCTTTACCGAGCATGATGTCTTTGTCTGGGGTCTGGGCCCCCATGATAATGTATTCAGAGTATGTAAGAGAAAGCCTTGCCATCCTCTCTTCTAAAAAACACCCCGACTGTACTTTTTTTTCCAAGACAGGCTTGTATTCTTCAACAACACCCTAATTAAAAGGCATCAGTTCTTCGTTGGTCTTCCTTTTTTGTTGTCCGACTTTTTACATTCAGGCAAGGCGACTAAAAAATCTCAGGGCTTTAATCAAGCACAGGGTAGTCTTCAGAATGCCTGTTAAAGAGGTCACGTGCAGCAGATTGGCTCAGTGCAGTGCGTCGTATAATTGCTTGACTGTGGCCGCCATGAGCATGGGTTGTGGATCCAAATCAAATAAACTGAGGGAGGGAGGTGGGAAAGAGGCAGGAAAGAGAGTCACTGTCTTTCTGTTAATGGTGGTGAGATATTTTTTTTTTTTTATGGTGAGAAAAATTTATATTTAAAATTAGCCAGCCGGGCTCAGTTTAGATGGTGTCAATTTTGTTGGCAACATCCAAAGCATCATAGTCAGGAACAAGTCGAACATAGGCCTTCTTCTCTCCAGCAGGCCTAATCAAAGTGTTGACCTTGGCCACATCAATGTCATAGAGCTTCTTTACAGCTTGTTTAATTTGGTGCTTGTTGGCCTTGACATCCACAAAGAACACAAGTGTGTTATCATCTGCTGTCTTCTTCATGGTTGACTCAGTGGTCAGGGGAAATTTGATGATGACATAGTGGTCAAGCTTGTTTCTCCTGGGGGCGCTCTTCCGGGGGTATTTGGGCTGCCTTAGGAGTCTCAGCGTCTTAGGCTACCGGAAGGTGGGTGACGTGCAGATCTTCTTTTTTTTTTGTGGCCGTGGATGCCCTTCAGGACACCTTCTTGGCCTTTAATGCCTTTGCTTTGGCTTCAGTTTTGGGAGGGGCAGGGGCTTCCTTCTTCACTTTCAGCACCATCTTCATAGAAAGGCGGCGGTGTAATATTTAAGGAGAAGCTGGTGGTCATGATTTCACGACGTGAGGGTTCAGTCCCTCTGAATTATAAGTGTTGAGCTGGCAGATGCTTTTTTTGTATATGTCTGTGTCACCCATAAAACAAACCAAAAAGCCACAAGTACGAAACAGAAGACCCCCAAGAACAAAGCAGGAAACAACACACACGTACACATGCATACAAAACTCTCTCAAAGGCTTAATTAAAAAAACAGAACCACCAAAGCCCCATGTTGGTGTCCTCACAGATGTGCCAGACTGTTTAGGGGAAGCCATGCCAAAGGGCTTCCTGAGTTTATACTTGCAGAGAAGTCAGGATTTAGGGATTAGGCATAGGAAGCCTTGTGACAAGCTTATTTTGAGCCTGGAAGAACGAGACAGCAGACATCGAGGTTATTTTGAGCCTGGAAGCACGAGACGGTAGCCATCAAGGTTTTTATTGCAGGTAAAGCTCCGTGTGTCCTTTTGCTGTTCAAAAAGTAGAAGCCTGGCTTTGGAATCAGACACTCAACAGGCAATCTGTTAGTCACTTGTAATAAAACAGCTTTTCCTGAAAGCGTACGAGCCATCCTGTGGAAGGCAGTTCGGCGCTGAGGAAGTGTTACATGGAACAGTGCGTGGCCTTGCTTGTTTTAGGCTAATCCGTTTACCTCGGGAGGGGGTGGCCCGGGGCTCTCTCTCACTGGAACAGGTTGAGAATTCTTTGCAAGCTTGTGGTGACTTTGCTTCCTGAACACAGGTGACTTACCCAGCCAGCAACATAAGCATGCGTTTTCTTGTGCTCACTTACTAATCTGCAGTAAATCATCTCACACAAATTAGTACTTACTTCAGCTTAGTAAACTGCACTGCAATCCCAAAGGCACATGGTTCGAATCCACCAGCCGCTCTGAGGGAGGAATATGGCAGTCTTACCCTGTGTCATTTACTGCCTCTGAAAGCCCACTGGAGAGGGTCAGCTATGGGTCGGTTCTGACTCAAAAGTACACACAAACAAAACAACAGCTTTGTCTGCAAGATATTCAGTCCTCATCAGGGATTATACAATTGAATAAAGGCTTTGATTCTGTAGGAAGGAGCTGAGAGCTTGGAAGAGAAACACACAACACACGCCAGCCCTCCCTAGAAGCGGACTCTTTGATGTGGGTAGAAAAATGTTGAAATTGCTCACTGCAGGCTAATAAGTAAGTAAGCACAGGTAAGCTGGTGCCCACCTTGCTAATTGAGTCATCTGGCAGTGAACCTGTTCCTAGAAGAGCAAAAGGAGATTCGAAAAAGAGATACACGTGTGGTAATGCCTTTCTGCAAACGAGATCCAAGCAACGTGAAGGATGTTAGTAGCAATTCACAGTGTCTTTCTTCTCTTGTTTTCACTGGACATGCAGGGTGGATTGGAGCAGAGTTCTCACCTCATAAGCCTTTGCTCTCGTTGTTGACTGATGTCTTAAAAACATGAGTAATGCTGCCTGGGAGAAGAGGTAGCAGTTAAGTAGAAAGGGCACTGGGTTGGAGTGAAGCCACAACATTTGGTTCTTGACTTGGTTCTCTAGTTACCTGCCGTGGTAACCTGCATGTGCCGGTAACACATGTCGGTGTTGCCTGCATGTCAGAGATTCTCTAAGCCTATGGGGCCAGCAATGCTCCCTAGAAGGGAAGATGATGAGACTTCAGCTTGCTGGCTCTGCCCAGGCATGAGCTAGGAAAGGACATTGTGATGTTGAGGTGTCAGTGCCACTAAGGGAAGCTGTCTGTGAGATGAATCGATGGTATGGTGGCTGCAGCAGTGGGCTCAGATGGACCAAGGTTTGCAAGGATAGACTCAGCATCTTGTACCTAATGCTCTTGTCCTAATTCCAAACCCAACATATGGAAACTAATAACAAGCCCAAAGAGACCAGAGTCAATGATTTAAGTTCAGAGCAGGAAGCTTCTGAAAGGAGGGATGTGATTCTAATAATCCCACCGCCATCTGAGCATATCCTTGCTTGTCGTGTTTTGTTTGGGAATGCTGAGTAAAGTTGTATTAGAAAACTTTTAGAGGCTCACAACAACTCCCAGTTTACTGCTTTGCCTTCTTGTCTGTTCCATGAAACAAACGCCAGGTAGCCTGTCCCAGGAGCACGCGTGTGGAACAAGGAGGAGCCTGGAGTCGCTGGGCAAAGCTGGGAGGCTGAATGCCGCGTGAGAGAGAAGTTCAAGGGAGCGAGGAAGAGGAATCAAAGGGCAGTACATTAAAAAAACAAAACAGGAGCTCTGAGCACCAGGTTGTGTTCCTTGTACACATTTGAAGGACTCACAAGCATGAAGCAGGGTTATTTAATTTTATTTTTCCTACATTTAAAGATCACACCACCTTTTGTAAAAGATGCTTGGGGGAAAACAGAAATCAGACTTCAACCTGTGCACAAAATTACCATTTTTAGCAGGCTGCCTTTCAAACGTGTCACAGTGTCATGGCTAACAACGTTTTAGAATGGGAGTTGGTTCTGTTACTCCACTGCATAGGGAGAGAAGGCCAGAGACAGAATTTATTCTAAGTGGAAGGTGACTTGTCTGCGCCAGCACTCCTCTGCTGCCATCATCACACGCATTGGTTGTGCCTATTTTGAGGAGTCCCTATCCCTCTTCACTAATCAAAGCACCTCTTCTTTTGGGAAAGTTGATAGATGCTTGATTCCTTCCTGCCACTCACAAGTGTGTGCGGCTGCAGCCACATTTCACTGCAGCCTGATGTAGATGCTTCAGAATTGTTGATCCTGTGCCGAAGCCTTTAGACTCTTTCATAACAAAGAAGTCCTTCAAGATAGGATAGCTTGACAATCTGTGGGTCATCTGTGAAACGGCAGTTGTTGGGTCCTGCCACTTTAATGCTAGCTCTTTGGACAGCACACCGTAGCCGCTTTTGCTGTCCTCAGAATGACTGCTGTGTTTGAGCCTGTTGTTAACACCCATGGTGCTAGTCCAGCTCACTGATGTTCTTCATCTTCTTCATTGAAATTTTTCCTATCTTTTGAGGATGCTCTACCACATGCGATGTCCTTCTCCAGAGGCTGGTTCCTCCTGATCGCGTGTCCGGAGTGCCTGGGACGAGCCTCACCCTCTTCCCTTTGAAGGAACACTCTGGCTGCATTTCTTCCAAGAGAGACTGGTTGATCCTTCTGCCCGTTCATGATACAGTCTTTATTTTTTTGCCCTCCCTGTAAGTCAAAGGCAGCAACTCTTCTTGGACTTTTCTTTTTCGTTGTCCGTTTTCCCCTTTGAGATGACCTTCCTTTTTCCTTGTCCATTTGAGATGGTTGACAATCAGTGACTTAGAGCAGGTGCATCTTAACTTTCGGCAGTGACCTCTGCTTTTTAGCACCTTTTATAAGGGATTCTTTGCAGCAGAGCTGCCTGCTAGGATACGTCCTTTGGTGTTTTGGCTGCTGTTTCTGTGGACTTTGCTTGAGAATCTGCTAAAATGATATGGAAGATGCTGTGGTGTTGTTGTTAGGTGTCGTTGAGTCAAATATGACTTAGAGTGAGCCTGTGAACAGCTGACTGGGCCCTGCCCTATCCTGTACCATCCTCATTAACTGATACACACACACACCAGGCAGTGTCTTTCCGAAGCCCAGCACTCCGCGGGCACTTCTGAAACCAGATAGTGGTAGATGGGGTGACCTCCAAAACCATGCCAGCGGATCTTTCTCTATTCGTCGTACCTGCTCTTCCATGATTCACATTTATCCAGTGCTTTGATCAATGGTAGGGCTTCTCTCTAGTTGGTGACAGTGGTTGCAGGATCATGGATTTAGTCATTTCCACCCTTTCTTCTCTCCCCTGTGTTGTCTGAGCCCTTGGGCTTGAACAGCAAGAGCAGGTGGCACGTCATTTGTCTCCTACAAGCGTCCTCTGCTGTCAGGCTGACACCATGACCTACGTGGTGGACCTCAGCATGAGATGAAAAAGGAGTTTAATTCAGTTCAGGGAGATCAGAGAGCATCCCAGAGAAAGGGATATTTGAGCTGGACCCTGGCCTTGGATTTGGCTGTTGAATAAGCACTTACTGAATGCCCACCTTGTGTGTTGGACCCTTCTAAAGCTAGAGAACTGCAAGGAGTAAATTGACAGCAATTCTAGTCTGGATGGACTTGCATTCTTGACATGCAGTTTATCAAGTGGCAGCATTGCTGACAACTGTACTCTTCCTTACTCCCCACCCTTAAAATCTGGAAAATACCCCAGGGGAAAGTGCAGTATGTAACTGTTGTTGTTGTTGTTGCTAAGTGCTGTCGAGTGACTTGCGACTCATACTACCTATGTACAGCAGCTCTGAACCCTGCTCTATCCTGAGCCAACCTCACCGTCTCTGACACACCTACTCCCATTATCCCAATCACTGAATAAATCCATCTCATCGAGGGTCTTCCTCTCTTGCGCTGTCCCTTCACCCTTCCAAGCATGACGTCCCTCTCCAAGGACAGGTCTCTCCTTGTAACATGTCCAAAGAATGTCAGATGGAGCTTCAGAATCCTTACCTCCAAGGAACAGCCTGCTTTCACCCTTTCTAGGATTAACCTGTTTGTTCTCTTAACAGTCCATGGTATATTCAATATTCTTCTCCAGCACCACAGCTCAAAGGCATCAATTCTATCATCCCTAGTCATTGTCCAGCCTTCTGATGCATAGCGTTTAATTGCAGACCATGAACTGGATCAGGTGCACCTTAGTCTCCAGACTGACATTGTTGCTCTTCAGTACTCTGGATATGCTTACTTATTTATTTACCATGTATTTGCTATCATTTTATTAGAAAATTAATTCGAATCTCCTATTTAGAATTCTTAAGAGAAAAACCAAGTCCCACCTACTTTCAAAAAGTTGTCCTTGATCCTACCCCCTTTGAGAATCTCTGTGAACTTTTTGATGTATTGCTGTGAGGTGAGTTGGTAGAAAATGTTTGCGTTTTCCTTCTTATATAAGTCTCAGTTTCTGCAGGTGTTACTGTATTATAGTACAATAACCAGGAGCCTTGGTGGTGCAGTAAGGAGGCTTGTCGGTCTAGTAAGGAGGCTTGTGGGTGCAGCCTTATCGGTGCAGTGAGGAGCCTTGTCGGTGCAGTGAGGAGGCTTGTCGGTGCAGTGAGGAGCCTTGTCGGTGCAGTGAGGAG
>NW_006399818.1:15525966-15532084 GCF_000299155.1 Elephantulus edwardii
AGCCTTGTCGGTGCAGTGAGGAGCCTTGTCGGTGCAGTGAGGAGGCTTGTCGGTGCAGTAAGGAGGCTTGTCAGTGCAGTAAGGAGGCTTATCGGTGCAGTAAGGAGCCTTGCTAGTGCAGTGATTAAGCACTTGAATGCTAACGGAGAAGTTGGTGGTTTCCACCCACCAGTTGCTCTGGGGGGAAAGGGTGTGTCTGTGTGCTTCTGTAAAGATTACAGCCTTGGGAACATGATGGGACAGCTCTACCCTGGCCTCTAGGGTCATTGTGAGTCCATCACAGGCCACTCGATGGCTATGGGTTTGATCTTTTTTGATTGTGGTTGTTGTTAGGTGCTGTTGAGTCAAGTGTGACCCTTACTGACAACAAAAGATCTGAACTCTGTCCTATCCTGTGCTATTCTCACACTTTCTGACACCGTAGAGTCCATTGTGGCAGTCACCATGTCAATCCACCTGATTGAGGGTCTTCCTTTCCTTCATGACCCCTCTGCCTTTCTAAATAGCCCTTCCTAGCACCATACCTAAAATATATGGGGCGTATTATCTTGGCCTCCAAAGAGCACTCCGGCTGCACCCTCTACAGGACATTTCTTTTCTTTGGCCATCGATGGGATGTTCAGTGTACTTCTCCAACACTACAGCTCAAAGGCATCAATTCTTCTTTCATACTAATTAATTGTCCAGCTCTCAGATGCATAGCAAGCGATCAGAAAGACCATGTCCTGAATCAGATGCACCTTGGCCTTCAAACTGACATCATGACTCTTCAGTAATTTGGAGAAGTTCCTAACTGCAGACTTTCCCTAATGCAGTATGTCTCCGGATTTCCTGACTTCTAGTACCAAGGGTGTTGATTGTGAATTCAAGTAAGATGAAGCTGTTGACAGTTTCAGTCTCTTCTCCATCCATCATGATGTTGCCAGTTGGTCCCATGGATAAGAATCTTTGTTTTTTGCTTTAGCTTACTTTTACTATTAGATCAGAGGTATTTGTTTGTGGTTCAATTTTATTTGAAAATTTATGATATCCTGTCATCTGCATGCATATAATTTATTAATTTTCATTTGAACATTTCAAAAACAAAGCAAAGATTTTTCCCCCCTCAAAAAGCTGTGTTGAACTGTAGATCTCACATTGTAGTGGCTTCATGAGACACTACCAACCATCATTCACAGGAGTCAGAAGAACGAGATGCGTGACTACCGTTACTGAACATTCTGATCAAGGACTCACTGTGTAAATCCTCTTCACCCAGAGGAACATATGGAATGGAATTTCACATGATTGTAGAACTACACTTATTGGATTCATTGGGGAGAAATCACAAGATCATCTTTAAATGAGACTTTAGTTCAACCAGTAAATAATGTTTCCTTGCATAATGAGCTTTATAAAATAATTATGTGGGGTGGAGCTTGCCCATTTTACTCCCACGCAGTTGCTGGTGGATTACAACTGCCTGCTGGTGGCTTTGAACTGCCTGTCTTTGTGTTAGCATCATAATTCCTCATCCACTAGGCCAGCAGAACTCTAAAAGAATTATGGATGACATCAGATTGACAATTCTCTCTCTCTAATTGCTAATGAGTCAGAAATGACTCACAGTTGACCCTTTAGTGGGTTTTCAAGGGGTTATTGCCCATCTTTCTCCTCAGTAGCCACTGGTAGATTTGAAATGCCAGAGAGACATGGCGCTACGAGAAACGCCGTCACTCTAAAGCCCAGAGAAGTTTAGGAGCCAAAGAG
Organism: Elephantulus edwardii; assembly: GCF_000299155.1. NCBI lineage: Eukaryota > Metazoa > Chordata > Mammalia > Macroscelidea > Macroscelididae > Elephantulus > Elephantulus edwardii. The sequence goes on from NW_006399818.1 coordinate 15,527,716, forward strand.
GCTATGTTATCCATGGTAAAACAGTAACAGTAGACATTACAAGAATGACAACATAATTTGAAGAATGTAACCATATCACTGAAGTGAACATGTGGAAAATGTGGAACCAGTGTGAGTTTTAGTATAATCTGTCATACCCACAAGGTGCCATGCTGAAATATTTTGTACATAAATCTTTGTCCTTGTTTCTTAATATTTTTTGAAAGAGATTTCAGAAGGGAAATTCATAGGTTATAAATTTTGAAGGCTCTTGACAGGTGTAGCCAAAGTGTTTTCTAGAAGTTTGTATCAATTTGTGCACCAACCAACAGTGCATGAAAATGTCACTCTGACTGTGTCCTGACTGGCTTGAGTTCGCTGTCAGTCATTGTCTACGAGCCCGCCTCCTTCTCAGCATGGATGTTCTGGGTTAGTCTTTGGTTCACACGGGATTATTCTGTCTCTGCACAGAGGAGTGACGCTGCCAACCTGAAGGCTAGCAGTTCAACACCCCCAGCCACTCCCTGAAAGAAAGATGGGCAGTCTCCTCCTTTGTGATGAATGCCTCTGAAAACCCACTGGAGGGTCAGCTATGGGTCAGTTCCGACTCCATGGTAAACAACAGCAGCAACAAGGAAGTGGTTAAGTTAGTTCTTCACAGTACTCTGGTGAGGGAGACCTTATCCCTATCCTCGTTTTATAGGTAAGACTTGGAGAAGTTTAGAAAGAAACTTAAGGAAACCCGGTCAGTAGAGTTCCTGGATGATTTAAATGGTGGATGCTATTGGAGTAGGTTGCGGGTTTGAATCCACCCAGAGGTGCCTCAGAAGAAAGGCCTGGTTATTCATTTACCCTCAAAAAAAACCCACCCACTGAAAAACCTATGAAGCTTAGTTCTACTCTGATACCCATGGAGCTGTTGTAAGTTGGAGCCTATTTGTTGGCAACTCTTTGGCTTTGATAATGGTCTTTGTTGTTATTGTTGTTGTGTGTCATCAGTTGGAACTGACTCATAGCTTACCCTCTAGTGGCTTTTTAGAGGTTATAAATTGCATGAAAGGAGATTGTCTGTCTTCTTCCTGCAGAGCAGATGGTGGATTTGAACCACCAACCTTTGGATGAACAGCCCAGCTCCTTACCTACTTGGCCATCAGAGCTCCCTTTAATAAAGGGCAGAGCTGGGATTTTTCAATCTGCCAAATTTCCTACCAAGTAATTCCTTCTCTGAGCTAAGTTTAGAGTGGGAGCTTGAGAGAAAGATACCTTCCTGGGGTTTAGGAGGAAAATACTAAGAAAGAAAGTCTCTGAGCTGGAAGGAAGCGGGTAACCCAGCTGCAGTTGGCAAGATCCATTGAGAGCTCTGGGAGGCTTTGTGCACACCGCGGCCACAGTGATGGTGAGGGGAGAGTTGAGGCTCTGATTGGAGGGATTCCCTAACCGAGGCCCGGCCCGGTGCCATGGGGTCACTTCTGTGAAGAGGAGCTCCTTGACCTGCCTGACATCCGTCTCAGAGGGTAACAGGGTTCTCTGTGCTGCAGGAAGCTGACATCCTCAGGTTGGTGGGGGCCATCCCAAACAGGAAAGGGTGGGACGAAGGAAGCCATAACCAAGCCAAACTCACATCCTTAACTCCACTCTCAAGCGATGCCATTCCTTCGACTGAGGTGAAAGCCACTGTGGACAGTCACACAAGCCCTGTGCCATCTCTGTTGACCTCTCATACGGAAAGGCCTGGGTGTGTTTAATGTGATCTTTCTTTCTCTTTTGTTGAACATTTAAAACGCCTCCTCTTTAAAAAGTCATGATAAAAAGTTTTTGTATGTAAACTGTTCCATTTTTGTTATTTCTTTCAGACAGTGAAATTACGTCTTGTTATTAGAGACTGAACTTGAGCCTTTTTTCTTACAGTAGTTCTGCCTGTGCCTTGAAAGGGTTCTTCACTCACTCACCCACTCACCCACCTGCCCACCCTTGCTTTTGGGTCAGAACCAGCTCATAGCTAGCTGACTCTCGCCTGGGCTTTTGGAGGCTGTAAGTCTCATGGGAGGAGATTGGCTGTCTTTCTCCCAGAGAGAAAGCTGATGATGGATTTGAACCAACAGCAAGGTGCTCCTTTTGGGTTAGGAGCACAACGTCCTTCGTCCCAGGCCACCAGAGTTCCCGTGTTATTGTTGTTAGGTGCCATCAAGTCAAGTACAGCTCATAGCAACCCTGAGAACCACAGATCTGAATTCTGTCCCATCCGGGCTGTGCTTATCATCTCTGACATACTTGAGCCCATGTGTCAATCCGTCTCATTGAGGGTCCTCTTCTCTTCTGCTGACCCTCGTATTGTGTGAAAGGAGAGAAGGTTAGCATTCCCATTGACCAGAGGCCTTCAGGCCTTACAACAACAACAACATGCATATGGTTAAGGCATTGCCACCTACTTTGTGGCCTCTAACCAAGGCTCGATTTGATACCTTTGATTTCAGTCAGCCCACTTCAGATACCCCAAACGCACGGTGAGTAAAATGACCACATTTTTTGTACAAATGCAATTCCTAGCACTTGTCTTCCAATACAAGAGACATCCACTTCCTAAACAACATGCCTCCAGAAACTCTGTGAACTTTGAAAAAAATGTTGATCTTTGTAGAAAGGCTTCAAGCCTTTTGTTCATAGGGTCACTTTGAGTCATGCTCAACTCGAAGGCAATCAACATCAACATATGTATAATACCCGTGTTCTTATACCAGAATTACATAGCTTGACCGTCCTCCCCCCACCGCCATTCTCTTTTATGCATGCCCTGACTTCCCTTCAATTTAGCACTTGTGGTAGAAGCCAATGAGGGGGGAAGTGAGAAGGAGTCTAAAATAGCTGGCTATTAGGTTTCCTGTTAAATAGGATGTGGTCAGTTAACATCAGTTATCTGTGCGTCTAGTTCAGGATGCAGAGCGGTGGGCTGCCTGGGAGTGAAGGCAATTGCCAGACTCAGTGAGACCCAGGGACCACTTTGAGCAAAGCCAGCATGGCTTAGCCCTCTGGGAAGTAAAGGTGAAGTTGCCTGGAGCCCATAAAGGTAGCAGCAATTTTAAGAGCTGTAGGAGGTAGCCAGAACCATCTAGTTTCTGTCCATTTCAGGACTATTGACACGGCATGGTTCTCAATGCACAGTGGGAGAGGCAGTGAACAAGTTCTTTTCTTTCTGGAGTTATTGGGAGTGAAGTTTTTAAAAACTGGAAGTGACAACATGGAAGGATCCTTTAAAGTGGTGCTCGGGGCTGGAGAGTGTTCAAGGATTGACCATTTCTGGGGAAAAGGCCTTTCTTTTCTAAGCATTTCCAAACTTGCCTTCATCATACCTTCCTGAGACAATAATTTTTTTCTTTTTTCATTGTTTAATGCCTACACAACAAAACATACACCAATTTAACAATTTCTGTATGCACAAGTCAGTGACATTCATGACTTTTTTAAGTTATGTAACTGTTCTCACCCTCCTTTTCCAAATGGTTCTTCTTCCATTAACATGAATTCACTGTCTTTAAGTTTCTAAAGGAGTCAAGTCTTCTTTTTTGGTACATTAATTTGATCAAGAGTCTTTCCACCTATCTGCCCCGCCACTCCACGAGTTTTTTTCAGTGTAACATTTTACTCTCCTCAGCCTACCTGCAACTTCAGGCAGAAGGGAAGGGTTTTGTTTGTTTTTGTTTTCCTTTGTGACAAAAACCAATGATCTAGACATTGTTCTTTCATGCTGTCTCATTCTCCTCATGGTGATATTATGGCTGCCAGTGCTCCAGCCTCCATCACATCTTCTCAGTTATCTCAATAGAAGGAAAGAGTGTTTCTGTATCCCAGTGTTTTCACATAAGTCCTGGTTTGTAAACTCCCTGGGGTAAAGCATTGATATATTTTGTTAATTGTCATATCACTGGCAGCTAGACCAGCACCTAGTTAATAGTCTCTTATTGCCACTGAGGCAATTCCAGTTTATAGCTGACCCTCCAGTAGGTTTCCAAGGCTGTCAGCCACATGGGAAGCCTTTTGTCTCCTCTGGAGCACGTGTTGGATTTGGTCTGTCAAAGCAGCTCAGACTTTGGGTTAACATAACTCTGTATAGACTATACCACTAGAGTTGTTGTTAACTGCCATCGAGTCACAGGTGACTCATAGCGACTCTATGGAGAGTCCTCGATGCTTGGGTGCCTTTCATCCTCTCTCCAGGTTCCTAGTGTTTCTGGAGGCAAGATATTATAGAAGTGGTTGCTGCTCCTCCTTCCAGGCTTGTTTTAATCGGGGAGCTCCAGTCTACACTGTCTGCATTGGGTAACCAACCATTAACGCATTTGACACATCAGTGTCACAGTGTTCAGCCTCACAGCAACCACAAGTGACCGCGGTA
>NW_006399818.1:15535557-15537339 GCF_000299155.1 Elephantulus edwardii
CTAAATGTCAATTCAGGTCCTTCTCCCATGTTTTAATTGGGTTGGACCAGGGTTTTGGAGACACAGAGAAAAAAAAAAGAAATGAAAGGTTCAAAGGTAGTATTTGGGTAGTTACAACTGTTTTGCCACCTGGAAAATCTATTTGAACTGAAAATGATAAACAGATAGTCTTAGTCATTGACTTCCTGTTGTTGGAGGTCAAACATGTTGCCATGGCCTAAACACTCCCCCCGCAGTACATTTTTTTCCCTCTTGGTAGCAGTTCAGGGCTGATACAGTAACTATGTTGTGTTGGAGACCCAGATACTTTCCATCTTGTTGCTCTACTACAAGGAAAGGAGAAGGTTAATTAAGTGGAGGGCATAGCCTTCCATTCGTTACTTTTGCATATGTCTCTCATACAGCCATCTCTAGCTGTAAAGGAGGCTGGGGAAGATCAGCTTCACTCTTTGAGGTCATGTGTTCAGCTAGCACTTTGACCTTTTAGCTCTAAAGAAAGTGAGAATGGGAGATACTAGACATTGGGGTTAACCAGTAGTCCTGTTACACTCAGCCGATAAGTGCTCTGAGCCCTTCTGGAACATTGAGTGAATTCTGTAAGCTTTTGCTTGGCCAGGAAGAACACCTTTCTAGCCTTGGTCCATGAGTATCGTGCCCAGCTGGAATCAGCAGGCCTGGCCTCTCACTTTCCTCCCGTGGTCACATGTGACTTGCAGAGGTTACATAAGCTCTCTGTGCCCTGGTTTCCAGATGTAACATGGGAGTTAAAGTGGCTGCCCTTATGCTCCTTGGGTATAATAAGAAGGTAAAGATATCATTCGTTTTTACTGGAATAGGGAATAGTGTTCTTATTCTGAAATCTTCTGCAGTACTTTAAAACCTTTGAGTGTTTGTCCCAGTTTTTTATTACTTTTTCTAAATTGCTGCTTGTCTGTTTAAATATCTTATTGTAGTAGAGTGTGTGTGTGTGTGTGTGTGTATATATATATATCTATCTTGATGTTATTGTTGTTAAGTGACGTCAAGTCGCAGGCAACTCATAGCGACTCTATGAAGTAGATATAGAGTAGATAGGAAATATGTATTGAATGAATAGGCAGTCATGGGTAGTCCATAGATAGAGCTGTGTGTGTGTGCACGCGTGCACGTGTGTTCTCAAAGAAAACTAGGACACTGCTACTTAAGATAGAGGATTAGATGCTGGATAGAAATCACACAGCATTTGAGTGGAGCTCTACCAGGGATAGCAAAGCCATGTGGATGAGCCATCCAACAAAACCAAAATGGTGACTGCTGTCAGCCATGTGTGTAGACCAGCAGGGATTCTCATCTGTCTGTGGCCTCCTCTTTAAGTTTTGCAATGCTTTGAAGGAAGAGTCCACATAAGAACTTCCACAATTTGCCTTGTGACAGAAATAAGAAGTTTGGAAATGGCTACTGTAACCTTTTTTAAAAAAAACAAGAAAACATCTAGCATGTTTAACTTGACATAGGACTTAGGGGACTTGGGTACCCAGGTATGTGAGACAATAGAAATGTGGCTTCCATGTGACACTTTGGCACTGCTTTGTCATATGGTCACCTGGCTGCAGGAGGATTTTTAAAATATACATCTCTCTATATAATATATATATATATTATATATATGTAGATAGATATTATATGTGCGTATGAATAAGAGTATTAGATGTATATGTCAAGAAGACAAAGATTCTCACCACTGGACCAACTGGCAGCATCAGGATGGATGGTGAAGAGATTGAGATTGTACACAGCTTTAGT
>NW_006399818.1:15537439-15554647 GCF_000299155.1 Elephantulus edwardii
TTACATGTACATTTCAGTGACAGTAAATAGATTCCTGATGCTGTGTGACCATCCCCACTGTGTATTTCCAAAATTTTTTCCAGTATCCTGACCAGAGGCTCTAGATCCAGTTAGTGGAAGCTCTCCATTTCCACATGCCTGAAGAAGAAACAAATCTATTTTGGAGCAAGTGAAACGAAGATGCTCTTTAGAGGCAAGAAGCGTGAAATTAATCTCAGATACTTCGACCACCAGTCCATGGAGAAAAGCATCATGTTTGGAAAAGTAGAGGGCCAGAGAATGAGAGGAAGACGCTTAACAAGATGGATTGACCCAGTGACCACAGTGATGGGCTTGATCCCGGTGGATATTGTGAGCATGAAGCGGGATAGGACAGGGGTCAGATCTCCTGTTCTTAGGGTCAGTATGAGCCACACTTGACTTGGCAGTACCTAACAACAACTAGCTCCTGAAGACTATCCGTCTCTGCATTTACCTGTTCTAGAAACGTCTCATAAGTGGAAGCATGGCTGACTTCCTTTCCTAGCATGTTTTGAAGGTTTTCCCATGCTGTCCTATGTATTCAAACCTCATTCCCTTTTCTAGCTGAATTAATACTCCACAGTGTGGATATATTGCCTTTTGTTTATTCGGCCGTCTGTGTATGGACGTTTAGGTTGCTTCCACCTTTTGGTGGTTGTGGATTATTCTGGAGTGGACATTGGTGCACCTGCCTCTGTTTCAATTCCTGCTTTCACTTCTTTTGTGTGTATACCAAGGAGTAGACTTGCTGGGTCATAAAGGTCATTCTGGTTTAGGTTTTTGATGATCCACCAAACTTTCCCAGGGTAGTTGCATTAGTTTACATTCCCACCAGCAATGGAATTTTTCATCCTTTACTTGTGATTTCCTGTTCTGTTTTCTCTTGCTTGGTGTTTGATAACAGCCCTTCTGGTGGGTGTAAAGTGCTGCTTCACTGTGGTTTTGACTTCAGCACTTTAATGACTACTGATGGCAAACATCTTTTCATGGTCATTATTTGCAGTTCTTTGCATCTAAATGTCAATTCAGGTCCTTCTCCCATGTTTTAATTGGGTTGGACCAGGGTTTTGAAGACACAGAGAAAAAAAAAAAAGAAATGAAAGATTCAAACCTGGATGTAGTCACCCTTGTCCCCTATTCATTCATTTTCCTTATTTTTGTAGGGGGTTGATGGTTTCTCTCATGTCACTTCTGTCACATGTCTCAGCAGACACAGACAACAGGCTGGTTAAGAAAAGAGGAAGCAATTTTTGAAAAGGGCTTTGAGGTTTCTGGTATTTGAATGTCTCTCCTGGGTTTGAACAGTGTTTACTTCTACGTGGTTCGGAATGAATAGTAAGTAGTTCTTGCTGTCACGTTCTTCTCCACCCTTGCTCACCCCCTGCCCGTCTTTGCTACAAACACACGCCATCCTGGGTTGCTGTAGGTGTGTGGAGCTCATAGAAGTATGTTCCACTGCTTGATCTGCGGGGCAGTGGCTTTTCGAAGCAGTGATATTTGGACATGGCCCCAGAGCCACATCATACGGGAAGCCCAGGGAAATGAAAGGAGCTTGTGCTAAATGAGTTGTTGCCACGAACTTCTTTTAAATTCGCTGTATCCCTTGTGTCCACATGTTCTTGGCCCTTAGGCGTGGGAGCCTCCCATTTTGCTAGACGGAACAGCCATCATCGCATTTCTGCTCCAGCCTCCCCATCCAATCGACCACAAAAGAAAAGCTCCCGGAACTCCAACGGCTTGTTGGTGTTTTGACCTTAGGCTTCAGCGTGAGGCAGGATTGCTTGAATCAGAGCCAGTGGGTTTTGACTGAGGATCTGGCGTGTCAGTAGGGAGCTCTGGTGGCAAAGGGGCTTAACTGTTCAGCTGAAAGTTCAGGACTTTGAACTTTCCATGGGAGAAAGGTGGCGTGATCTTCTTTTTTAAAGATTTACGGCCTGAGAAGTCCCATGGAGCCGTACTGTTCTGTCCTGTAGGATGACTGGGAGTCAACTTGACAGCAAAGGTCGTTCCCCATCTCCTTTCTGTGTTGTTTTAGTGTGTGGCAGGTATTTCATGCATGTTGCCTCAGATTCTGATGCCCTCATCAGGTACCTAGAATCTTTGGATTATGGATAAGACCAAAGATCCCAAGAAATTATATAATTGCATAATTACAGTCACTATGAGTCTGAGTGGCAGTTTGAACTCAGGCCCAGCTAAGTCTTGTGCATTTCCCCTAACCCTGAGTGTCTCAGAAAACTCTTTGTACTTGCTGTGACTTGGGTGGCATCCCTTCTGAAATCTTGGATGTCTTCTGGAGCAGAAGGCAAGTTCTCATGGGCTTGACAAGGAGTCAGAATTGGAGATTTCATTCTTTTTTTCAAAGCAGGACTGCGTGAGGTCACTATAGAACCATACTCAATATTCAGCTAGCAAGAAAGTCGGCAGTTCAAAGATATCCATCAACTCCACGGGTGAAAGACCTGGTGAGCTGCTGCAGTCAAGGTTATAGGATTCTACCCTGTTCTATGGTATCTCCATATGTTGACATCGACTCAGTGATACACAACAACCACAGATAACTTTAGAATGGCTCAGCCAGCCTTTGGTTTATTGCACTGATGCTCTTTCATTTTTCCACCACACCATCTGATGAAGCATTTCCAAATAATTGGAATATTTATCCACAGTTTCCATCTCCAGTGTCACCTATGGGTCCAAGCCACTGTCAGCCCTCATTATGGGTAGAATTGTGTCCTTCCAGAAATAGGTGTCAATTTGGCTAGGCCCTGGTTCTCATATTTGCTCGTTATCCTCCAATCTTGTGATCTTAAGTGATTATCTTATGTGTTATAAACCCTAACTTCTATCATGTTAATGAGGCAGGATATGAGGTACAGGATTAGATTGCATTTTGAATCTATCTTTTTTAGATAAATGAAGATTAAATGAGCAAGCAGAGATCAGAGAGAACTCAGTATCACCAGGAAAGAAGAGGTAGGAGCCGAGTCCTTTGGACTCAGGGTCTCTGTGCTGTGAACCTCCTAGACTCAGAGGAAGACTGATACCAAGAGACATGGAGATCTGCAGCAGACACCAAACCTTTGAATATTGAAAGAAGATGAAGACTTTCTCAAAGACCCAAAAGAGGGAGAAATTCTTCCTCTAGAGCTGGTGCTTTGAATTCAGACTTCTAAATCCCTAAACAGCGAAAGAATAAATTTCCGTTTTTTAGCCACCAAGTGTGATATTTCTCTTATAGTTGTTTTTGTTATGTGCCACTGAGTCACCTGCAACTCATAATAACCCTGTGCACAATAGCTTTGAACCCTGCCCTGTCCTGATCCAGTCTCACTGTCTCTGACACACCTACCCTCATTACCCCAGTTACTGTGTCAGTACATCTCATCTGGAGTCTTCCTCTCTTTCTCTGTCCCTCTACTCTTTCAAGCATGCTGTCCTCCAAGGACTGGTCCCTCCTGGAAACATGCTCAAAGTATGTGAGAGAGAGAGACTCAGGATCATTGCCTCCAAGGAACAGCCTGATTTCAACCTTTCCAAGATAAACCTGTTTGTTCTCCTGGCAGTCCATTGTATGTTCAATACTCTTCCCAGCGCCACAACTCAAAGGCATCAGTTCTTCTTTTGTCTTCTTTGCTCATTGTCCAGCCCTCTGATGCAAAACAAGTTTTACAGTAGCACTAGATAACTAAGAAAGCATTCCTTTGGACTTTCAGAAAACTAGATTCTTGTTTCCACACTTGTTTGCCCTCCGCATCCCATCCATGATGCTCTTTTATACCTAGAATAGTAACCCTTGGGGTATTTTTGTGGGTTTGTTATTTTAGGGCCCCCAAAGCCACTACCGTTGTGTCAGTTCTGACTCATAGCTGTTCTATAGGACTGAGTAGACATAACCTCATAGGCCTCCAAGGCTGTGAATTTTATGGACGCAGATTCCCACACCTCCCTCCAGCACTGTGGTTGTTGTTGGATTTATACTGCCAACCTTTCAGTTAGCAGCCAAGGGCTTAACCACTGTGCTACCAGGGCATCCAAAGGAGCTAGCATATTTTGTTGTTTTTTTTAAAGATGTGCTCAAGATTAGCAGGGAAGGTAGTAGTATCTGGAGGCAGAAGTTGCAGTAAGGAGTGGCTCAGAAGGGCTGCAGGTACAAGACGGTCCACGGGTCTAGTGAACTGCCCTCCTCCTTGGCCTCCTGCTGACCCAGATGGTGACTGCTGCACCTCTCACACCCAACACTGTCTCCAGGGCTGTTTGAAAAGAAAAAGTTATTTAGGGCAGCCTCCCCTCCGCACCTCTTTCAGCTGTCACACTGGGTGGGTGAGCTGGGTCCTGGGAAGCCTGGAATTCTCATCTAGAGCATCTTTGATATTTACCAACCAGGGTGCTTTCCTGCCCAATGGAGCTTACTGTCATGGGCATTTGAGCTGAAAATGGAAAAGGTGGAAAAAAAAAACTAAAAGAAGGCTCTGACCACGACTTCCTGCTGACACACCTTCCACCCCCAGAGGGGAGGGGAGGGCACTTTGGGGTGTAATCACCTCCATCCAGCTCAGGCAGCTGGGCAGTTGAAGGGGACTGGGTCTTGGATTGAGGCTGGAGCATGAATCGTGTGTGTGTGTGCGTCTGTGTGTCTGTGTGTCTGTGTGTCTGTGTCTGTCTGTCTTTCTCCTCCCTGTCTTCCCTCTCTGCCTGGGCATCCTCTACCTGCTGTTTTACTTTGCTGAGCAGCTCATGAAGGGGCTTTGTCGTTCTTCCTTGACCTTTAGCTCTTTGTCTTTGGGGAAAATGTGAACATTATTCCGTATCTTCCAGCAGATGTATATGGACGGCAGGCAGCTTTCCTGCCTCATTTCACATCCATAGGGGGAAAAGTGTTTCAGAGTCAGCGTGTGTACTTTTTTTTGGGGGGGTAGTGATACAGGAATAAATATTAGATGAGAGGGCCACTCTGTTGCTAATGGCTGCCTGGATGGGAAGCTGGGCATGCACTGTGGAGCTTCCAGCTTGCTCAAAGAGTGACTTCAGCTATTTTTAGGTCTGCCTCACTTTTTGCCAGGATATCTGGACCATCGGGTTAATTGTTGTTGTCTGTGCTTTTGAGTCAATTTTGACCCTTGTTGACTTTTTATATTGGAGTAGAACTGTCGCATAGGGTTTTCCAGATTGTGATGTTTGGAGGAATGAATCACTAGACTTTTCTCTTATGGGACCACCGAATGGGTTTGAACCTTCCCTATCTTGGGACACTGGAGCCCCTTCTGGAATTAATTTACTGTTATGAAGTTGAGTTAGAACCGACTGGTAACTGACCCTCCAGGGGATTTTCAGAGGCTTTACATAATCACACAGGAGGCCTATCTTTCTCCTGGTGGTTTCAAACCACCTGCCTTTGGGTTGGCGGTGTTGCTCCTTACCACTAGGCCACCAGAGCTCTGTGCTCATCCCACACTTGAGGTGGGTGGAGCTCATGGCTGCCTTTTCTGGTTCCTCCCGACCTTGAGGTGGTCTAGTGGGTGTGTCACTGGCCATTGTGGCTTCGCCAGGGTGAGTATTCAATGACCACACACCAAAGACCTCATTGCCAGGACCTCTCCCTAGAACTAACGGAATCCTAGCATTTCCAGGCTGGGAAGAGCCTGTTTACTGGGGGAAGGAAGTGAACCAGTTGTAGGTGCAGGAAGACCTACATTTGGTTCCGAAAGACCTACATTCGGTCCTAGCTCCACTCTTGCTGCAGCGGAAGGAGCTTTCTGATGGAGAGAGCCTTCAGCTGCATGGGGTGTTTGTTTTGCTTTCTGTTTTTTCGCTATCCGAGTAGATGATAATCCAGATTAGCCAATTGATGACGCTGGGTTCTTAGGAAGAGGCGTACCCAAATATTTGTTCTCATTGTGTACCACTGAGCCAAAATCAACTCATAGTTGACCTGCCAGCAGGTTTTCAGAGGCAGTAAATTACATGGGAGGAGATTGCCCATATTTCTTCTGCAGAACTGCAGGTGGATTTGAACTGTGTGCCTTTGGGTTGGCTGCACACTCCTTCCCACTAGGCCACCAGAGTTCCCTTACCCAGACAGAGTAAAGGGAAAACAAAATAGAAACCACATTTCTGGTGTGAGGTACTTGGGGATCTGACCTTGGCTTTTGGCACATTATTTTGGTGGACATGGTTAGTATCCTTTTCAATGCAGAAAACATAGCCTTGAGGGATTTCCGTTGCTGTCTCCTTAAAAATAGTCTTTCCCCCACCCCATGACTCTGTCAAGAATCCCTGCTTGTAATGCCCCCTTTGTTATTCCCACTTTCTTGGCCCCTAGAACTATTGCTTCTTTTTGAGTGCATGCAATGTGATGCACTGGAGACTTTAGAAATAGTATTTTTGTTCGCTAGGAGCCTTTGGGGCATCCTGGTAAGTGGTTGGCTAATAACCAAAGGGTTGGAGGTTTGACCCCACCAGCAGCTCCAAGGGAAAGACCTGGCAGTCTTGTCCATAAAGGTGATTGTTAGGTGCTGCTGTGTTGGTTCTGACTCACTGACCTGTGCATAGCAGAACGAGGTCTGTTCTGGCCCCTCCGCCGTTGGGATCTGAGCCCATGGTTGAGCAGTCGCTGTGTAAGTCCGTTGTTACTCATTCTCACTCACTCTTTGTTCCTCTCCAGGGACTGGTCCCTTCTGATAACATACATAAAGGATGTGAGATGAAGTCTTGTCATCCTTGTTTGTAAGGAGTATTTGGCAGTAGATCTTCCAGGACCGGGAGCCCTGGTGGGATAGTCCTTAAGAGGACTGGGCTACAAACTAAAACACTGTACATCTCCAGTGATCGACTCCACCAGCAGCTCTGCGAGCAAAAAGACGGGCCATCTCCTCCTATGCAGCCTGCAGCCTCAGTAACCCAGTTGGAGGGTCTGCCGTGAGTTTCTTCCAGGACAGGGTTGTTTGTTTTTCCGGCAGTCTTCATTAACATCTTAATTCTATAGGCATCACCTTCTTCAGTTTTCCTTATTCACTATCCAGCTCTGGCATGCATATGAGATGATTGAAAATATCCTGGTTCGGGCTATAGACACAGATCTATCTTCAAAGCATAACCTCTTTGCTTTTAAACACTTCAAAGAGCTCTTTTGCACATGTGTATGAGATGATTGAAAATATCCTGGTTCAGGTTAGACACACCTCTGTCTTCAAAGCATAACCTTTTTGCTTGAAACACTTCGAAGAGCTCTTTTGTGGTGAACATGCCCCGTGCAATCTGATGTCTGATTCCTAGACTGCTACTTTCATGGTCATTGATTGTGGATTCATGTAAGAGGAAATCCTTGACAACTTTAAAGACGGTTAAACGGAGGTGGCTTGTGTGTTGCTGTGATGTGGAAGCTAGGCCACCGTATTTCAAATAGCCGCAGGGCCACCTGTGGTTTCACTGGAGCTGTTAGGTTGGCAAGAATGACCTGGTAATCTACTTCTGAAAAAACCTGACTCGTGAAAACCTTACGGAGAACAGTGGAACATAAAGATAAGAGACCAGTAAAACCTGTACATCTCTTCCAGTCAGTTGGCCAGGTGGTTGTCCTCCAGATTTCTTGGCACAACTTGGTGAGCACCTCCAGGGCAGCGTTTGTTTGTTGAAATATGTCAGTTTGTATGCTGTCAATTCCTGGGGCCTTGTTTTTTTTTTTTGCCAATTCTTTCAGAACAGCTTGAACTTCTTCCTTCATCGCCACAGGCTCTTGCTTATAGGTTGTTTCATGAAATTCTTCTGTGTCTGCCAATTCTTTTTGGTACAATGACTCTGTATACTCTTTCCATCTTTTTACTATTATTATTATTATTTTGTGTGTGTGTACCATCAGATCGGATCTGACAGGTACAGGAGATTGCCCTTCCTTCTCCAGCAGAGCATCTGGTGGATTTGAACCACGTTATCTCTGGGATTGCAGGGCAGCTGCTTGGCACTAGGCCATCAGGGCTCCCTTCTTTTTTTAATGCTTCCTGGATCATTTAAAATTCTGCCCAAAGCGTCCTTAAGTATTGCAACTCGAGACTTAAGTTTGTTCTTCAGTTCCTTCAGCTTAAGAAATGCTGAATGAGTTAGGCCTCTTTGATTTTCTCACTGCAGCTCTTTGCACATTTCATTCATTTGACATACTTTGGACGTGTTGCAAGGAGGGACCAGTCCTTGGAGAGGGATGCCATTTTTGGGAGGGTGGAGGCTACAGCACAAGAAAGGAAGACCCTCTGTAAGATGGGTTGATTCAGTCCCTGGGGTAATGAGGGTAGGTGTGCTGGAGACAGTAAGATTGTCCCAGGATAGAGCAGGGTTTAGGGCTGTTGTATATAGAGTTGCTATGAGTAACAAGTGATTCCATAGCACAAAACAATAACAACAACAAAGTCTGTGGGGAAGTTCTTCTCTGTCACATATGTTAGAGACAAGCTTTAGTAGCCCCAAGTCCTGGAGAGATAGAGAAATTCACCTAGTATCACCTTACAACCTAGAATGCTGGTCCTTTCAGTTAAGAATCTTGCTAAAATGCACATGGAACAGTATCTTTCCATTTTGTTTACCTGTGGCCCTAGCCTTTTGCTTGGCTTATTTGCTTGTGTTGTTTAAATGTTGTTTACATATTTGTTTGGACGGACCCCATTTGGTGCAGGACAGATTTGCCTATATTCTCTCTAAAAGCAGATAGCCAGGTCTGATTCTTCTGAGATACCGCTCTGTGGATTTGGACCAGTGACCTCTGGGTTTCTAGCTGATCACAAGACCACTCAGAGACTTCTCTACTTTTGTTTAAAACCCAAAAGAGTGCAATATACTAGATGGGAAGTAGGCTTGTAAGTTATTTCTTGTTCATGTTTATCTTTTCTTGTATGCATATTTTATGCTTAAGAATATTATACATTTTAAAAAAGACACTTGCAATAGATGTGTGTGTGTGTGTGTGAAAGAGAGAGAGAAGATAGGAGAAGAAAGAACAGAGATTCCTACCCCCTCTTTTAAATTAATCCAGCCAGTCAGGTGGGCCAGGACTGTTAGGAACATGGTTCTGCATGTGGGAACTGTATTTAAGACAAAGAAACAGCAGCTAGCTGCCCAGGGAGACGGCTCCACGTCTGGAGGGTGTACTCCACCAGGGGAAACAGGGTGTGCGTGTGAGTGTGTGCACGTGTGTGCGAGATAGTGTGTGTGTAAGCATGTGTCTGGATGTATGAGGGTGAGAATGCTGTGACCACGTGCATGTATGTGGATATGTGTGTGAGCGTGTTGTGGGACAGCATGTGTGTATTAAGTGTAAATGCAAGTGTGTGAGAATGTTGTGGTGTGTACGTGAGTGTGTATAGATGAGAATGGAAGAGTGTGTGGGTACATGTGAATGTGAATGTGCATGTAAGAGCATGTGTACATTATATGTAAATGTAAATGTGTGAATGTGTAAGTATGGGAATGTGTGTATCTGTGGATGAAGGTGTGTGGATTTGTGAATGTGTGTGTGTGGGAGTCTTATGAATGCATGTATGTGAGTATGTGTGTGGAAGTGTGCATCTGAGAGTGTGTGTGTGTGTGTGTGTGTGTGTGTGTGTGTGTGTACTTGTGCTCTGCATACATACGGCTGTTTGGTTGCTTACCATTTCTGGGTTACTTCAACAGAGACCTGTGCCTTCACCCATCTGAGGAGGCTGGGAACCATTTGTTGCCCTCATAGACTTTCACCATCACGAGGAGGTGACAGTGAAAGCAAAGAGCAAGTTCTTGTCTGGATGCTGCCTCACACTCAAGTGTAGGACGCAGTGCGTTCACCTTCTGAGACTTTGCACGTGGAGCTCACTGCAGCCCAGATGTCTGCCCTTCAGGCCCTCGGACAGCACGTTGTGTGCGAGAGTCCCTCACAGGTACGAGAACGCACTCCGGGTAGGACCCAGCCGACCTGCCTGTTGGATCAGGCGTCAGAGCCTCTGAGAGAGTCTGCGCTCAGGACGAGCTGGTGCCAGGGCAGAGTGCACGAACGAGGTGGCCTCTGGTTTTCTGAGGAAAAGTTGGCAGGTTTAGGCAAGCCCCACATCTGTAACAGCTTCGACTTCACAGATGTAGTCATTTCTCCTAGCCACTGTATTCACTTTCCCACCACCCAGTGCTGACGGGGGAGCTCTGGTAGCACCGTGGTGCTAACCAAAAGCTCAGTGGTTCAAATCCACTACCTTCTATCTGCAGGAAAAAGATGAGGCACTCTGCTTCCTTATGTAAGGACTTACAGCTTCCGATACCCTATGGGGCAAGTCTGCTGTGTCCCACGGGGCTGTTTTTTGGCAAAGCTTGTCATTGTTTTGGCTTTGGTTTTGGTTTTTTATTTTCCTCTGACATTGTGCTTATTTTTCTGGTGTGTTTCCGCCTCCTGCTCTGAGCTGCCCTGCACTGGGAGGCAGGAGACCTCTGACTTCCTTTGATTTTCTCTTAGCATCCAGCACAGTGCATCTCACCATTTACTATTTTTTTGCCCAGATGCTTTTGATGGTCTGCTCTCCTCAGGCCTTCTAAGTCCTCTGCAACTGTTCTCCCACATCTAACACTTGGGCCTCTTGTTAAGATTTCTCCCAGACCTCACCCTTTTTGATCCATCAAATAGGCCCACTGCCTATTTAGTGTGATCTAGCCATTCTCGGGAGACTTTGTCAAGTGAAATCCTGATAACAGAGGGGCACCTTCCTCTTATGATGTCTTATTTACACAGCAGTCTGGATGAGCTTTTAAAGATCAAAACCATTGGTCTCCGCCCTCTGCTTAAACCCCCCCAGTGCTGCCCATTCATTTCACTTAAGATGAAATTCAGACCATTCAATAGGCTCCTTGAGACTCTCCAGGGGCTCTGGTGGCACAATGGTTACACACTCAGCTGTGTATCAAAAAGTTGCTGGTTCAAAACCACCAGCTGCTCTGAGGGAGAAAAGAGCCCGCAGTCTGCTCCAGTAAAGATTCTAGGCTTGGAAATTCTCTGGGGCAGTTCTACTCCGTCATATATGGTTGCTCTGAGTAGAAGTTGACATACAGTGACAACAATGAATGAGGCTCTGTGATAACCAATCTGTGCTCATATTTCAGACAAGTGTCGACTTGCTGCCCTCCAGCCTTACAGGCCTTTTTGTCTCTAGGGCCCCTGCCTCAGGGCCTTTGCATGTGCTCTTCTTGCTACATGGTTTATCAATCTTTCCAGCAACTGCCTGATTTTCATCTAGCAGGATGAGCTTGAGGGAGCTCTGGTGGTGTCGTCCAGAAGGAGTTTCACTGCTAATCCAAAGGTGACTCTTCTCTGGAGGTTCAAATTCATCAGCAGCTCTCAGGAGAAAAGTGAACAGTCTCCTCCCGTGAGATTTACAGCCTCAAAAAAACCTGCTGGAGGGGCAGCTAGGAGTTTATTCCAGCTTGATGGCAACAACTGAGTTAAAAAAAATTTTTTTTATTGGTTTGCAAATGGTCATTCATACACAGGTACTTTGTGCTCTATAAAATCATTGGTATATATTGCTTTTGTTGTGTACTGTTGAGTCAGAACCGACCCATAGGTGACCCTCCAGTGAGTTTTCAGAGCTAATCACACAGGAGGAGATTGCCCATCTTTTTCCCCACAGAGAAGCTGGTGGATTTGAACCATGTGCCTTTGGGATTGCAGTGCATTGTGTTTTGTATAATTGCCGTTGCTCTGTGCCTGTTTATCACCCTGTCTTTTCAAGCCCTTAAACCTTTCACATTACTTCACCTCCTCCACGCACTGACCTCTGCTCTCCCAGTGATTTCTCCCTCCCCTTTTGCTGTCCCCTTCCCTCTTTTTCCTTTTGAACTCAGATATCTTCCTATTTTCACATTTTGTAATTATGTGTCTGAGCTACTTATTTTACTCAGCAAAATGCTCTGTGGTCTCTCCCAAGTTGTATAGTATTTTATGAAATATTTTCTCTTTAGTGCTGCATAGTATTCCAGTATGTGAATGTACCATGATTTCTCAGTCCTTTAGTTTTTTGATGGGCATGTGGGCTGCTTCCATTTGATTGCTATTGTGAATAGTGCCGTATGAGCCTAGTTGTACAGATGTCCATTCGTATCTCAGTTCTGATTTCCTTGGGATATATCCCTAGCAGTGGAATAGCCAAGTCATAGGAGACTTTTTGTGTCAGCTTTTTGAGGAAATGCCAAATCACCTTCCATAGCTGTCATACCATATTGCAATCCCACCAGTAAATGCTAACATTTGTTATTTGCTATTTTGTTGAACTTTGCCAGTGCTTCTGGAGTGAGGTGGTATCTCATTGTTGTTTTGATTTGCATTTCTCTGGTTGCAAGTGAGTTGAATATTTCCTCATGTATTTCTTGGCCATCAGAATGTCTTCCTTTGTGGAGAGTGTCTTCATGTCTTTTGCCTTTTTGTGATTGTGTTATCAGCTTTTTCTTGTGGAGGCTTTGCGATATTCTGTAAACTATGGCTATGAGTTGAGTGAGCTAGTTTTTTTTTTTTGAAAGTCAGCTGGTGTAACTACTCTACTTTCCCTGTATCTAGTCTCAATGTTCCCTTTTTCTAGTCCCTTGTTTTCTTTTCCTCAAACCATCTCTGAAGGCAGCTTCTTTCTTGTTTTTCTTGGTTATTATTCATCTTCCCCCACCCCCCACCCAGAGCAGAAGCTGAGGGTCACCCATTTTGTATAATAATTCATGAGTTTCTTGTTTTTCAATGTAGCATAGTATTCCATTGTGTGAATATACCAGAGCTTCTCTATCCGTTCGTTTGTTGATGGGCACTTGGGTTGTTTCTAGCTCTTTGCTGTTGTGAACAAAGCTGCGATAAACATGGGTGTGCATATATCTAGTTAGGTGGCAGTTCTGGTTTCTTCAGGGTAGAATCCTAGCAGTGGAATTGCTGGGTCAAATGGTATTTCTATTTCCAACTTTTTGAGAAAGCGCCACACTGCCTTCCATAGTGATAGCACCATTTCACACTCCCACCAATAGTGAATAAGTTTCTGGGCAATCTCGCCAGCATTTGTTGTTTGCTGTTCTGTTAAATTTTGCTTTTCTTACCACGGAGACTTCTTAGTTTCTGTCGAGTGGACTGCAACTGATGACAACCCCCGTACAACAGACAAAATGTTAGCGATTGAGCTCTGTCTTTACTTCTGTTGATTGGCTCAAGTGCATTGAGGTCTCTGGGTAATAGCAGAGCCTTTCAATCTAGGGAGGGAGCTCTGGTGGCCTGCTGGGTAAGGAGTCATGCCGTCCACCCAAGGGCAGGCAGTTTGAATCCACCAGCTGCTCTTTGGGAAGAAAGGTGGTGTAATTTATAGCCTCAGAAAGCTCATGTGAGGGTTAGCTATGAGTTGGTTCCAACTCGATGCACATTGAACAGTAGCAGTTCAGCCCAGGAGGTTCATCTTTTAGCACACTATTAGATACTACTCTGTGGTGATCTAGAACACGTTCAGTGTCTAGTTTTTGAAAGCTGATTACCAGGCCTTTCTTCCGCATTTGCCTTAGTCTAGAAACTCATCAGTCTTGAATGACCCTGCTAGATTTTTTAATATTGGTGGCAAAACTCCCAGCATCACAGCAACATACAAACTGTCACAGTACAATGAACTGACAAACAGGGGGTGGCAATGCCTTAGGTATGAGGTGCTGAGGATGGATTTGTAAATAAGACAGACCTGCTGGCTTACGACCTAGCCAAGTCTTGCAGGAGAGCCAAAACAAATAGATGAGAGTGTGCGAAATGCTGGGTAAATGACAAAGGCACTTTTAGTCAGATGCTCAGAAAATAAACTTCAGGATAGCAGTGGAGCAGTTGGGGTTCTGCAGAGAAGCTTCTCAATTTGCCCCGTTCCCCTTTATTTTGGAGATGTGTCACCAGGCCTTTCTTCCTAGCCTGCCTTCAATGTAGAAATTCCGCTTCAGACTCTTTTCTCCACTGCTCCTTCCCCTTCCCTCCCCTGTAGCCAGTCTGGAATTAAAGGTCAGGAGCGACTCACGTATAGAAGTACATGCCTGAGGTCTGCACCGGGCAGAACTTTCTGGAGCCATGAATCAGGTTTCATGAGAACAATTGTTCTAACACATCAGTTATGTGAGAACTCACCCCGTTCACTCATCTGCAGATGAGAGGTTCTGACTGCAGACTGGCTGATAGAAGGGAGCTGACTCCCAGAATCAAATCTCTGATGAGTTTTACCCCACAGGGCGTGGTAAAGCGGAGAAAGTGCGCCCAGCACGTTGGCCTCCTGAGGATCCGCACGCCCTCCCGTGCCTCCCTCATGGTGGTGTTCCTTCTCACTGCTTTTACAGAAATGGCCCGGTGAGAACCTCTCAAGGGTGAAATAGAGGCCCCGTCACCGGGGAATATGATTTGGAGGCAGTTTTGCAGGGGAAGGGTTTTTGTCTCAAAGCATTAAAATAGAACCCGTTCTAAGGCAGAATATTCCTTTTAAAGTTAACGTCTCAGAACTCTTCCTCGCTTGCAGCCAACTCCCGGGAGCTCTTCTCAAAAGCATTCTCATAGACCTTTCGTTCTGCACGTCACCGGGAATTTAGGGTAATAACTGTGGGGGGCGGATGGAGGATGGGGAAACAGCTGATGGAGAGCTGTCTGGAGGGCAGCTTTCAAACACTTAAACAATGCACGCTTTTGTTTTCACCCTTCCACTGTACCTCATGCTAATAATCCCTTCACTCACCATCTTCGTTGCTATTGAGTTGGATGTGACTCACTTGACTGTCTGTAGGAAACATTACTCTCTGCGGTACCGTCTTCGTGAATTCTGGTTTGTGTAAGTCTGTAGCTTCACGAATATATCCATTCCTTTTTGTTGGGTGCCGTTCAGTCAGTTTTGGGCACATTGAGACCACATAGGACGGAGTAGAACCAACCTCATGCATTTTCTAGGTTTTCATCTTTATTTGTCTCAGAACACTTGGTACCAGCAGTTAGGAGACCAGGAGAAGTTCTGCCCTGGGAAAGTCTGCAGTCAGGGGCCTCTACAAATTCTTGAGGAGAAATGATGTTGGTTTGAGGACTAAGGTGCACCTGATTCAGGCCACTGTCTTGTCTTTTTTAAAAAAAATTTATTAATTTTAATGAACATTTACAAAGATTTTGGATTTCCATTCATTCATTGTTACACTTTTCTCCCTGCCCACCCCTCCTCCAGTTCCTCTTTGAAAAGTAAAAGAAAAATTCCTTCAATGGTGTACAATCCCCCCGCCCCGAATACACTCCACTATGCAACTTTCATTCTGGACCCTTGTGATAACGATAAATTATGTATACTGCATTGAAACAGATGAGGGAGAGAACAGTTTAAAAGCGATATATGATAGGGCATTATGGTTGCCACTGTCTTTTTCAGTCGCTTGTTATGCTGCTGAGAGCTGGACAGTGACTAAGAATGACAAGAAGAATTGATGCCTTTGAAGTGTGGTTGTTCGGGAAGAGCACTGAGTATCCCATGGACAAAGAACAAACAGATATGTTTTGGAAAAGACACAGCCAGAGTGCTCCTTGGAGACAAAGGTGATAAATCTTTGTCTCACGTACCCTAAACGTGTTGCTAGGAGAGGCTATCCATGGGAGAAGCTTTCCATTGGAGAGTCTATCCATTGCAATAGACTATCCATTGGAGAGGCTATCCATTGCAATAGACTGTCCATTGGAGAGGCTATCCATTGCTATATGACCCTTTAGCAGAGATCGAGGTGTGTTGAATTAATATGCTGTTACATTAGAAGGAACCATAATGGCACAGTGATTCAGTGCTCAGCTGTGAACCACAAGGTTGGTAGTTTGAACCCACTAGCTGCTTCTCAAGCAGAAGATGAAGCCATTTGCTCCTGTAGAGATCACAGTGTTGACCACCCTTTGGGGCTGTCCTACTCTGCTCTTTGCTTACTATACAACAGAACCAACTTGATGGCAGTGGGCTTGTTGATTTCATTTGAGTGTTTATTCTCAGAGCCCGCAGATTTTCTGGGAAGCCATGGAAGTGCAGGATTGATTACCTGTAAAATTAAATCAGTGTGACATATGTCAGTTGCTTTTGGTTTTCGCTTGTTTGTGTTTTTTATTTGGAGGAAACAGTGTACAGTCAGTTGCCTTTAGGCCCCTGTGGGAGTGATGGCCTGGCCACCACTAATGCTGTATTGGTTTTGATGTTTGTGTTGGATTGTTGTACTAACAAAGGCTTCAAAGTCCATTAGGGAAAATATGTTATGTGGAGAGCTGGTTATTTCAAGTTAGGGGACCAAATTCCAGGCTCTCCTCTGGTAATCCTATCAGTAAATAAAGCCGAGGCAATTTGGACAGGCCAATTAAACCGGCAGGACATCTCTTGGACATTCTTTATCTTGGTGTTCTGACACAAAATCTTTCTTCAGACCTCTACTCACAGACTAATACCCCCCCAAAATTAACTTATTATTTTTAAAAAATGGCAAAGAAAGCACTATGTGTCTCTTCCTGTCACAAAATTCAAGACAGAGTTTGAAGGATGCGTTTTGTGGAGAGTTCTCAGGCCTTTGGATTTAGGGTCCAGACGGAGCCTTTCCTATTAGAGGGTTGTTGTTGTGTATTGTCAAGTTGGAAGCGACCCATAGGTGACCCTCCAGCGGGTTTTTAGATACTGTAAATGGCATGGGAGGAGATTGCCCATTGGTCCCCTGAGGAGAAGCTGGTGGATTTGAACTGCACACCTCTGAGATGGCAGTGCAGCTTATCCCTAGGGTGTTGTTGTTATATGCTGTTGACTCAGAACTGACCCAGAGTTGACCTTCCAGGAGAATTTCAGAGGCAGTAAATCACACAGGAATAGGTTGTCAGTCCTCCTTCTGGGGAGCAGCTCGTGCATTTGAACTGCTTGCCTTTGAGATTGCAGCACCACTTCGTACCACTAGGCCACCAGAGTACCCTTATCTCCATCACTAGGGTGGTTGTTGTTGTGTGCTGTCAAGTCAGAACGGACCCCAGCTGACCCTACAGCAGGTTTTCAGAGGCATAAAAGCACATGGGAGGACATTGACCATCCTTCTGCAGAGCACCTGGGGGATTAGAACTGCCTGCCTTCGAGATTGCAGCATAGCTTATTACCACGGGGCCACCAGAGCCTCTAGGGTAGGGTGGAGAAAGAGGAGGCAAGCTGAATCTTTTTTTTT
>NW_006399818.1:15554797-15556400 GCF_000299155.1 Elephantulus edwardii
TCCCCCCCGCACATCCCCAACCCCAAATATAATCCACTCTGCAACCCTCATTCCGTACTCTTATGATAAACATAATGCCCTAAAAATATAATACTTTTAAACTATTCTCTCCCCCATAGACTTCAATGCAGTAAACATAATTCATCCAGTTTTTCTCAGTCTTACCCCCACCCTGATGTCAGCCTCATTCTATAACAGTGGCACCATATAGCATTTGTCCCTTTGTGACTGAGATACCTCGCTCGGCAAGCTGAACCTTAATGGAGAGCCTTGGAAACCTGGGGGAGGGTCCTGGAGATACAATTGACTGAAGGACCATGTAGAAGGGTCCCTCAGGTCTCTTTTGGGTCGTGACACTCTTGACCGAAAGTGAAACTCTGCTGTGTAGGGCCTCCACCAGCTGGTTTCTCTAACTGGATTGACTAGCCTTTCCTTCCAGGCTTTGCAGGATGCATTTGAACTACCAGCCATTTGGTTAGCACCCGAGAGCATCAACATTTTCGCAACCCAGGCACCCCTTCTGTGATTATGTTGGGGTTTTTTTAGATGCCTTGGAGTGCTTTTTAAGCCATAGTGACCCCACCATAGCTGTCCCGGGGGAGTGTTCTTGGCTTACCGTATTCGCAACAGCACACCTCCAGGTCTTTCTCCCACAGAGACCCTGGGTGGGTTCACACTGTGTACCTTCTGATTATGGCTGAGTTTCAAACCAGGGACCGCTTCTGTACTTATAAACCCACCCTGACGTCATTGAATCAGCCTGGTGGTCCTCCCGTGGGCTTCTGAAGCTATAAATCTTAACAAGAGCTGACTGCCTGCCTGACCTTCCTCTGTTGGAGAGGCCAGTGGGCTCAAACTGCTGACCTTGTGCTTAGTAGACCTGCACTTAATCTACTGTGTCCCTAGGGCTCCTGCAGACAGCTTAGTCTCCTGTGACCCCTTGTGTGAGCCTTGGGGCCCTAGCTATGACTGGTGAAAGAGAACCCCTGTCTCATGGAACTGCCATATCTCCCAAGCACATTAGACACTTAGAAGGCAGTGTACCTTAAAGGACGGATATTGTCACTCTCATTCAGGTCCTTTGACCTTTCACAGCTGCTAGAGCACTTTGTGTTTTGGGGTTGGGGAAGAGTTCCTCTCCTATCTTCCTCTTCAACTAAAAGTTAATTCTTCAGCATTCTGGGGTTTTCTGTGATGGGCTATAGTTTCTTGATTTCATTGCTCCTGCCTTATGTTTAGGAGTCCATGAGTAGTACAATAGTTAATGAACTTGATTGTTATCTGAGAGACTGACAGTTTGATTCTATCCATGCCTAGTGATCTGTGTTCGAAGAATCAGCATGTGGAACGTTGCAGACTGTGTTCTTGGTGGACACACGTAAATTTGCCCTGAGTCAGAGTTGACATAATGTAAACTGATGAACTGGTTTTGTTGTTGCTGTTACGTGCTGTTGAATTGACTATGGCTCAGTGTCCTTAATAGCTCTGAAGCCTTCCCTATCTTGAGCCAGTTTCACTGTCTCTGACATACCTGCCTGCAATGCCACAGTTACTGTGTCAATCCAT
The DNA here is from genome assembly GCF_000299155.1 of Elephantulus edwardii. NCBI lineage: Eukaryota > Metazoa > Chordata > Mammalia > Macroscelidea > Macroscelididae > Elephantulus > Elephantulus edwardii. The sequence goes on from NW_006399818.1 coordinate 15,556,364, forward strand.
CTCATCCAATCCTGGCCTCCAAGGAGTGACGTGGTTT
>NW_006399818.1:15556585-15614870 GCF_000299155.1 Elephantulus edwardii
CTATACTGATATTGTTCCTTAGTACTCTGGAGAGGTCCATGACAGCAGACTTCCCCGAAGCATTGTGTCTTTTGATTTCCTCAGTGTTTGTGCCAAGAGTGTTGCTTGTGGATCTGAGCAAGATGAAATTGTTAGAAACTCAGTATCTTCTCCATTTATCATGATGTTGCCTGTTGGCCTGATGATGAGGGTCTTTGTTTTCAAGATGTCGAGATACAGTCCGTATTGAAGACCACAGTCCTTGACCTTGTGCAGCAAATGCTTCAAGTCCTCCTCAGTTTCAGCAAACTGGTATATTCTACATTTATTTCAGTCTTCTTTCTGCACCCTTTCTGAAGCCCTGGATTAGTGATGGTGGGTGAATGGGATGGACAACAGCAGAGGAGGGTCTTAGGAAACAAACCTGATGATGCAGACTGCTTTTTAGAAGCTGTTTACAGTAGATGCATATGTGCCATGTGACACTGCCCACTTTCCCCTCTCATTTGATCTGCAAGTTCTTGAGATGCTATCCTCACCTTTCTTCTTCTTTTAAGCTAATTTTTCATTTCTGTTGAGAATATACAGGAAAACAACTTCTGCATGTACAACACAGTGGCATTTGTTGCATTCTTGGAGTTATGCAATCATTCTCACTTTCCTATTCCCAAAACTACACCCTCCCATTTACAGAAACCTACTGTTTCTAGGATTTCTAGCAAAACTTTTGAGTTGCTATTGTCAATTTGATCCCATAAAGACAGTTCTATGAAAGAGAACAACAGTCAAGACAGAGATTGCTTAGGAGTTAGAGCTAAACTTTGCTGCTTGGTTGTAAGAAGACTTCAGGGAATTGTTTTTCACTTGAAGTTTAAAGATTATTTCAAGATAGTAGTTTCAAGATTCATCTAGCCTCCATGACTCCAGAAAGTGCATTTCACAAGAATTTTAATTCTTTTCTACATTTCCCCCTCTTGTGATTAGGACTATTCTATAAAACCTTTACATCAACTTGATTGACACCTAGCAACAGCTAACATCTCTGATCTAAACATTCTGTAAATGTAGTTGGGAACCATCAAGTTGTAATCTCATGGCAAAGGAGGCAATTGTTTATGAAGCCAGTTAGTCACACATGCCATTCCATTCCTCCCTCTTGTTCATGACTCACTTGCTTTCTCTGCTGCTCCAGGCTAATAAACCAGTTATTGTACCTGTATGACTACTCGCAAGTTTTTAAGATCTCAGAGTACTGTTAACAAACTCGAAAGAAGAACAGAAGTGTATTAGGCCAACTAACCGAGATATTCCATCAAACTATGACCTCTAAACCTTGAACATTAAATTCCACAAAGGTTGTACAAAAGTAACTTTACTACATTTCTTCCTAATAAACAGTTGTCATCTTGGTCCAGGTCACATGTTAACTTTTCCGCTTCCCTAAGCAGATGGCTCCATTATGTTTTAAATAGATTAGGCCATAGTCTTCACAATTGTTTGCTATGCTTCAGAGAGCTGGACAGTGACTAGAGATGATAGAGAGAGAATTGATGCCTTTGAGCTGTGGTGCTGGAGAAGAGTGTTGAATATACCATGAACTGCTAGGAGAACAAACCGGTTCTTCCTAGAGAGGGTGAAACCAGAATGCTCCTTGGAGGTAAGGATTCTGAGGCTTCGTCTGACATACTTTGGGCATGTTGCAAGGAGCAACTGGTCCTCGGAGACGGACATTATGCTTGGCAGGGTAGAGGAATGGAGAAAGAGAAGGAGAACATCAATGAGATGGATTAATATAGTGACTGGGGTAATGAGGGTAGGTGTGTCAGAGACAGTAAAGTTGGCCCAGGACAGAGCAGGTTTCAGGGCTGTTAAACGTTGGGTTGCTATGAGTTGCAAGCAACTCGACGGCATACAACAACAACAACAACAACAACAACAACCACCACCACCACCACCACCAAACATATTGTAATTGCTTGTTTTACTGCAAACTATTATTGGGAGACAGCCAGTGTGGATGAGAAGTGACTTGATTAAGAAGAATCTGGTATGGCCAGGAGGGGCTTAACTGCAAACTAGTGTAAAAGCCAGAACAAAAGGATGCACTGGTGAAGCATAATGATAGTGTTAACAACCGTGCCTTGCGACTGGGATAATGTATGGTCGAGTTCACAGACAGGCCAGTTCTTCAGAGACGCTTTTATTGGAAACTTGCTTAGAAGGCCTCTTTCACTAAAGATTGTGGCAGATTCCATGTCTTGGTTATCTTATTGGCCGGAAAAGGGTCTTGGTTATTTGCAGTTCTTAATGATTTCCGAGAGAGTCCACTCAAGCGGCTGTGGGAGGATTCAGTTCAAAGAGCTGGGATACTTGAGTCAGCCATTGACTTTATTAGTTGTTAGCAGTTGATAACATTGTTAAGCATTTTTTTTAAAGGAACTTTTTTTTTGCATAATCATTTTATCTTTTATTTACGTATAGAAATTAGTAAAACGTAAAACAAAAACCAAATGCGACTTGTACAGAAATCCTTTAATTCTCTTCATTCTCACACATTAAAAAATGAAGCACACTGTACAGATGTCCCTGCGGCGTGTGGCCACGCCCTGCCCTTGGCCGCCAGGGGCAGCGTGTGCTGGGGACGCAGCGGCATGCAGCCTCAGGGCCCGTCCCCTCTGTCCTTAACTTAGAGTAAATGGCGTCCAGTCCGAGTGCATTGACAGAAGGTCAGTCCTGAGCGATTGGGTGCAGGCCTGAGGCCGCCCGCCAGCACGGGCGCTGTCCTCCCAAGTGCAGTGACCCAGCCACGCCTGGTGGAGGCTAAGCCAGGTAGCTGTAGGTGTCCTTCTCCCCATCCACTCGCTCCAGGTACTCCTTCTCGATCAGAATGTCAATGCATTTCTTGATGACAGGGACCCTCGGCTTGAAGCGTGAAGACAGCTGCGTCAGCACCTCACCTAGCAGCTGCTGGTGTTTCAAGACCTTCCTCATCTTCATGATTAAAGGAACTTTTTAATGTATGATAGTCCTTAGGAATAGCTGGATCATATGAGATTTCTGTGTTCAGTTTTTTGTTGTTATGTGTTGTTGAGTAGAGTCCGACTCATAGCTCTGAACCCTGCTCTCTCCTGAGCCTACCTCACTGACTCTGACACACTCACCTCCAATTCTCCTGTTATTGTGTCAATCCATCTCATCTGGAGTCTCCCTTTTCTTTACCGTCCCTCCACCCATCCAAGCTTTTTATCCTTTTCCAAGGACTGGTCCCTCCTGGCCACATGCCCAGAGTATGTGAGACAAAGTCTCAAAATCCTTGCCTCCAAGGAGCAGCTTGGTTTCACCCTGTACAGGACAGACCTGTTTGTTCTCTTGGCAGTCCGTAGTATGTTCAATACTCTTCTTCAGCACCCCAACCCAAAGACCTCAATTTTTCTTCTGTCATCTTTGGTCATTGCCCAACTCTCTGATTCATAGCAAATAATTGCAAAGACTATGGCCTAGATCAGACTGACCATGGCCTTCATCTCTAGACTGACATTATTGCTTTTCAGCACTCTGGAGAGGTCCCTGACAGCTGATTTTCCTAATGCAATTCATCTTTTGGTTTTCTGACTGCTAGTACCAAGAGTGTTGATTGTGGAACAGAGCTAACTGAAAGTGTTAACAATCTCAATCTCCTCTCTATCTCTCATGCTGCTGCTAATTGGCCCAGTGGTGAGAATCTTTGTTTTCTCAATATTGAGCTTCAGTTCATATTGAAGACTGCAGTCCTTGACCTTCTGCAGCAAATGTTTCAGGTCCACCTCAGTTTTGCCAAGCAAGGTTGTGCCTCTGCATAACATAGGTTGTTGATGAGTCTCCCTCCAGTTCTCCTCATTCTTCCTCATTAAGTCCAGCTTCTTGAATGATCTGTTTCACATACAAATTGAAAAGGTATGGAAACAGGATTAATCCCTGACACACCCCTTTCCTGACTGAACGCAGTGTTTCCTTGCTCTGCTCTAAATGATTGCTTCCTGGTCCAAGTATAGATTTTGCATGAGCACAATCAAGTGTTCTGGGATTCCCATTCTTCTCAAGGTTAACCACAATTTGTTGTGATCCACACAGTCAAATGCCTTTGCATAGTCAAGGAAACACAGATAGATGTCTCTCTTGTACTCTTTACTTTCTGCCAAGATCCATCTGACATTGGCAGTGATGTCCCTAATTTCATGGCCTCTTCTAAGCCCAGTTTGTATTTCTGGTAGTTCTCTGTTGATGTACTGTTCCACTCGTTTTTGGATGATTTTGAAGAAACAACAAACTGCCTTCTGTAGTGGTTATCTCATTTTACAGTCCCTCCAGCAATGCATAAAAAGTTCTAATCTCTTCGCTTCCCCTCCCGCTTCTTCTGTGTTTTCTTGATGACTCTCTTTCAACATGCATGTCACCATCTTCCTCCACAACCGTCAATACCTTATTCCTCTCTTTCTCTCAGTGCTGCTTCAACTTAGGTCTTCCATGTAAAATTTAAAGGAGGTTTGGTGGCATAGAGTACTGAGCTGCTAACCCAAAAGCTCAGCAGTTCGAATCTACCAGCTGCTCCGTGGGAGTAAAGATGGGCAATCTCCCGTAAAGATTTACAGCCTTGGAAAGCTGGTGTCTGGACACTTTGAGTTGGAACCACTCAAGGACTGTAGATTTCGATGGTGCACTGCTTGAGGGCCCAGCAGCTTGAATCTCCCAGCTACTCCATCATAGAAAGAGAGGATTTTCTGTTTCTGTTGAAGATTGCAGCCTTGCCGGACCCCTGGAGGCAGTTCAGCTCTGCCTGGTCTTTAGGTCAATTGGAATTAGAATCAGCTTGATAGCAGTGGGGTTTTTTTTTTTGAAGTTTAATGTCTTTGTGAGCAGTGATCAAGGTTGGGGTTTTGTTTTGTTTTGTTTTTTTCTTTATGTGACTGAGTTATTTTTTTAATTATTATTAAATTTTATTAGTTTTAATGAACATTTACAGAGATTTTGGGTTTTCATTCATTCATTGTTGCACTGTTTTCTCTACCCTCCTCCCCAGTAGGTTCTTCTTCGCCGCCCCTGCTCCCGAATGTCTGTTTTAATTGTCCAATTGCCCCAGTGCTTGTCAAAGCCAGTTCTGATTAATCTTTGTCAGTGTGTCCTTTGCCATTCCCTATCACTCCTCCCTGAGAGAGACTTCACCCTGATTCATAAGGAAAAGGGGATGGTGTATTCTCTTAGCTACTTCCTGCTGAAAAGGGACACTGTGGGTTTCAGGGTGAAGATCTTCTCTCACTACCCTAAAGGGCGGTTGGGGTTTTTTAACTCACAGAGAACAGAGCAACACTCAACACTTATTGGTCTTTTTTTTTTTTAACTTGGAAGAAAGAGAGATGTGTTAACCTTTTCTGTCCTTTTCTTAGAGGCTGTTAGGGAAACAGGCAGGTAGAGTCAGCAAAAGAGAGGAAGACCCTCTCTGAGATGGCTTGACACAGTGACCGCAGCAGTGAGTTTGAGGGAGATGGTAGAATATGATTTCGTTTTAGTTTGTCTAGGTGGTGAGGGCAAGGCTTCAATCTGTTGTTCATAGGGTTGCTATGAGTCTTAGCTGACTCAGCGTCCCTTAACAATAACCTGATAAAGTGGGAAGAAACCTTATACAGTTCTGGAACCAGGCAGACATGCTTACATCTTCACCTTAGCAAGACATTATCAACCAGGAGACTAGCAGAAAAGGACATAAACAAAAAGATTAAAATCCATCATGGTCAGTTGGAAGCATTTTATAGAGTAGCCGTCTTGTCCAGCGACCACATTCCTAAGTGTCCCCACAGTAAACGGAAAGTTTCCATCCACACACATACCTTCCCAGGACAGTCTACAACGGCTGCATCCATAATTTCTTCAGATTGGAAGCAACTAAGATGCCCATCAGTAAGTACACGAGAGAGTCTCCAGACCAACGATTATTCCTGAGAGATAAAAAGAAATGAGCTATCAAGTTCAAAATAGACAGAGGGAGAGGATAAAGGAATTAGGAAAAGTCTAGTGGGAACTTGCAAAGACAGGGTAAGTGGGCATAGATCAATGGTGACTCATTTTATAAGACTCAGTGTATAGGAATGATCATAAGAAATGCAACTGATTGAAATTGTTGTTGTTATGTGCCGTCGAGTCACTTGCGACTCATAGCGACCCTATGTACAACAGCCCTAAACCCTGCTCTATCCTGTGCCAATCGCACTGCCTCTGACACATCCATCCCGATTACCCCAGTCACTGAATCAATCCACCTCATAGAGGGTCTTCCCCTCCTGCACTGTCCCTCCACTCTGCCCAGCATGATGTTCCTCTCCAAAGACCTGTCTCTCCTTACAACATGTCCAAAGTATGTCACGCGAAGCCCCAGAATCCTTGCCTCCAAGGAGCAGCCTGGTTTAACCCTCTCTAGGATGAATCTGTTTGTTTTCTTGGCAGTCCATGGTACATTCAGTACTCTTCTCCATTACCACAGCTCAAAGGCGTCAATTCTCCTTCTATCCTCCCTAGTCATTGTCCAACTCTCTGATGCATAACAAGTGATTGCAAAAACCATGGCCTGTATCAGGCACACCTTAGTCTCCAGAAAAAATGTACCTTAAAAAAAAGAAAAGTTAAAAATAGACCTGAAGGAACCTTAGGTGTGCCATGAGGAAAGCTGGTCTGAAGAAGTCATACCAGGTGAAAATCAAACCAATGACTGCTGGTAGTGTCAGTCTGGATCGTTAAGAGTTCAGACCAAAACTCAAAAGATAATGAATGGAAAGACTCTCTTGTAAAATCATGAGGGGGCTCTCCAGGTGTGGGGTGGAGCTGTCCACTCGGGTCCTCACTGCCCTGTCCTCTTGCTTTTTCACTGTCGACCCTCAGCACTCCTGTGGCCGCGTGATGACGCCTGTAAGTGGCAGAGGTCGTTCTCTGAGCCTCTTTGTCCTCGAGTAGACTTCCCAAGATCTAATGGGGTTGTGCTCCCTAAGTATTTTTTGATGGCAGTAAGTAGGATTCGTACCGCTTTGTAGTATTTGACGGTGGACTTGTCCTCTGGCACCCCAGGCACCCAGCTCTTTCTGGTCTCCACTTTAGCTGTCCTCTGAGAGGCATTTGCTGGGCCTTGTTTGTGGTTTGCTTTCTCCACTTTGATTTACGAGACAAGAAGCCTGATTCCTGGCTCCCCCCCCCCCCCCTTGGGAGAAGGCCCTGCTTCATCTCCATTAAATGTTCCTGTTGCAACCTTTCCCTGTTTTATTGCTTTGCATGAATACCTGGCAGCTTCTATCCGAGCGCTCATTTTATTTTCTCAGTGCACAGTCTTGCCTCCCTTTCGGAAAGCGTGGTGCCTTCTCAGAGTGTATTAGCCTCTTGGGTTTGTTTTGTTTGTTTGTTTATGTTGGAAATAAAGAGTTTGGAATTATTAGGCCCAGCTTAGTGCTGAGGAGCACAGAGGATTTTCAATGGCTTGTTTTAAGCCCCTTGGCTAATCAAGGGCAAAATGAACCAAAGATACTTTGAATGACCTGCTTACGTCTTCCCCCCCTTTGGGGTTTTATCACCAGGAGAGTAATTCATTTTTAGTGTGAATGCTTCCTTGTGAAGTCAGTAGTAAAGATTACACGAGCTTTGAAAGGGGTATTCAACCAGAAAGGGATAAGTAGACAAAATATGTACTATGATGATTGTCATTCCAGATTGAATTGCCCTCCCTCCACATGTGCTGTAAAGCTAACCTGTGTCGTTACAGTCCCATCTGGGAATGGTTTGTCTTTGTTAGTGAGACAGGATTAATGGGGCATGTGTCTTAAATCAATCTCTTTTGAGATATGAAAGAGTAAATGAACAAGGGAAGAAAGCAGAGCAGGGAGAAGGCAAACGCCAAGTCACTTTGAAAGAAACTTTCAGGATTGGTAGTCGGGCACTGTCTAGTTCTTCTGGTCTCATGGCAAAGGAGGCAATTGTTCATGGAGGCAACTAACTAGCCAGTCCTTATTCCATTTTCTCTTTCTTCACTGACTTTCCTTCTTCCTCATTTGCTCAGGTGAAGAGAGACCAATTGTTGATTCTTGAAGGACTGCTTTAAACCTTTTAAGATTCCTCCATTATACAGTGAAACAGAGAAAGAGAGAACAGAAACACTAATATCATTATGAGGCCAATTAAATGGTATGATCTTGCAGTTCCAAACCAGGAAACTATATCCTCTAAGATGCTTGGTTGTATGTAAGCAGGTACCTAATAGTTTTTGTTGTTTGTTTGTTTGTTTGACCTTGGTTGTTCACTTAACTGAGCAGATACTCAGCTAACCTGCAAAATGGGATGAAGTTTCCCCCCATTTCATGGACGTACGCCAGGATTCAATCAGATAATTGTGATAGAGAACTCAGCGCTAGGCCCAGGCTAGGAAATGGGGCTGGGAGTGGTTGTCTGCACACCCAGGCTCCTTCAAGTACCCACAGATGCCGGGTGAAGGAGTCAGCTTCCCTCCCACAGCTCAGCAGCGCTGAGAGCCTTAGCAGAAGGCAGTTGGAGAACGTTCAGTACCTTGCAGCGAGCGCTGGCGTCAGGCCCTGTGGAAGTTAATCAGATGCATAGTCCCCACCGACTTTAGGGTAAAAAGCAGCTGTGAAGCAGCACCTGGCCTTTCCCCGCTCTTCCTCTAACAGCCCATGAACAGGAAATCTTACTCAGCACCCACTTCAGAACCACTGAGATGCCAGGAGCTCAGCTGCTCTGCCCTTGTTCTTTCTAGACGCTTGGGTTTTAGAACAGTCTAGGGAATAGTGCTGATTTATTCGATTAATGAAGCCATGCACTTGTTGGATGGTGCCTGATGGCACAGTGGTTAAGCACTTCTTTGAAACCCAAAAGGTCTATGATTTGACCCTACTCAGAGTTTCTTCCAAAGGCAGTTCTGATGGCATAGTGGTAAGGAACTGCACTGCCATCCCAAAGGCAGCCGGTTTGAATCTACCTGCTGCTCTGAGGGGAAATATGGATAGCCATCTCCTGTGTGATCAACTGCCTCGGAAAACCCAGTGGAGGGTCAGCTATGAATTGGTTCCAACTCAATGGTCCACAACAACAGAGCCTCCAAGGTAGAAAAGACTTCACGATTGGCTCCCACAAAGATTTTCAGCCTTGGAGGGAGTACAGCTGGAGTGATCTTTGGAGGCAAGAATGATGAGTCTTCGCCTCACACACTTTGGGCATGCTGCTAGGAGGGGCTGTTCCCTGGAGAAGGACATGATAATGGGAAGAGTGGAGGGTCAGAAAAGGAGAGGAAGACCCTCGATCAGGTGGATTGACATGGTGACTACTGCAGTGGGCTCTTGTGTGCCAGGAAGTGTGAGGATGGCACAGGATAGAACAGGCTTCAGATCTTTTATCCATAAGGTCACTGTAAGTGATGTTCGACTCGACGGCACCTAACAACAACAACAACAACAACCCCCCTATGCAGCAATTCTACCATGTCCTCCTATAGAGTTTCTGAGTTGTAGTCAATTCGATGACCCAAACAGTATTCTTATGGAGTACAGGTCAGTCACTGTAGGGCTGAAGACGACCAGAAATCTCTCCTGATGGTTAACAGTTTCATTGGATGGAGAAAAATCTGATTGGAGATCCTTTAGCCACACCCTCTCTGTCATTAGTGTGTTTGCTCCATCCCCTGCCAGGGTAAAAACAACTCATTTATGGACGTACTACAAGACAGCGGCATGGGCGGCACCGGGTAGCTGGTATACCTGTACTCTTCCTCAGTGGTACAACCCACACCATCCAGTGCAAAGTGACTTAGAGAGAAAGGAGAGTTGATGTGGGAGTCACGGGGAAAGAGATGGGGAAAGAAAAGACAGCCATGGGAGTGAAGGAACCTTTTTGTTAGAATAATAACAATTAAAAAACAAAAATCCTCTGCTCCAAAACTCAGAGAAGAGAGTATCAAGCAGGTCCTTGTATTTAACAGAGTCAACAAGAACAGTGTCTTGGCAAGTCTCAGACTTTCACTTTCATGTGAGTCACACGGTGAACTGCAGATTTCTGGACCAGCAGGTCGGGGGCGGGTTCTTGGATTCTGCCTCGCTGACAGGGTCCCAGGTGGCGCGGATGCTGCCGGCACGGGGACCCCATTTGGTGCCGCGAGGTCTTAGGTGGTACTTACAATGTTAGTTATGCAACAGAAGGAATTGTTGGCAGATGAGGGGAACGTGGTACCCTGTAGGCATTCTCTCAGCTCGTGTTCAGACCCTCCTCCGACCTTGGGCGAGTCACTAACCCTCTAGGAGCTTCCCTGCGCATCTGCCTGCAAGTTCAGATAGTAACTCATACTCAACTTGAAAGGCGTGTGTGTGCGCGCTTGGGAGTGAAAGGCTAGTTGTTAATTGCTGTAGTGTCTTCTCTGACTTGTGATGACCCATGTGTAACAGAATGAAATATTGCCCAGCTCTGCACCATCTTCATGATCCTTTGTCTGTTGATGTCCACTCTTGTGACTCTCGTGTCAGTCCATCGTGTTGAGGGTCTCCGTTGTTTTTATACCCTCTGTCTCACTGACCCTCTCCTCTATCTGGAGGAGGTAGGAGACCTCAGCTCACTCACTCCTCAGTTTCTCGCTCTATATGGGGACTTGCTTCAGAATTGTCTCCTGGGTTTTCAGCAAGCGGCCCAAGTTTCACACTTACCATGTCAGGCTGCTAACCAAAAGGTAGCTTTTAAGATAGCTTTGGAACCACAGTGTATAAGAGATAGGAACTCTCATATGCTGTGGGTGGGATTGTAAAATGGTACAACCATGCTGGAAGGCAGTTTGGCGTTTCCTCAGAAAGCTGAACATGGAAATTCCATATGACCCAGCTATTCCACTGTTTGGAATATACCCTGAGAAAATGAGAACTGAGGCACAAACGGAAACTTGTACACCAATGCTCATAGAAGCGTTATTCACCATCACAGGAACGTGGAAACAGCTCACATGTCCAACCACAATCAAATAGATTGAGAAATTTATGGTACATTCATATAATAGAATACTAGAATAGAGAGCATAATGCTAAGTGAACTAACTCAGTCTTATAAGGACAAATACTGTAGAAGACCATTATTGTAGAAATAGATAACTAGTAAAACGTGTATGAGGATCCAAGGAGGGGAGGGGAAGCACAGGGCAAAGGATGGGTGGGGGGCATAATCATAGGGTTACATAATTTGATGGGTGGACAGAGGAGTGGGTTAAGGAAATGGGAAAGATCCAGTGGGAAAAACAATGCATACAAATTTTGTAAGTAAACCAGTAAGAAATAAAAAGTTTATATATTTTTTTTTAAAAAATTGGATCCTTACACTATTTGTCCTTTTATACCTGGTTTATTTCAACTAAAACCTGCCTTCATCCTTGTTTACAGTCTGCATCAGAACCTCATTCTTTTCTTGGCATCATGATCATTTCAGTGTGTGTATCTTCCACAGTTTGTTCACACACTCATCTGTTGATAACTTAGTGTTTGGGGTTCAAAAAACTCCTTCATTGTTTGGCCATCAGGGTCAGAGTGACTTTGTGTTGAACACAGAGGATTTGCATGTTTGTTTCTGAGTCACATGTGATGGCCAGGAAGAGTTTCTACTCTCGTCCTTGAGATTGCCACTGGGGATTTTAGAGCTGGTTCCTAAAGGTTCCCTTCACATACAAGAAGCAAAGACGTGATAAGATGGGGCCTCTGGGTACCTTAAAAGTGACTCTGGTCTTTATCCCTACCATGCCTGCTGCCTGGACAGCAGTAAGTAGTTACCTTTGGGCTCTAAGTCTCGGATTCCTCATCTGCAGAATACAGGCAGTGCTACCCCGTTGCATTTTTGCTGTGTAGAGATGGAATGAGAGCAGGCACAGGGAGCGCTGTGTGGTTGGACACCGCTGGCAGAGGCTAGCTTTTCTTCCTGGCTCTGCAGAGAAATCTGTCAGATTGTGCTCCAATCGGGAGAAGAATCTGGCTCTCCAGCGGTCTTACCCGGGCCATCTCAGGCCCCCTGGGCAGCATCTGGGTAATGAGCGTCTCTCTGCGGGGAGGGCTGGTGGCTGTGAAGGAATTGTTCCTCGGGGCTCATGTTCGTACCCCATGCGGTTTTGCAGCTGTGGAGGCATCTCTCTCATTTCCCACTGGCCGTGCCAGCCGCTTTGCTTCACCTGTGGCTGCCAAGCTGTGTTAATGTAATTAGCATACCCTCCCCACATCGATTTAGGCAGGAGTGACAGACGGGCTTGAGGAAAGCAGACAGCACAGCTCTGCCTTGCATCCCACTGATGCCTCCTCAGTCTGCCCTGAAGTACCTCCTGGGGTGAACGTTGGGCTCTAAGCTGGGTAGGCTTGGGGCCTTTGATTTCTCCTTAATCAGCTGTCAGTAACTGTGGGTGTGGAAGAGCTCAGGTGGTCTAGTGGTTAGGCGTTGTGCTGCCAACCCTAAGGCCCGGGGTTTGAATCCATCAGCTGTTCGAAGAGAGAATGTCTCCTCCTGTGTGATTTACAGCCTCTGATAACACACTGGAGGGTCTGCTGTGAGTCAGTTCTTACTCCTCAGAAATGAACAACAAGAATTTAGGGCCCCTGGGAATATTCTTATTCATCTGCTAATTGAAAAGTCATAAGGGATACAGAGGGGGAAAGTGGATTCTGGGAGTAAAGAGGGACAGTGTCCTTCCCTGAAGATGCATAACCTTAAACTCTCAGTGTAGGGTAACCATGAGTCGGAATTATCCTGACAGTGGCAGATGTGAGTTTGCTTTGGTGGCATGTTCTTAGGAAGGTCCCTGCTTGGCAGTTTGTTCACAGCTGTAAACCCAAAGGTTGGTAGTTTGAACCCCCACCTTCTGCTTCTATGCAGCCAAGAAAACTCCATAGAGCAGTTCTGCTGTGTCACAAACAGGGTCCCACAGGTCGGAACAGCAACCCAATGGCAACAGGTTTAGTTTTGGTTTTTAACAATATTCTAGCCTTTAAGTAAGAATCCTTGGAATTTTCCGAGATACTCAGGTGACTCCTTCTGTGGTTGTGCTGTTAATCTGTAGGCCACGCCTCTCGAGCAGTTCGATTCCACCAGTGGCTCTGAGGTAGAAGTATTGGCAGTCTCTCCTCACGCTATGTCCTGCCCCAAAAAGCTAATAGAGGATCAGCTGCTGTGAGTTGATGCTGACTCTCTAGCAACAAGTAAAGTTTTGGTGTTTGGGTTTTTGTTTGTTTTTTTAAGGAATATTGAGGAGGTAACAGTCAAAGGAATGACTGGTGCAAACAGTTAACACGCTAGACTACTAACTGAAATTCAGATTTGAACCCACCCAGAGGTGTCTGGGAAGAAATACCTGGCAAGAAATACCTGGCAATCTCCTTCTAAAAATTAGCTGCTGAAAAGCCTGTTGAGCACAGTTCTCCTCTGACCCATACATGGGGTTGCTTGAATTGGAGTCATTGGCAACTGGAGTGCTCTGTGTGTGGAATGTTCTGGTCTGGCGGATCCTAAAAGCCAGCTGGTGTGTGAGGCACGTTAGGATCTTGTGGGGAGCTCGTTGAAAAGGCAGATTCCGTGGTCCCATCTGGGAGTTCTCATGCAGTGGAACCTGGAGGTGGGGTATGGGCACTTTTGAGACAATGCTAAAAAAAAAAAAAAAAAAAAAAAAAAAGTACTGCTCTTGTCCTGCCATTTCCAGGTGGGGCGTGTGTCTGAACCTGTGTTTCTCTCACCTGTCTCAGGAAACATTGCGGCGGACGTAGAAACGAAAGTCAGTCCTGGGAGCTCAGAGGCTCTTTTTAGGGTTTGGATTGCAGACCCCTAGGAGACACACGTCAGTGGTTTTGCATACAAACCTCTGACCCAAGAAGAATACAGAGCCCGAAATCCACCCCTGTGGACTGTTCTCCTCTAGAACAATGTCTCACTGGGGACAGACAGTTTTGTCTCTCTCTCCCTCTTGGCCAGGGGCACTTGACAGTGCTGGAGCCATTTTTATTTGCTATCACATGGGATAGTTGATTGCCTTTGACCTCTAGTGGATTTAGAGGCCAGGGACGCTGCTGAATGTGCTGCAATGCATTAGTATATGCTTCACAGCTAAGAACTGACTGGTCTCATTGTAGTTTCCAAGGAGCTCTGCTGGCACCTTACTGAAATATGAACCGAAAGGATTGGTGGTGCGAACTCACCAGCTCTTCCACGGGAGAAAGGTGTGGCAGCCTGCTTCCATAGGTTGTTGTTGTTGTTGTTAGGTGCCGTTGAGTCGGGCATTACTGATAGCCACCGTGACACAACAGACATGCATTCTGTCCTGTCCTGTCCTCACCATCTCGGACCCTGGAGCCCAGCTCTGGAAGCCTGTGGACAGTTCAGCTCTGGGCTGTAGGGCCACTGAGCTAGTGCAGTAAAATCACATGGGAGGCCTGGTACAAATACAGCTTCATAGGCGGCCTTTTCCTCAGATGGTCTCATTAAGGCCAGCAGGAGACTTTGGAATATGCATTTCAGCCACGCATCCCAGGAAGTACAGGCGTGCCACTTTGGGAAGTGCAATGTGAGAGCTAAATTTAGAGTGGTAAATTTTTTTTTTTTAAAACTAGTAAAAGTTTTTATTGATGTATGCGTTCTTTATACCTGAAATCTCTTGTGGCGGAGTCCATACCTGTTGTGTGGCTAACAGACCGGGCAGTTCTGATTCACTGGCCTCTGACCCAGTGGCCCAGAGGGACAGAGATGGGCAATCTCTTCTTGTGATTTACAGCCTCTGAAACAAATAGAAGGTCACTGTGAGTTGTAATTGGCTTACTGACCCTGACAGTCAGAGGAGGCTATTGTTTGTTACCCTTATATTATGAATGATGGATTTTAAGGCTGTGATCTTTGGGGAGCACATTGTCAAGCCTACGTTCTTAGGAACCTTTCATAGATTCGAACTGTCATCCTTTCCGTTAGTAGTTGTTCGTTCTAGCCAGACACACAAGGTCAAGTGGTTCCTAATTCCCGCTTTTATTAACCAAACCATTGGCAATGGAATTGATTCTTTAGTGTTTACTTAGTGTTAATTCTCTGTTCTTCCCTTTCCTCTGGGCTCAGAAATGAAGAAAACAAAATTCCCTGGAGTCTGAAATTTATAGTTCACAGAGGAAAACGGCCCTCTTCTGTCAGTTTGCTGTACTGAGGGACTCTAGGTTTGCTGTGATTCTGAACCCTGTGCCATTGAGGTGTCAAATGCAATAACAGCTGCCCATGGTGGACAGTGTTTGTTGGAGCTCCCAGTTTAAGACAGGTTTGGAAGCAGGTGTGGCATCCACTTCTTAAACCACAAGCTTTGGAAACTGTATGAACCTGGAGAAACGATGATAGTTATGGAATGGTGTCAGGCCTTTTGTTCATAGGGTCGCTATGAGTTGTGCTCTACTCAACAACAACAACAACAGAGGGAAAAAAGATGTAAAGGGAGAAATAAAAAAATTTATTGGATTGTGCCTCCAGTGGACACAGCTACTCGATAATCCCAGGGGAGACCCCGAACCCCTATTTTGTTCTTATCTATTTGTACCTGGAGTGTGACCTTTTGATACCATGGTTCTAGGTCTTTGTTCACAAAAGGTGGTGGATATTCAGGAGGACGATCCCCAGGTGTAGGGTAAGAGGGCACAGGGACTCCTGAGAGATGTTTTACTGGTCTCTCTTGTTTGCTTGTATGTTATCTGAATAGAGGACATATATAATCAGAAGAGTTGATCTCCAAGTAGGACCCCCTAAAAGCCAAGCTGGAGCAAGAGGTGGAGGTGAGACAGAGATCGGTGCTGGAGACAGTTTTGCAGATTTTTTGGTAAATATTCACAAAAGGAGGCGTCAGGCTGGGAAGGCTGGAAGGCGGAGGAGAGCAGGGGAGGGTGGGGGGGCGTCCTTGCTGGCTGCAGGCGCAGGCTCCCAGCAGGCCTTTGGAGAAGGGTCTGAGGCCAGGTGGAGCAAGGCTTGGTTGTGCAGACTGAGCTCAGGTGTGCAAGCTCCCCTCTACTCGTCAGAGCTCCTGGGCATCATGGCAGCAGAGTGGGAGCAGATGGTCTCACCGCTGCGGAGCTCAATCAGTGACTGCAGGTGGGCAGATGCTGCCAATTAGCAGGAGACCCAGAATCCCTCCTCCCAGCCTTGAGGGGCCCCGCCTGGGAGCCAGCAGGGCGCTTTGTCTCCTGTGGCTGCCGTGTTTACTCTTGCTGCTTTACTGAGACAAGTTAAGACAAATGAAGTGGATAAAAACCATGGAGCTGCTGCTGGCTTTAAATGACAAGCTTTATCCTCCACTGGCTTTGTAAACTTGACCAAGTTACTTCATCTCTCCTGACCTCAGTTCTTCTGTCTGTCACGTGGGAGTGATGCCACCATCTCTTAAGGCCCCGGTAATGTCTTATCACCAGCCACCTCTAGATCATAGGAAGTCTGTGTACGGGGCAAACTGCTAAGTGCTCAGATCTAAGTAGAGGTTTGAATGCACCCAAGATGCCTCAGAAGAAAGCCTTGGAAATTCAGTGGCTGAGAAACCAGGCCTTGAAAACCCTATGGAATACAGTTCTGTTTGGATACCAGTGAGATTGCCATAAATTGAAATCTATTTGACTCCGTGTCAGTGGGTTGGATTTCTTTCAGGTGGTGGTTGTCATTTACACAGGGTCCGTATGTTACTCATCTCATCATCAAGAAAACAAAGGTCCTCACAACTGGCAACATCAGAGTAGACGGAGAAAAGAGTAAAGTCACCGATGATTTATTTCCTTCTACTTGGATCCACAATCAACATCTTGAGTAGCAGCAGTCATGAAGTCAGAAGACATACAGCACTGGGAAAAGCACTGGGAAAATCTGCTGCCAAACCTCTCCAAAATGCCCAAGAGCAAGGATGTCAGCTTAAAGACTAAGGTGTGCCGGATCCAGGCCATGGCATTTTAAATTGCTTCCTACACATCTGAATATAAGGAAGACTGAGGAATTGATGCCTGTGAATTGTGCTGTTGAAGAAGAGTATTGAATATACCATTTGAAGGAAGTGCAAACAGGGTCCTCCTAAAAGGCACAAATGATGACAATTTGTTTCCAATACTTAGGGCATGTCGTCAGAAGGGGCTAGTCCTAGAAAAAAGACATCGTGCTGGGAAAGGTGGAAGGTCAGAGAAAGACAGGAAGATTCTCAAGTATATGGACTGACACAGAGACTGCAGCAGTGGACTTGAGGTTGTGATGATGGCGCGAGGTAAGGCGAAGTTTCGATCTTTTGTTCATAGAGTTTCCTGCGCCTAACAGCAGTCATCCACACAGCTGCGGAGGTCAGAAGGCTCTGTTAATCTTGGCTGATGTGGCTCATGGGTTTGAAGGCCACCTGTCTTAGAGATGCTTGGCCAGGATGACTGAGTGATAGCTATTTTCCACCCTCCTCTCACCCTCTAATCTGGTACCCCAGACAAGGTCTCATGATTACCGCAGAAGCCTGTGTCATGTTTGCTAACATCTCACTGACCACCAGCCCATCACTAAGCACAACCACTTCTAAGGACAGGTCTCCTAGTCCTGAAACCCCAATTCAGACCTCCTTGACTCCATGTCCTTTTATCAGTACCGAGGTCCATGACCGAGCACAGGGCATCCCTGCCAAGGATGACACTGGCTCAGGAAGCGGTGAAGAATTAGGACAGTTTTTGTTGCCTTCCACAAGAACTCACCTCCCAGCCCCTTTCCACTGCTATCTGC
Organism: Elephantulus edwardii; assembly: GCF_000299155.1. Taxonomy (NCBI): domain Eukaryota; kingdom Metazoa; phylum Chordata; class Mammalia; order Macroscelidea; family Macroscelididae; genus Elephantulus; species Elephantulus edwardii. The sequence goes on from NW_006399818.1 coordinate 15,574,337, forward strand.
ATTTCCAAAATTCTCCTTCCATTTCACGCAACACTGGCTCCTAGTCTGTGGTCTTGAGAGTAAATGAGAGGCTTTGAACCAGAAATGCAGGTGGGCTGGAGAATGAGGTGCATTTCTGTTTTAGGCATGGTGAAGATAAATAGGTAATTACTACTCTCTCTATGCTGGTCTTTAAAAAATAACCCAAAAGGCAAACCCAAAATATAACCATTGCTACTGACTTCGCTCTGACCCATCAGAGGAGAACTGTCCTGTAGCATTTCCAAGGTTTCCTACTATATGGAAGCAGACTGCCCCGTCTTCCACAGAGTGGCTGGTGGATTTGAACTCAAGACCTTTAAGTTCTCAGTATAAGTTCTTTACTACTGTGGCCACCAGGGCTCCTTTCCTGCTGATCTTAGAACACTGAACTGTATTGGTGAATTGTTTGTGGTAACATGGCCCGCAGCTGCAGGAACGTGTGTTCATCATGCTTTGGTCACGCCTCTGCGATCAGTGGTAGCTGAATGTGCTTTGGGGAGCAGAATTTAATCTGCTGGGGCTCGGTGACAATTAAATTCAGCAAGACTTCGCTCCTCCTCACTATGGAAGAACTGTCTGTACAGCGTGTCTTCTGTGATCAATACAGGGGCGACATCAATGAAGAGAAGCTCTTGTTTGGCGACAGTGTCTTCCCTTTTGTCCCAACGAGATGCTCAATTAATTTCCCAAGAGTGTGTTTATGAAGAGTTCATTCGTGGCTCTTTGTTTTAACATTTTTGTCATGCTTTAGGTGAAAGTTTGCACAGCAAATGAGTTTTCCATTTGGTAATTCAAACACACATTGTTCCATGACCTTGGTTTTAATCTGCAATGTGTTGGCATTCTTCCTCTTTTCCAGCCTGGCTTCCATGTTGCCATTAGCCCAGTTTTGCTGCACTCTCCTGCTTTGCTTTTGAGCAAAGTTTACCCTTATGGTCTCCTATAGTTCTAAAGGGCACATTCCTTAAGGATGTGTCTTGTCTACTCTCTCACAGCAGCTGGTGGATTTGAACTGCCTGCCTTTGGGATTGCAGTGCAGTTTCTTACCACTAGGGCACCTCCTGCCTTGTTGTCTTTCAATGAGATAGTCTTTGTGACTATCAGTTTCAAATCAGAAGGATGACCTAGTCTTGGAGATTCCTACTGTCTATGTCAGACAAGTAAGCCTAGACTTTTTATAAATTTGAAGGGCCGTCCTCTCTACCCCCAGCCCCAGTGCTTTTCTCTCTTTCTAACCAGGACCTTCTATTGTGTCTCAGATTAGAACAGTCAGGAGTGGTAGCTGGGCACTATCTAGTTCCTCCGGTTTCAGTCTAGAGTAGATTCTGGTTCATGTGGACCATTGGGTCTTCAGACTGACAACTTCCTTGAATTGTTTGTTTTCTTCAGCCTCTTTTGTTCCATGCAGGAAAAGACAAATAAGTATATCTTCGGGAGCCACTTTAAAGATCCTTGATGCATTTATATACTGTATTATACCATTTGATCTCATAGTCATGGTGTTTAAATCCAGTAGCTTAGCCTCAGTTTGGATATGTCAAACAATTTCCATAGCTGTGCCCCATGTGCTTTATTATATATGAATCTACATGTTGTTTACCTTGTTTACCCTGGAGTTAGAAATGACCCATAGCTGACCCTCCAGCAGGTTTTCATAGGCAGTTAATCACATGGAAGGAGATTGCCCATTTTTCTCCCACAGAGCAGTTGCTAGCCTCAAACCGTGTGCCTTTGGGATTGAAGCACAGCTTCTTGCCACTAGGCCACCAGAGTTCCCTTAATGTATGAGCGTAGGCAAATATGTAGGCAGACAGATCCATAGCCATATCTGTATACGTACCTGAATGTTTTCCCATGCAACCTCTCATGCCTGTTTAGCATATGTATCTGTTTGTGTATCGACTCACAACTGACTTCAACAGTGACCTTGAGCATGAGGAAGATTATGAAGATGGAACAGGATTGGGCAAGTTTCCATCTGTTGTCTTGATGGCACATAACAACAGTGTAACAACACAAATTATTGTTTGTTGTTACTGTGGTTGCAGGATTATATATGTTACAGTGATTACCACTGTTGTTATTAAGTGCCTTTTGACAGTCCCTGTAGGTAGTCACCCTGTGTAAGTCAGAACAAAACACTGTTCAACCCTACTCCACCATCAGGTGTTGTTATTTTGAAGCCCATTGTTGAAGCCACTGCATCAGTCCATCTCACTGATAGTCTCTCTTTTTCACAGACCACACTGATGTGATGAAAAACCCATGAAATAGTTCACTATAGCTTACTAAGTGAGCACAACTGAACCCAGGCTTGCCTTGCTTATTCTGTTCCTGTCACGGGTTGAGGGAGCTCTGGTGGCCTGGTGGGTAAGGAGTTGTGCTGCCAACCCAAAGGCCAACCGTTCCCAAGAAAGGTGACCAGCTGAATGTGGAAACTATTGAACAATATCGTTAATATCACATGCAAGCAAAATACTGCTGAAGAGCATTAAAAAACTGGCTAGAACACTACATAGATAGGGAACTTCCAGAAGTTCAAGCCGGATTTAGAAGAGGCCGTGACACCACGGACATTATTGCTGATGCCAGATGGATCCTGGCTGAAAGTAAAGAATACCAGAAGAATATCTGTTTGTGCTTTATTAACTATGCAAAGGCATTTGACTGTGTGGATCGTAGCAAGTTGTGGCTGTCATTGAGAAGAATGGGAATCTCAGAACACTTAATTGTACTCACATGAAATCTATACCTGCACAAGGATGCTGTTGTGCGAACAGAGCAGGTGAACACTGCATGGTTTAAATTGAGAAGTGCGTCAGGGTTGTATTCTCCATACCTATTCAATCTGTACGCCGAGCAAATTATCTGAGAAGCTGGACTCTATGAAGAGAGAAGTGTGGCATCAGGATTGAAGGGAGACTCATCAGTAACCTGCATTATGCAGATGACACAACCTTGCTTGCTGAAAGTGAGGAGAACTTGAAGCACTTGTTGCAGAAGATCAAGGAATGCAGCCTTTGGTATGGATTGCATCTCAATATCAAGAAAACAAAGATTCTTACCATTGGACCAATAGACAATGTCATGATGGAGGGGAGAGGAGAGTGAAACTGTCAACAGCTTAATCTTGCTGAGATCCACAATTAACACCCTTGGTACCAGCAGTGAGAAAATAAGGAGACACATTGCACTGGGAGTATCTGCAGTTAGGAACCTCTCCAAATTATTGAGGATTTGAGATATAGAAGAGACTAAATAAGTAGATTCAAAGAGATGGAGGCAGAGAGACGCTAAACTTCATGAAGATCTCTGAGGAGCAGAAGCTCAGAAGAGACAAGGACCTGCTTCTGGATCTGATTGAGGGAGAAAATCTTCCCCCTTAGAGCTTGTACTCTGAATTCCTGCCTCCCAAACTGTGAGAAAATAAATTTCTGTTTGTCAAGGCCACCCACGTGTGATATTTCTGTCGTAGTAGCACTAGATAACTAAGAGACAGCCCCCACCCGTCTGGAGTTTACAACCTAAATTTCCTTTCTTCAAAAGCTATTTCCATCTGTCTTGTGTAGCAACACAAACGTGGCATTCCCCTCCCTCCCCTCAGCAAAGAGCGGGCTCATCTCCTTCCATCGCTGAGAATATTCTCTGCTTAGGGGACCCACTTGGGTGGCTGGCCACTGAAACTTACTCGAAGCTTGGATGCCCAGATGCTAAGTTCGGATTTCCCCCAAAGCAGGGATATGCTGTGTACTAGCATCACTTGCTGGCTTTCTCCTTGGCCTCCTTTCTTTCATGTAGTTTGAATTCGCATAATGTGATAGTAAGTGCAATTGGCAGTTTGCCCAAGCATGGCCAATTTCACGGCTTTGTATAGTTTGCTGAACGTTCCACCACCTTGTTTCTACCATGAAATGGTTTTTAAAAATAACACTTTGCAAATCAAATGTTCTGCTTGGGGGGTTTTCTGCTCCGTGGAAGAGATTGCCCTTGGTCAGCGTCTGTAACCTTGAATGGATTCTTTCTCATTCCTATGCCCAAGGTTTGTTCACTTCAAATGTTTCCCTGGTCAAAGTGGCTGTTGTGTGTCATCGAGTCAGATCCAGCTGCTACCTGAGCCTCAGTGGGTTTTCAGAGATGATAAAGCGCACGGGAAGAGATTGCCCATCCTCCTCAGAGCAGTTGGTGGTGGATTTGAACTGCGTGGCTTAGGTCACCAGAACTCCCTCGGTCATGGTTGTTGGGAGATAATGTGGAAGGTTCCTTGGCAGTGCTCAACATAAGGAAGCCCTCAGTAAATGCTAGCTGCAGTTGATACTATGTTACACAAAATCAGGAACTTTTAGTGTGATGAATTAAGTAGGATGCTCTCTTTTCAAGCCTTTAGGCTTGGGGTAGCTACATTGGGACCAGCAGTCAGGAAATCTAAAGACTAATTGTGCTAGGAAAGTCTGCTGTCAGGGACCTCTCCAGGGTACTGAGAATCAACGATGTCAGTCTAGAGACTGAGGTGCGCCTAATCCACGCCGTGGTCTTTGCAATTGCTATGCATCAGAGAGCTGGAAAATGACTAAGTATGGCAAAAGAAGAATAGATATCTTTGAGTTGTGGTGCTGGAGAAGAGTCTTGAACATACCATGGACTGCCAAGAAAACAAATAGGTCTGTCTTAGGAGGATGAAACCAAGTTTCTCCTTGGAGGCTAGGATTTTTAAACCCTGTCTGACAACTTTGGTCAGGTGGCTGGGAGGGATGGTGCAGGAGTGGAAGACCCTGGATGAGACGGGTTGATACAGTAACTGGGACAATGTGGATAGGTGTGTCAGAGTCAGTGAGTCTGGCTCAGGACAGAGCAGGCTTCAGAGCTATTGTACTTAGGGTTGTTATGTGTTGTCGGCGACTCGATGGCACATAACGACAACAATAACATATGCCCTGCATTTCCCAGGGCAGTTCTGGTTAAACACTTCTGTTCTGACATAGCTATTAATAGCATCCCAAAGTAGAATCAATCTAATTGTGTTTTAACATCAGCTACAATTACAGTGCTTCTTCCTGTGACCTGAACCACCAGGGCTAGGCCAGGTCTCACAAGCTAAAGAGTCCAGTCCTTCAGATTGCCACGTCAGTCCTGGATGTCAGATGCCAGCTGCAAGCTGGCTGCAAGGGTTGCCACAAACTCTCACTTTTGACCAGCTGCCTACACATCTGGGAGGTCCCTCTGAGCTGCTCTCTCATTCTTGTCTTTCTAGCTGCCACTACTCTTGTAACTTTAGGAATTTGCTAGAAAAGAACTCAGGGATAATATTTATAATTACACTTTTATTATAGCAAAAAAGTTTATAAAGAGATACATAGGGTGAGGGCTCAAAGGGTCTGCCATGTGGCGTTCTGCGACTACCTTCCTTCAAAATGGACATGTCACCTACTCTGGCAAGAACATCTTTCACCAGCCAGAAAGCTCATAGGGAATGAGTGTCCAAAGCTTTTATTAAAGTTACATTATATAGGCAAGTTGTTAGAAGTTGTCTTTGGAAAAGGACATCATGCTCAGAAAAGTGGAGGTTCAGCGAAGGAAGAGAAGAGCCTCCACAAGGTGGATTGACAGAGTGACTGTAACAGTGGGCTTAAGCATGGCTGAGGTGGTGAGGACGGCCCAGGAGAGGGCACAGTAAGAGCTGTTCACAGGGTTGCTTGGAGTCTTGGTCAACTTCACAGCACCTAGTAACAGCATATGGGCATGTTTGGGTCATTGCTCATGATTGAACTCAACCAGCAGACTTCATTCTCTACGACACCACCACCACCACCACCACCACCACCACCACCAAAGAGTCCCCTCCGTAACAGGAACTCTCGGTTATGATCCTGAGTCCTCATGGACAATTAAAGACCCCAGTTAATGCAGGCAAATGCCATGGATTTAGAAGTTCTCTCTTAGGAACCGTAGCAGCCAAAGACTATATTCTTAATTGTAAGTCCCATCACCATTTTCCCTTTTAAGTATTCTGGTTTAGAAAAGGATCATCTCCTTTATTGGCTGCTGTTGATACAGACTTGAAGCAGGAGTGGCATCCACTTCCTAAACAGCACACCTCTGGAAACTCTATGAACTTTGAGAGATGATGATAGTTATAGAAAGGCTTCAGGCGTTTTGTTCATAGGGTTGTTATGAGTCGTGCTCAACTTGAAGGCAATCAGCAACAACATTGAGATAGAGGGCATTTTGTGGAGAAAAGACTACTGAAATCCCTGAGCAGAAAGGAATGTGACTTTGGGAGTTGAATGTAGGTGGTTGGCAGTAGAACTGGAGAAGGGATAGAAGTGAAGGCATCTGGAGATAGAATAGGTGTCTTCTCAAGTCATATGCTAGGTCACACTGGTAGATGTGATAGAAAGAAACCAAGCTCAAGGCACCATGTTGAATTGCAGAGAGTAGAGATAAAGCATGAAGTACCCAGGCTTTTATTATTATTTTTAATCGGAATATCTCATATATGTGCAACAAAGCCCTAAATTAAGGTTTTATCTTTGCCTTAAAAGTCACCGAGCCACAGGATTGCTTGCATCTCTTCTGAGTGCGTTGTGTAGATCCTGTCTGGGCCCCTGCCGTCTGTTTATCTATGTGTGTTTCTTTTTTAACTTTTTGTTATGATTTGAGGGTTAAGTTTACAGAGGAAATAGATTTTCAATTCAATAGTTCATACATATTCCATTTCCCTTATAATTGATTATAATCATTTGATTATATTGATTACAATTTCCACATTGTAATTACACTCTTCTCTCTCTGACTCTCTGTCTCCCTCTCCTCCCCCCCTATGTGTGTGTGTGTGTGTGTGTGTGTGTGTGTGTGTGTGTGTCCGTGAAGGGGAAGACACACTAACAGAGAAGAACACAACAACTAAGGGACAAACCTGGGCAGTTGCCACCCTTTTGTTCTTATGTGGTTGACCATTCTTATGAGGAATGTGCCCCTCCCTGGTGTTACTGATCATCATCTTCTAGGCTTTTCTACTGTTTTTCTAGAAGGACTGACTAGGAGCTGGCAACCGCTGCTAGTTTTTCCCAGAAAAAAAAATCGTATTAGAATGTCACTGATAGAGTGGGAGGGAAATTTGGAACAAAACTCAAGATAAAAAAGGGACTGTACAAAAGTGAGGCAGCATCATAATAGATGGAGAAAAGCTTGAAACTGTCAATGTCTTCATCCTGGATTCACAGTCAGTACAGTGGGTACCAGCAGTCAGGAGATCAGGAGACATATGGCCCTAGGAAGGTCTACAGTCTCCAGACTACTGAGGAGCAATGTTGTTAGTTTGAGGACTAAGGCATGCCTGATTTCGGCCATGGTCTTTTCAGTCATCAGCTATGCATCTGCAAGCTGGAGGGTGAATAAGCATGACAGAGGAAGAATTGATGCCTTTGAACTAGGGTGTTGGGAAAGAGTACTGCATACCTTACGGATTTCCATAAGAACAAACAAGTATGTCTTGGAGAAGGTGTAAGGATGGAGAAGCTTCGTCTCACATACTCTGGGCATATTGCTAGGAGAGGCTATTCCTTGGAGAGGGACATCGTATTAGGGAGAGTGATGGAGCAGTGAAGGAGTAGAATCCAGGTGGATTGACACCGTGACTGCAGCAATGGTTCAGGTATGCTAGGGATTGTGAGGATGGCACGGTACAGGACAGCGTTCAGACCTGTTGTTCACAGGGTTGCTATGAAGTGTACTTGACAGCGCCTTCAACAACAATGTTGTTTGTCTGGAAGTTTAATCATGGGAGTGATTTCTGTTCCAGCCATGAGAGTGACTAAGGGCTGTGGTCTAGGGGTCTCGTGGCTGTCACCAGTATCTCAGACCATAAGGCCAGTCTCTTTTGTTGTGGTTTTGAGTTTTGTTCTACATTTTCCTCCCATTCTATCCGGGATCTTCTGTTGGGATCCCTTGTAGAACAATCAGGAGTGGTAGCCAGACCCCATCTCCTACATCCAGAGACAGAATTTCATCTGGTCCATTAGTCCTTTGAGTTAATGTCCCCGTGCACCTTGTATTTTCTTCCCTTTGCTTTGGGTTGGCTGCAGAGAGACTGGCAATTGCACCTTAGACGATTGCTCAATAGTTTTTAAAACCCTACTTAGTACTTAACCGAGGGAGGCTGTAGAACATTGTCTTTGTAGACTGTGCTATGCCATTGACCTTCATGTCTGTCCTCTGAGACTATGACCCTGAGCTCCCAGGACCACTGCCTTGGCTTTCTGTGCATTTCTTTTCTGATTGTTTGCTTGCTTGGGGGGGTGGGTGTACTTTTCTATTTCCACCATTACCTCAAAATGACACTATTGGAATCAGGACAATATAGTTATTCCTTCCTTGGCCTGTTATTTGACATTGGAGGGCTTCATCTAATTTTTTTGTGCCATATCTCTTTTATACCTAGAGAACAATGATTCAGAAGATTTGAAGAGTTATTACTGATATGCAAGTGTATATGTCTATCTATGTATCTCTATATATTATCTCTCTCTCTCAAGGTTCTTTTTATGTTTAGATATGAATTTTCTTCTCCACTGAGTATTACCTTTAGTTTGAGTCTCTTAATCACAGCTCAGAGTATGTGTGAATTGAAGATAAAAAGAGGAGGGAGAAGACATGCCTTAAGTAGGAAAACATAACCCTCGTGTGCACCAGGGCGCTGTGTTTGTTGATGCTGCTTGACTTTCAGGATTCCTATTTGCATTTTCTGTTGCACAACCACTTTTCTGTGCCTTTAACTTTTCCCTCTCACACCAAAGGCTGGAGAGTGATGGGTCCACATTGTCTTTCTCCCGGGCATGTGGAATTGCCATCTGCGCCGGAAGATGGATGAAGCCTGTTTGCCCTCTTGTTGATTTAGTTTTCGTCTTTTAATACAAGAATCTTTGCTGATGTTCACATGCACTTTACTGGAATGCTTCCTTGCTAATTCTCTGTGCAATCAATAATGGATTAATTGAGGTCTTTGCATCCATTATTGAAGAGGTTTGGGGACTGTTAAACGCTAAAAGAATTCTAGCAGTGAAGTGGGAAGGCGAAGAGTTATGATCTTGCCTTAGTGACCTGAGATAAATTACTTGGGGCCTCACTTATCTCCATGGTAAACGGAGATATAGTGGGACACAAAGAACAAGCCCCCTAGGACTGTCACGAGGATGGATGAGATGGTGATTGTCAGAGGGGCTCTGGGTCATCCGAGTGTGGTGTGCTGTTACTGAATAAATTGCTGATATTCACCAAGATTGAGGAGAGAGGGCAAACGATAGTCCATGGGTTGGCACAATCCATGCATTAAGGATGGCTTTTACATTTTGGGAAATTAAAGGCTTCAAAGAAAAGTCCTATTTCCCAACACATGAAAAGTCTTTAAGATTGCAATTTCAGTGCCCTTAAATAAAGTTTTATTGGAGCAAAGCCATGTTCACTCATTGGCATGGTCGAGGCTGCTTTTGTGCCACCCAGGGAACTCTGGAGCCATAGTCTGTAGGCAGGTGGTTGGAATCCACCAGCAGCTCTGAGGGAGAAAGATGGGCAGTCTTCTCGCATGGGATTTACAGCCTTTCGGAACCTGCCGAAGGGTCAGCTGTGCCTTGGCCCCAACTCCATGGCTTTGTCTTGACTTAGAGTCATAAGCGGTTTTCACGGTGGTTGTACCAGAGACCCAGTGCCCTGCAGAGTTGAACATCTTGATCTGGTCCTTTGCAGGGAAATGTGTGCCAACCTTTGAGCTAGAACAGTGGTTTCTACAGCAAGATGAGCCAGACTCTACCCAGAGTTCTTTCTCCTGACGTTAAAAAGGCCTTGTGAAGGCTTGCCGTTGGTGGTGTAAGGTGTGGTTGAGTTGAATAAGACTCATAATGTAGTGACCCTTTTGAACAGCAGATCTGAACCCTGTCCTGTCCTATGCCATCCTCATACTTCCTGACACACTTAAACCCACTGCTACAGTTGTTGTGTCAATCCATTTGGTTGAGGGTCTTCCTCTTTTTGGCCATTCCTCCACCTTTCCAAGCATGATGTCCCTCTCCAAGAACTAACTTCTCCTAGGACCATGCCTATGTGAGATTGAAGCTGCCTCTGGGAGCACTCTGGGTGCACCTTCTCCACCACATTTCTGGTTGTTCTTTTGGCAGTCCATAGGGTGTTTAGCCCTGTTAGAGGTGGGAAGGCCAAGGCTCACAAATTCCTGAGAAGGAATGAAAGTTGGCTTGTTCCTTTGCTCATTCGTTAATTTTCGCCACATATTTATCAAGATCTTGCTATGTGGCAGACACTAGGTTGACTGGCAGAAAGAATAGTAAGTAACCAGGAAAAAAACCCCAAAACTAAAACCCAACCCTTCCCTTGTTGAGTATATAATCTATTGGGAAGAAATGGATAATAAGCAAGTAAGTAAAATGTATGGCATAGCACAAAGTTCAGACCTTTTATTCATAGGGTCACAATGAGTCGTACTCAAATCGACAGCATTAACAACAACCACAACGAGAGGGTAAGGAGTAGAAGAGCTAGGGGTGGTGGGTAAGGTCAGGACAGAGACAAACCAAGAACATACATGATGGGAAGTGGAGGAGATCTGACAGAGAAAACAAAGGAGGACACCTTGGCGTAGAAACATCTGAGAAAGTCGATGTTATGGACTGAACGGTGCCCCCTCCCTTCCCTGAGCCCCATATCTGAATGTAATTTTGTTTGGAAATAGGATCACTGAAGATGCTAAGCACTGATTTCACGAAATGTCACATTGGCGTGGGGTGAGCCTTCGATAGAAAGGCAGCCATGGGAAGACCCAGGTCGAGACTTGGGAGGATGTGTTCTACAAACCAGTAAATGCCCCAGTTGGCTGGAACCGCTTGATATCCTCTTAGAGCTTTCGGAGAGAGTGTGGCCCTGCTGACGCCGTGATTTGGGATTCCCAGCCTCCAGTACTGCCAGAGATTACATGTCTGTTGTTTTAAGCCCCCTAGTTTGTGGTCTGTTGTTACAGCAGCCTGAGGGGGCTGATAGAGTCAAAGAAAGCACAGTGTGTGTAGCATTTTCTCTGCAGTGTTGGCACAGAGATGCAGTGACGTGATTTATGGTCGTGTTGACAAAACGTTTCTTGTCTCCTCAGGCACGTCAGAAGGTAGGAAGGGAGACGGTGTAGTGCCTTGATGGCAGCGGAGGAGAGTACAGCCCTGGAATAGGCTTTTCTTGGAACAGTTGACGTCTTGGGTTGAATAGTTTTTCTTATTTAATTTACCTTTTTTTATTGGTGTGAAAGTTTACAGGTCACATTTGTGTTCTATTCAGCCATTCATTCCTGCATAGTTTGTTTTAGAATATTAAATGCATTGAATGCATATCTTGGGATGCTTTAGCTGAACAAAGTCTGAGCTACCATCTGTCTGGTTCACCCTCTTACTCAGAAGGCCTTCCAGATCAGGGCCGAATAATTTTTTTCTTGTGCAAGGCTGCTCGGTACATTGTAGGCTGTTTATCAGCGTCCCTGCCTCTCCAGTAGATACAAGTAGTATGCTTCCTGCTATGGCGATACAAGCCAGGCCATATACCCCCTGGACGGGGGCAAGGTGGGACCACTTCTCTGCAGCTAGATTGATGACTATCACTGTGACTTTGATAAAGTTAATCGACCTCTCTGACCCTCAGCTTAATCATCTATTTGTCATCTGTTGCAACACTTGTTACAGTGGATGTGGCCAACAATCAGCATGGTGCCTGAGAGGGCCCAAGCTCTGGACAGATGGTGGCTGGGGGAACAGAGAGCTTGGCTCTGTTTCTTGACACGTTAATCCATGGCTTTGGCCAAGAACTCAATGTCTGTTCGTGCTGTAGCGAGAAGCATATTTATAAGATTTCTATAATTGACTCAGATCTTTGGATTAAAATACAGACTACCCAAAAGCTCTGGTGGCCTACTGGCAAGAAGCTGTGCTGCAATCCCGAAGGCACATAGTTTGAATCCACCAGCTGCTCTGCAGGAGAAGGCTGAACAATCTCCTTTCATGTGATTAACTGCCTCTGGAAACTCACCAGAGGGTCAGCTATGGGTTGGCTCTGACTGGAAGGTAGTCAACAACAAACCCAAAAGATCATCTCTGTTTTATTTTTTCTATCATAACCATCATCTTCAAATTCATCACTTTGAGAAAAATGCCAGAAATGGAGGGCTGCGAGCTTAACCCCAGGTCCCTGAGTGCACCCCCCAGGCCCTCAGTTCACCTTCCAGGCAGGAGGCTCCAGATCCTGGAGTCCATGCCCCAGGCCTTCAGTTCACCGGCCAGGCAGGAGGCTCCAGATCCCTGAGTCCACTCCCCAGGCCATCAGTTAACCTTCTAGGCAGGAGGCCCCAGATCCCTGTGTCCCCACTAGGTTTTCAGTTCACCTACCAGGCAGGAGGATCCAGATCCCTGAATCCCCACCAGGCCTTCAGTTCACCCACCAGCCAGCAGGTTTGGCTGAATGTGAAAGGTGAGTTGTTGTTCAGGTAAAAAGGTTGTAGCACTTTTACACTGTTCCATTGAGGCCTCACTGTTCCCAGGTCATCCAGTGAAGTAGAGGAAGAGCCTGAAGGTTGCAACTGCCACGTTCTGCCACTTACTGACTTGGCCACATAAAATGGATACTTTGCTGAATGAAGCATAAGACCTCGAGGGAGCCATAGACTCTTGGTAACCTGGACTTTTTGCCCTCAGCCCAAGAAAGGCCATGCTTGGAGAACATTAAAGAAACGCATTGACCCATGCATGCCCCGTGTGGGAGTCACTCTGGCAGAAGCTTTCCTTTGGAAAGGGACATTGTGCTTGGAAAGGGGGAGGGTAGGCGAGAGAGAGAAAGACCCTTAACAAGATGGATGGACAGGGTGACTGCAGCAGTGGGCTCTGTGTGAGAAACGATGAGGGTGGCAGTGTGGGAGAGGGTTCAGAACTTGTTCATAGGATCGCTATGAGTCACACTCAGCTTGATGGCACCCAACAACAACCACCACCCCCTACTCTAAGATTCCAGTAAGGCACACATAGTTTGCATGTGGCTACTAAAAACAAGTGCCTCTGAAAAGACAGCTATGAGTCAATTCCGACCCCATGGTACATGATGACAACAACTAACGAAAAGGTTGTCAGTTCAAACCCACCAGTGGCACCATGGAAAGACCTGGCAATCTGCTTTTGCAAAGATTATCACTAAGGAAGCCCTATAAAGTCCAGTTCTACTTTGTAATACATGGAGCTAATCATGGCGTGCAATCAACTCATTGGCAACAGGCTTGGTTTTTGGGGAAATTCCGGACAGGACGTGGGTGCTCATCTTACATGTATGGAAAATGTCCCTCAACTAGAGCTTAGACAATTAGTGTCTGCTCACCGTCACATTTCTTGCCCAGTTATGTTCATCAGAAAGATCCTCCGCCCTCAAGAAACCTGAATTCACTGCCACAGTTATTTTGGGTGTGTTGTCTGGAGGCACCAGTCTTTGGGGAAAATGCCCCCTATGTGTTTGGAAAAGTAGGAAGTCAGTGAAAGAGAGGAAGACCTTCAATGAGAGGGGTTGACAGGGCGCCTGCAAGAATGGGCTTGAGCTGGACAGAGCAGGTTTTCAATCCATTGTTCATAGTGTCACGCTGTGAGGCACAGTCAACTCCAAGGCATCTAACAGCAACAACGACCTTCAGGAAATCTGAACTTTCAGTCATGGAGCCAATTCCAGCTAGCAACAATCTTTCAGAGCAGAGTAGAAGTAATCCCATGAAGTGTTTGTGGCTGTAACTCTTTATGGAAACAGACTACCCTAAAGCCTATTGGGCTTTGGAGCAGCTGCTGAGTTCAAAGCAATGTTTTGGTTAAACTGCCAACACTTCAGCCACTGTGCCACGGAAGGTTTCCTTACCCAAGATCATGCAAATGGTTAATCGTGCACTTGTTAACCAAAAGGTTGGCCGTTCTAACCGACCCAGGTGTACCTCTGAATAAAGTTGTAGTGTTCCCCTTCTGAAAGGTCCCAGCCATTGAAAACCAGGAGTTAGTTTCTCTGGATGCACATGAGGTTGTCATGAAATGGAACTGACTGGATAACAATGGCTTTGGTTTTTGGTTTGACCCTCTACCCCATGCCCAGACTGGTTGGTGGTGGGGCCACACACTCTCTTTGGTTCTCCTTTCTGGAGTTAAGCATGGCATCGAAGCCAAAGTTAATGTTTACTGAGCACTATTTATGTGCTGCAAACACTGGACAGGCATTATCTTGTGCCTCCCTATTAATCCTCTCAGGCATGGCTATTATCTCTGCTTAAAGATGACGAGAGTGAGTTCCCAAGGAGTTATGTAATTTCCCCAGACGGAACAATTAAAAACTTTCAGGGACCAAGGATTTGATCTCTGCTAGCTTAATTTTCTAAAAATCTTGGATGCCATTTAACAAGGGACCAAAGATTCTCCAACCAGATTAAGGATTAAGACTGCACCCCGAGACTGGTGGGGTTCCTTTCAGAAATCCTTAGTTCTCTGTGAGAACAGGAATGATCCTTTGAAGCCAGTTTAATCCCTCTTCCTTTCTAAAATGCCAAGCAACAACAGATTGACATTCTTCTTGGGAGGTATTTTCCATAATCTTAGAGCCATCCTTGTCTTTTTTTTCCATCTGAAGTTTGTCACTTTTAAAATGTAGAGAGCCAGGGTGTGGTGGAAGCAGCCTTTGGGGTGTGGAAGGAACCCCCCTTAGACTGTGGGTCTGAGTGTTGTGCTCTAAGAGCATTTGGGGGGCCTGGGGCAGACAGTCAGTATATGCTGGATGTGACCTTTGCTCTGTAGGAGACTTAGGCAGGTGAGAGAAACGGAGACTGGAGAAGCATGTAAGCGTCCCTCGGCAGGGTCCTACAGTGAACTCTGGTGTTCTAGTGGTGAGACGCTGCACTGCAATCTCAACACATGCAGTTCAAGTGGGCGGTCTCCTTCCATGCAATTAAACTGTCTCTGAAAACCCACTTGGAGGGCCAGCTATGGGTTGGTTCTGACTCGAAAGCACACAACAACAACAGCAGCAACAACAACTGGTGGCCTAACAGGTAGGGGAGGAAGAGGAATGCTGCTGACCCAAAGGTGGTAGCTCTCGGGCATTTCACATCCATCAGTGGCTTCTCAGGAGGAGGATGGCGGGTCCCCTCCAGTGCCATCCACAGCCTCTGAACCCCACCCCCAACCCTGCCCAGGTCACCTATGAGTCATTTCCAACTTGATGGCAATAAGGTGGTTTTCTTTTAAAAGTTATTTTGCAGGAAAAACCTCAGAAAACAAGCAGGGATTAGGGGATGAAAATGGTTGTAGTCAAACTTTCATTCCTGTCCTTCACAGTCTCCCCAGCCGCCCAGTGAATGAATGTAGCATTCCATCAGCATGGGCTGTTGGGAGGGTTTGTTTTAAATCTGTGATTTGGTGACTAATTTGCCTTAAACAAAAGAAGCAATTTACTGTGTAATTCTGAGGTGGATGGGATTTCCACTAAAGCTTTCATCTTTTGAAAAACAGTATTATGCATTTTAATAGAAACAATTGTTTTCTTAAAATACTTTTGAAAAAAACAAAACTCTTTCTTCTCGCTTCAATCAAATGACTGGGTTGGAGCTAACATCCTGAGGGGCTCAGAGGCCCAGGGCCTCAAATCTCAAAGTCTCTCTCTCTTTTTGACAGTGGTATTAGTATTGCGGAGTTGATCCTGACTCACAGTGACCTCATCCGTGCAGGGTGGAACGGCCCCCATAAGGGGTTTTTGGTGACCTGCATCTGACTGGTTCAAACTGCTCACCTTTCAGTGAGTGGCCAGGCACTTAACAGCTTGTTGTTGTTATGTGCCATCCTGTTGCCGATGACTCATAGTGACCCTATGTACAGCAGCTCTGAACCCTGCCCTGTCCTGAGCCAGTCTCACGAATTCTGACACACCAACCCCCATTGCCCCAGTTACTGTATCAACTCATCTCATCTGGGGTCTTCCTCTCCTGCACTGTCCTTCCACCCTTCCGAGCATGATGTCCTTCTCCGTGGACCAGTCTCTCCTGGCCATGTTCCCAAAATATGTGAGATGGAACTTAAAAATCTTAGCCTCCAAGGAGATAGTTGGTTTCATCCTCTCCAAAACAGACCTGTTTGTTTTCTTGGTGGCCCATGGTAAGTTCAAGACTCTTCTCCAGCACCACAATTTGAAGGCATCTTCTGTCACCACCCTAAAAATCATTTGTTATTGTGTGCTATCAAGTCAGAATCAATGTACAACTGATGCTCTCGTGAGTTTTCCAAGGCAGTAAATTGCATGAGAGATTATCCTAGCTGTGGATTTGAACCATTTGCCTTTGGGTTGCCAGTGCAGTTCCTTACTACTCAGCGCCAGAGTTCCCTGACACATCCTTTGTTTTTGTTGTTGTTGCATGCCATTGGGTCAGAACCAACCCATTGCTGACCCTACTACAGTGGGTTTTCAGAGGCAGTTAATCACACAGGAGGAAGAGATTGCCTAGCCTTCTCTTGCAGAGCAGCTGGTGAATTTGAACCCTGTGCCTTCAGGATTGTAGCACAGCTTCTTACCACTAGGCCACCAAGGTTCCCAGGCACATCCTTTAGTGACAGCCAAATAATGAACTGAGTGTCATCAAGTCAGAACTGAGGAGTAGCCAGTCCCATCTTTCAGTTATTTTCAGAGGCTCTAAATTGTGTGGGTTTTCAAAGGCCTAGTTTTAATTGTTTTGGGTCAGACATTCTTCTAAGTGGTATAGCACCGGTCTGTCCACTTGCTGCACAAAGGTAACTCGTGGTTTTTGTGATGCAAAACACTGTGACACTGATATGTCAAATGCGAGAATAGTTACCCATGATGGACAGTGTTTGGCAGAGCTCCACGGTTAAAACAAGCTTGGAAGCAGGAGTGGTATCCACTTCCGAAATGGCTTGCCTCCGGAAACTCTATGAACTTGGAGAAATGATGAAAGTTATACAAGTGTTCAGGTCTTTCCTTCATAGGGTCGTTATGAGTCTTCTACGACCAACAGCACTTAACAACAACAACAACATTATTTAGGAAGTAGATGGCCCATCCTGCTTCCTGTTGTTGTTATGTGCCGTCGAGTCACTTTCGACGCATAGCAACCCTATGTACAACAGCCCTAAACCCTGCCTTATCCTGTGCCAACCTCACTGTTTCTGACACACCCACCCCAATTACCCCAGTCACCGAATCAATCCACCTAATAGAGGGCCTTCCTCTCCTGCGCTGTCCCTCAACCCTCCCAAGCATGATGTCCCTCTCCAAGGACTGGTCCTCCCTACAACATGTCCAAAGTATGGACATGTCCAAAGTATTCTCAGACAAAGCCTGAGAATCCTTGCCTCCAAGGAGCAGTCTGGTTTAACCCTCTGCTGGATGAATCTGTTCTCCTAGCGTCCATGGTATCCTCAATACTCTTCTCCAGCACCACCGCTCAAAAGCATCCATTCTCTTTCTGTCCTCCCTAGTCATTGTCCAGCTGCTTCCTAGTCTGTCTTAATCAGGGAGCTCCACCAACACCTGTCCACCATGAGTCACCTCTATGACAATTGACACACCAGTGGCACAGCTTTTAGTATCACAGCAACCTCATGTTATGAGTCGAGCTCATCTTGACAGCACCTAACAACAACAACAGATTGCTTGGGAGGAGATAATTCAGGTTTCTGAGTTGCTGGTGGATTTGACCCACCCGAAAATCGCCTCCTGTAGGTTCTCCTCACAGCTCCCCAGGGACTCCACCACCAGAACCCACCTTTTTTGTGAATGAAGGTGCTTTTGCTCTATTAGGGGACTTGAGCCTTCACAATCTGGATGCTGTGATGTGCCGGTGCTACTTAGCCACCCTATCAATTATCTGTTCTCTTTAAGGAGTTTCCAGGAAACTCTCTTACCAGTGAGGGTACAAATTAATGCTTTGTTGGTTTAATTAGAGCACTTCTGAAAGGAAGCACCTTTCAGACCACTATCTAAAGTCTACTTCCTTCACAAATGGGTCTTGGAAACCTGCCAAACTAAGACTCACTCTGGCCGGGGCAGACAGGGTGACCTGGTGGTGGTCCTGGGGGAAGGGGCGTGGCTGTCCTAGGAGAGGGGCGTGCCTGCCCAGGGGCGTGGTTTTCTAGGGGGTGTGGGCTAGGGCGGGGATGTCTGGAAAGTGGGAGAAGAATCTCTTAAGACTGCCATTGATTTATATAACCCAGGCTCCCACTCGAGTATCATCAGGTTCTTAAAGGTAAGCCTCCTTCTGGAAAGGGTAGGTGTTATTTTTGTCTGCTGTCGAGTCGCAACTGACTGATAGCTGACCCTCCAGCGAGTTTCCAGAGGCAGGAAGTCACGTGGGAGGAGACTGTCAGTCTTTCTCATTGGAGCTGCTGGTGGATTTGAACCCCATGCCTTGGAGTTGGATGGATTACCACAGTGAGTGTAACAAAGGCTTGGGCGGGGCGGAGATTGTGAGGATGGTGCTGGATAGGACAGGGTTTGATCTGTTGTTGAGAGGCTTCCTGTAAGTGGTAGTGGGCTTGACAGCACCTAACAACTTCAGCAGCTTTAGTAACCACCTCTCTGCCTTCCTGTGCAGTGACCCCAAGGAACTTGTCACTATGGTCCTGGATGCAAAGGAGCTGTGGTGTTATAGTATATAGCAGCTGCTGACCCAAAGGTTGACATTTCGAAGCCACCAGCCCCTCCTTGAGAGAGAGGTGGACAGTCACTGCCCATTAAGATTTATAAACTCAGGAAACCCACTATGAGTCATCCCCAACTAGACAGCAGTGGGAAGATTGTTATTAATGGGCCTGGCTTAATGCAAAGGAACCCAACCCTGGTGATATAACAAGTTGCTAACCCCAAAGTTGGCGGTTCAAATCCACTAGTGCCTCTTTGGGAGAAAGATGAGCAGTCTTCACACACGTGAAGATTTGCAGCCTCAGAAAGTTGAGATAGGATCACCATGAGTGCTAACTGACTGCATGGCAGCGGTTTCGTTTGATGCAACATTGCTGGTGAGGAGGCCTGATTTGACACCAGTGTTTTTGCATGTCCTCTTGCTGAATTAATTGGACTCAAATTGATATTTTTTTCCCTCTCAGTTAAGGCTGCAGTGGGCGAATGTGGTTACAGCTAGGCTTGTCAAGATGCGAAGATGTCCGCTTGCCTTGGCTCGATCCCAAACAGCTGTTCTGAGGAGCTGTTCGTGCAGAGCCTCTGCGTTGAGTGCGGCGATGGTGGTTCCGCAGGTGCTGGACCGGTTCTTACACGCGTGGAGTCTGACTCTCCTTAGCAAGAACGTGTAAGCGGTAGTGGTAGTGGTGTGTGGGTGTGTGCGTCTGTTTGTGTGTGTGTTAAATTTAGCAGCCCAGCTGTAGAGGGAATGGTGTAGGACTCCGTGGGGTATGAGAGTACTATACTCCTGGTACTCATGGTGTGAGAACAGAACCAGGCAACAGGGCTGTCTTGGGAATCAGGGTCTTGCTCTACAGCTGGGGTGTGGACAGTAAAGGACGAGGCTGCAAAATGCCTACCTGTTTATCAATCGTAAGCCTGTAGGGCAATATGACCCGCTGAGCATCAGTTTCTTCATCTAGCCAGTGGGTCTGCTAACCTCACAAGGTCCCACAAATCTAGGAGCGAATAGAGGAGTTGATGGAATCTTTATAAACCATAAAAAACAAGATGCTGGTGAGTTCTGGTGGCCTAGTGGCAAGAAGCTGCACTGCAATCCCAGTGGTGCGTGGTTCAAATCTACCAGATGCTCTGCTGGAGAAGAAAGGACAATCTCTCCTGTACCAGTCAGATCTGATTTGACAGTACACACACACACAAATAATAAAATAAAATAAAAATTTTAAAAAACACACGCACACAAAACTAGATGCAGGTGCATTGAGACAAAGACTGTGTCACCTGAAGGTTAGTGACAAGTTAGCCCGGTGGCCTAGTGGTCAGAAGCTGCAATGCAATATCGAAAGCATGGGGCTCATCTTCAGTTGGCATTATGCAAATGACACAACTCTGCTTGCTGAAACTGAGGAGGACCTGAAGCGCTTGCTGCAGAATGTCAAGGACTGCAGCCTTCAATATGGATTGAAGCCCAATATCAAGAAAACAAATATTCTCACCACTGGGCCAATTGGCAGCATCATGATAGATGGTAATGAGATTGAGATTGTTGACAGCTTCAGTTTGCTTGGCTCTACAATCAACACTCTTGGTACCAGCAGCCAGGAAATTAAAAGATTAATTGCACTGGGAAAGTCTGCTGTCAGAGACCTCTCCAGAGTACTGAAGAGCAATGGTGTTAGTCTGGAGACTAAAGTGCTTCTGATACAGGCCATGGTCTTTGCAGGTACTTGCTATGTGTCAGATAGCTGGACAATGACGAAGGAGGATAGAAGGAAAGTTGATGCCTTTGAGCTGTGGTATTGGAGAATAGTATTGAATATACCAAGGACTGTTAGGAGAACAAACAAGTTTGTGAAGCTAGGCTGCTTCTTGGAGGCAAGGGTTCTGAAGCTCCATCTGACATACTTTGGGCATGTTGCAAGACAGGATCAGTCCTTGGAGAGAGACATCATGCTTTGGAAAGTGGAGGGACAGTGCAGGAGAGGAAGACCCTTGATGAGATGCTGGGAAGGGTGGAGGTTTGGCGAAGGAAAGGAAGACTCCTCGACCAGGTGGCTTGACATGGTGGCATGATTGACATGCCACCATGGGCTCTAGTGTGTCAGGAAGTGTGAAGATGCCACAGGATAGGATAGGGTTCAGATCTGTTGGTCATAGGTCACTATGAGTTGTACTTGACTCGACAGCACCTAACAACAACAGCATCACCTACTCAGGTAGATGAGCATTTTTATTAGTCTAGAGGCCAACTGGTTCTGATGGCAGGAGTTCCAAAGCTGTTTTTGAGGGGTCTTCTCAGGATGTCCTGATTTTGTTAACAATAGGATCCTCTTCCTTGGAACGACCTGGTGGTGCATGGGATAAGCTCTGCACGGAGTCAGTGCTGCAGAGATTGTGCAGTGGGAGGAACTGAGATTGTCGCTGGCTCCACTCTTACAAAGGGAGTGGGTGGGAGGAGGTCTCAGAATTCCCTGGGAGTCAGGGGCCTTTTAGATCTGCTTGGGAAGGCTGTCGAGAGTGGACACACCTAGCCCTTCTCTTTTCTGGATCTGGAGGCTGTGGGCCTTTGGTTTTGAGGTCAAGTGGCTGACAGGCCATTAGAATATGAGCCGGGGGTGAGGGGGGTGGGGGGGAGAAGCATTGGACAGGTTCTGAATTTTAGTTGCTGTGAGATTTCTTTGCTCTATAAAAGGGATCTCAGCATCACATAATTAGACATTAGTGTTTTCCCACACCTACTTCACTTTACTCCTCCCCCTCCTCCTCCCCCTCCTCCTCCTCCTCATCATCATCATCCTCAGCCTCAGCTTCCACTGCAGGTGCTCAGTAAATATCTCCTCAGCGACTGGATGAGTCACTAGCCATCCACCGAGGAAGCTGTGCCGTTTAACCAGGAGATTCAGACTGACCTTGGGGTAACCTTTAAGACAACCATTCTTTTTCTTGGGGAGCTCTTTGCTGTTGGTCACTGTCCAGTTGATTCCAATTCTTGGTGAACCTAAGCGAGCAGATTAGAACTGTGTCCTGGAGGGTCTTTTGGAAGTACATCGCCAGGCCTGTTTTCCCAAGTGTCTCTGGGTACTCGGACCACCAGCTTAACTTCATGGCTAGCAATCAAGTGCTTAATCACAGGGATTCCTTGGGGTGATCTCTATCCTTGCCTTTTCTACATAACAATGATCATCATATATTTTTGCAAGGCATTATCAATAACAGGTGAGCATGGGAAAATATAATTGTAAGGAGGTTGATTTTCCTTCCTCCTGCAGCTTCCCTGTGGTCGACATCTTGGGCTATAAACCCAGAGATTTTATCTTGCCGTCCTGGTGGTTATAAGTCTGTATTTCATGTATTATCAGAGCCAGTAGGAAATGCCAAGACGGTCTCATTCCCTCTCGTCATTATATAAACTGAGCCCACAGAGGTCAAGTGACTTGCCAAGAACACATTGAGTTAGTGGGGATAGCCAAAAAGGAATCTAGGTCTCCTGGCTCCTTGTTTTGGCCTAATTCAGAAAAGTGAGTGTGGCTTCTGCCCCAGAGCATTCTGGGAGGAGGTAGCATTTTGTTCTGGGGCTGAGGGCTGGTTTGGGGCATCCTGCGTAGAGAGCCCAAGAGCCCTCGTTGCTCCTAGGAGGTCCTGGGTTGATTCCTTGGACATAAAAAGGATCCTGGGCAATGTCAACAGTTTGTCCACTAGAGATTAGTAGTTCAAATCTCCCCAGAGGTGCCCTGTGAGAAAAACCCTAATATCTTAAATATGACAGCTAAGAAGTCCCTATGGATTTACCAGCACCTGGAATTGATTATAAGATTATTTTGATTTGAAGGGGATTTTGGTGAGCTCTCCTCTGTTTAAAATGTGTCTTTTTCTTCTCCCTGCCAGAGTATTGATGGGTTTTTTTTTACCTGCCAGTGAGTTTATACTGCCTCCCCCACCCCCTTCCTGTGGCTGCTGAATGGGGCACCCAGGCAGTGGCAGGCCGAGCTGCGGACTAACGACCTCATTTGGCCTATTTCCTGCGTGGTGAGGAAATCAGAGCCCTGGGAGTGGGGGTGGGGACAGACTGAGGTCCTCAGGTCTTGACCAGAGCTTATACAGTTGGGACATCAGCTCTATTTGCATGTCTTGCCTAGTCAGTAACAAGAAATCAAATCAAGGCATTCCTTGTACCGGTGTCAGCTTCTCAAATGCATTTGTAACCTCTGTGTTCCTGTCCTCACACTGCCCATTTCTTCAGAAGGCGATTGTTCAAGGCAGTGTATTTTCACGCAAAGCCTGAAAATGTAATCCCCTTCTTTGTGTGAACTTGGGCATAGGCGACCTCACTGAACTGACCTGATTTCCTCTCTGTGGCGCTGTGAGTGCCATTGAGTTACTGTTAGGAGCTCTTTGGAGCAAACATGGTGAAACTTCGTCCCCGGCGCTTGGGGCGTGTTGTCAGGGAGGGCTCATCTTGGAGAAGAGGCATGGTGCTGGGGAGAGCAGAGGCTCAGCGGGAGAGAGGAAGCTTTACCCAGGCCTGCGTCATCTTCACGGTGTTTCCGTCCACTCCGCGGAAGAGATTTTTGTTTTCCCCGCTCCTCTACCTCATCAAGCAGGATGTTCTTTCTAGTAATTGGATTGTAAGGTATAACCACAACAACTGGAAGCGAGTACGTGTCGAAAAGACCTCCTCACTCAGCGTCTGGACTCGAGTGGTCCCGTAAGCGGAGGTGGCGGTTGTTAGATGTCTTTGTCGAGTCCGTTAGGCCTCTCAGTGGCCCAGTGCACAGGAGTGCGGAACCTTCCTTAAGCCCCATTGTGGCAGCCTCTTTGTTGACCCGTCTCCTTCAGGGTCTTCCTCTCTTCCTCATCCTTGACTTCCCTGCACAATGTCCTTTTCTCTCCTGATAACATGACCTAAATAAGTGAGATGACCTCTCCCCATCCTTGCTTTTAAGGAGTACTCTGGTCACACTTCTCCCAAGCCCTGACAGCAGTAATAAGTGTTTGGTTGACATAAGTGTTTGGGCCGGTGGTTGGTATTGATTACCACTGAGTCCAAATAGGCCCCTAACTGGCCCGCCAGCAGGTTTTCAAAGGGTGTAAATCACCTGGGAGCACTGCAGCTGGTGGATTAGAACCACATGCCTTTGGGTTGGCAGCATAACTCCTTACCACTCAGCCACTAGAAGAACCTTATAAATGTGTGTTGTTCTTGTGTAACCATTGGGTCAGAACCGAACCATAGCTGACCCTCTGGTGGGTTTTCAGAAGCGGTTAATTGCGCGGGAGGAGATGTCCCTCTTTCTCCCATGGAGCAGCTGGTGGATTTGAACTGCATGTCTTTGGGATTGCAGGGCAGCTTCTTGCCACTAGGCCACCAGAGCTCCCCAAAGAAATAAATATAAATATATAAATGCTTAGAGGATCTAAATGTTGAGGCATTTTCCCCCATTATGCTTTGTTTTGGGGCTCTGTTTTCACAGCCTGTTATTTTTGTTTGTTGGATGGGTGAGAAATGGGCAATACAATTTTAAATTCAATTAATTAAAGAGTATTGTGATGGTTGTTGTATACCATATAGTCTGAATCGACCCAGCAGGTTTTCAGAGGCACTTACTTGCACAGGAGATTTCTATGGAGTAGTTGGTTTGGTGGCCTCAAACTGTGTATCTCTGGGACTGCAGCACAGCTTCTTGCCACTAGGCTACCAGAATGATATTAGTTATTAATGTATTATTTGTTTCTTAAAAGGGCCCAGAGATGGAGGGGGAGACCTAAAGAGAATTAGGTTATCTCTCCGAGGTCCTCATGGGACTCATCTCTGAGACATGGGGATTTGCATCCAAGAGGAGCTTAAGGCAAGTATTTGGAGTCTGCTCGCTGTTCTGTACATGCTTTTAGACATGTGGTGGGATTTCTCTGCCTTTCCCGCCTTCCTCCTCCTCTCCCTCCTCTAGCCAGCGTGTTGTTATTGTACTAATAACGATTCGTTGTGATTCCATATAACAGAGTCGGCCTGCCCCATAGAGGCTCCTGTTGTTGTTAAGTACCGTCAAGTCATAGACGACTCATAGTGACCCTATGAACAAAAGACCTGCACACTTGTATAACTTTCATCATTTCTCCAAGTTCATAGGGTTTTCAGAGGCAAGATATTTTGGAAGTGGATGCCACTCATGCATCCAAGCTTGCTTTAATCGGGGAGCTCCACCAAACACTGTCCACCGTGGGTAACCATTATCACATTTAACACATCAGTGTCACAGTGTTCAGCTTCACAGCAACCACGAGTTACCTCTGTACAGCAAGTGGACAAAGCAGTGCTATACCACCTAGAAGAATGTTTGCCCAAAAAGATTTAAAACCAGGCCTGAGTGCCGAAGATTAAAATCACTCACCTTTGGCTTAGTAGCATCACTTTCTGTCCACTAGGCCAACTGAGTTCTCTCTCTGTTTTTGTTGTTGTTAAGTGCCATTGAGTCGTAGATGACTCATAGCCACCGTATGAATGAAAGACCTGAACACATGTAGAACTTTCATCGTTCCTAGGAAGTGTTTATTACAGGAGTAATTTTGCCTCCATACTGTCATCCTTAGGGAGTTGCCCTGCTAACCCACAGGCCTTGTCTCTCCACTCGTTCAAATCCACGAGCAGCTCTGTGGGAGAATGACGGTCAGGCTCCTTCTATGCAATTTACGAAAGATCAGCTTTGAGTCAGGTCTGACTCCAGGGCAGTGAGTCTGAGTTGCTGAATGGATTTAAATTGTTGATCTTTCACTTAGTAGCAGAGCACTTAATCACTGCCCAGCCCATCCCTTAAGGGCTGAGAAAACTCCTGCCAACTTCCTGGGTGGTGGTCTCCAGAGTCCTGCATCTTCCCTCAGCTTTTATGAATTGGGCCTTTGTGATTCATTAAGACTTTCATTGGCTGACTTTCTGCAGTAGTTCACCAGGCCTCTCTTCCACGGCCATCTAAATCTGGAAGGTCTGCCTGTACCTCTTCAGCTTCATAGCAACATGTAGCTCCCTGCTGATAGGTGGGTGCTGGCTGTGCATGAAGTGTGCTGCTGAGAATCAAATCAATACACGACTTTTCCTGCATGAAAGCAAGAATCCTGCGATTGGACCACTGAGAGGTGAATTATTATGTAGTTGTTTTTATGTGCCATCCAGTCACCTGTGACTTAACATCGACCCTATGTACAACAGCCCTAAACCCTGCTCTGTCCTGGGCCAACCTCACTGTCTCCGACACATCTACCCCCATTATCCCAGACACTGAATCAATCTACTTCATAGAAGGTCTTCCTCTCTTTCTCTGTCCCTCTACCCTCCCAAGTATGATATCCTTCTTCAAAGACTGGCCCCTCCTTGCAACATGTCCGAAGTATGTCAGACAAAGCCCCGGAGTCCTTGCCTCCTAGGAGCAGCCTGGTTTAACCCTCTCCAGGATGAATCTGTTGGTTTTCTTGGCAGTCCATGGTACATTTAAACTCTTCTCCAGCACCACAGCTCAAAGGCATCAGTTCTTCTGTCGTCCTTAGCCTTTGTCCAGCTCTCTCATACTTATCAAGGAATTGTGAAGACCGTAGTCTGGATGAGCTAATTTAAATTCCAGCTCCACCTCTTAATAGCTGTAAATCCCGTGAGCATGAACTGCTGTCAATTTGGAGTTTTCCTGGGTGCCCCCTTACTGTCAATTTAATGTCTGAAATATTTGTGTTGAACAAAGAGAAAATATATCAGAGCAGGGTGCAAAATAACCAGAGTCAGGACAACTGGAACTTTTCCTGTTCCTAGTACAACTTTACACGAGTTGTTGAAACTCAGAGAGCAAACTTCAGTTCTCTCATTTTCTAAACAAGCAGCTCACATTTCTTAACATCCTCAAATGAAATTATGTCACCGGCAACTCGACGACGCATAGCAACAATAACAAAGCAGTTGTGTTGATTCTGTCTTGATGACACGTAACAACAGCTATGAGTTGATTCTGACTTACTGGCACACACATAACAATGACAAAGATATGTATGTAATATATAATGTTAATATGCTTTGTCAAATCACAAAGCTATGCCACACCTTTTTTGTAAAAGGTTATCCTGTCAGCACCCTGGCATTTTCCCCAGCTTGTTTACCTGAAAACTCCCTGTGTGTTTAACTTGGCAGGTGATTTGTACTCCGCTCATTTCTTACATTTTGAACAATGGCTGTGGAGTCACTTCTGACTCCTAGTGCCCTCCTCGTATGTCAGAATCTCTGTTCCATCTTTTGGAACCCACCGGTTGCGGGAGCTTTGAAGAAGGCGTTTCTGGACTCTCATATGGTTCTGCTTCCTTGCCCCATGCCCATAAGCTCTTTTTGCCCCTGCTTCAAATAATGTTATTGTTTATACAACAAGTTAGGGTCTCCTTTAACAATTTTTAAAGGGACATGCTCTGGTGCAGCAGTTAAAACACTGGACTGTTAACGGAAAGGTTTATCAGCTGGCGTTTGACTGTGTGGATCATAACAAACTGTGGCTGACTCTGAGAAGAATGGGAATCCCAGAACATATAATCGTGCTACTGCGAAACCTATACTTGGACCAAGAGGCAGTTGTCAGAACAGAGCAGGGTAACACTGCATGGTTCAAAATTGGGAAGGGTATACGCCAAGTGTCCTGTCTACATACCTTTTCAACCTTTATGCAGAGTAGCTCTATGAGGAGAATTGTGGTGTCAGGATTGGTGGAAGATCTATTAACAATCTGCGTTGTGCAGATGACACAACCCTGCTTGCCGAAACTGAGGAGGAACTGAAATGCTTGCTGCAGAGGATCAAGGACTGCAGCCTTCAGTATGGACTGAGGCTCAGTATCAAGAAGACAAAGATTCTCACCACTGGACCAATTGGTAGCATCAGGATGGATATAAAAAAACGTATTGCGATGGGAAAGTCTGCTGTTAGGGACCTCTCCAGGGTACTGGCTGCTGGTGCCAAGAGTGTTGACCATGGAGCCAAGCAAATTACAGCTCTTCACCATCCATTCTGATGCTGCCAGTTGGTCCAGTGGTGAGAATCTTTGTCTTCTTGACATTGACAGAGATAGAGATAGATATATATCCAGAAAACAAACAGAAGCATATAGAGAATGAGTTATTTACAGATGATTATTTTATTTGTTTATTTTATTTTTAGTGTGTGTGTGTGTGTACCTTCAAATCAGATTTGACTCTGGTACAGGAGGAGATGGTTCCTCCTTTTCCGGCAAAGCATCTGGTGGATTTGAACCACACACCTCTGGGATTGCAGTGCAGCTTCTTGCCACTAGGCACCAGAGCTCGCCCAGATGATTCTTTTTAACCATCATCGTAATCATAACCGTTTCTTCATACATTCATCTGTCCACCCATGCACCTATTCATCCATCCTCTGCCATTTTAATAAATGAGAATCAGTTGCCTACCAGATACCAGGGAGACCTGGTGACACAGTGGTTAAGTATTTGGCTGCTTGCTCCATGGGAGAATGATGGGGCTGGCTGCTTCTGTAAACATCTCAGCCTTGCAAACACAATAGGGTAGTTTTACACAAGTCTTCAAGGCTACGGAATTCGCTTGCTTGATGATAACACACTTGGTTTGTTCTGACGATGTTTGTGTTTTGTGCTAGACTCTGGGGCTAAAAGTCAAGTAAGAGAGAGGAGTTCCTGCCCTCACAGGATCTATAGTCTAAGGCTCAGAATGTTTTCCTAAATTCTCAGTCAAATTCTTACTTGATACAAACCTATTTTTACTTTGTTTTGGTTCTGGCCTTTTTTGAACAAAGCAAGGCGTGTAGCCTTTGTGACGTTTTTCAATTGTTTTTATAAACTCAAGGTCTAGAGTTGGATTTCATGCTCTGCATAACTTCAAGCACAGGATAAGTGCTTGTATTATTAAACAGGAAAAAAGGGAAGAAATTATTAGCCAGAAAAAGATCAGATTCCATGGCTGTAACCATCTTTGAAAGTATCCATTGGAATTCTTGAAAGGGTGTTTTTAAACACTGAAAATTGTTATTTGATCCTTGGGCAAAACATCTTTGAAATAAGGTTAAGTGGAAAGCAGAGACTTTGTCATTCAAACACAGGGTAATTCTATGAAATTCTGTGTACAGTAGTAAGACAAACCTGAGTCTGACTCTCTATCCATGTGACCTTATACAAATTGCTTAACCTCTCTGGCCATTAGTTTAGCTCTTTGTAAAATGGGAAGAGCTATAATATTTACCTGGAAGAATCTTTGTTGGGATGGAGATTGAAGATATGCAGAGTCACTTTTCAAGCTTGAACGAAAGAGAGGAAACCCCTTAGCAAGATAGAATAATCAGCTCAAGCATGTCAGAGATGTGAGAATGACACTGGATAGGGCGAAATTCCCATCTGTTATTCACAGAGTCCATGAGTTGTGTTTGACTCAGTAGCGGTCCCAGATAACGGCAGGTACTTCTTATGACAAGCAGATTAAAGAAATATTTAATTTGCCACTCAATCGATTCCAACTTAAGGTGACCCATGTATTTCAGATCAGAATTGCGCTCCATAGGGTATTCATTGGCTGAGATCTATCAGCAGTAGATTACCAGGCCTTTCTACTGAGGTATCTGAGGTTGGATTCAAGCTGCTGGCCTTTCAGATAGTAGCCAAGAACCTGACCATTTGTGCCACTCAGGAGCTTTTATTAATACTCCCTTTTTTTTTTTTTAAGTTGAGTTGTAATGATCATCAATGACCTAGCCATTTGACTGTATTTAATTCAGGACACTTCATTTGTGTTTGTCTATATTCATAAGTGGCAATTAAGCATGAAAAACTAAATTAACATAAAGATTATTTTTAAGGACTCTATTGCTCTAGGTTTGGTGGAAAAGTGAGTTATATAAATAAAGGTTAAGCTGTTGTTAAGTGCCATCAAGTCATAGGTGACTCATAGCGACCCTATGAATGAAAGTCCTCAACCCTCGCGTGACTTTCATCCTTGCTCCAGGTTCATAGGGTTTCCGGAGGCAAGCTGTTTACGGAAGTGGATGTCACTCCAGCTTCCAAGCTTGTTTTAACTGGGGAGCTCCACCAAACACTGTCCACCATGGGTAACCATTATCACATTTGACACGTCAGCGTCACAGTGTTCAGCTTCACAGCGACCACAGGTTACCTCTGTACAACAAGTGGACACACCAGGACTATACGACCTAGAAGAATGTTTCACCAAAAACAAAGACAGGTGTTAGGACCGCGGATTAGTTACCCACCTTTGGCTTGGTAGCATCACTTTCAGTCCACTAGGCCAACTGGTCTCTCTCTAGGTGCCGTCGAAATAATAAAGGTACAATTTTAGAAAATATGCAAATTTAAAAAAATATGCAAACTGCTTAGAACAAGCCTAGTTTGTAACAGGTAAAATCTTTTTTTATTATCAGTAAGATTGGATGGCTTAATAAATATTGACACTTTATGTTTTAATTGAAATAATAAAATTGGATTGGTTTGCTCTGTGTGTGTGTATGTGTTTCCAGAATTATGAAACTAGTTTCTTGAGCATTGTTAATGCTTCTCACATAGCTCTTGTTTGCATCGTGGCCTTGTGGCTGATAAAGGGCGGACAGGCGGCTTTTTGCAGTTAGAGCGTTGATGGGTGTGAGGATGAGTATCAGGAATCAGGAGGTATTGAGAAGAAACTTTTAAGTCTGAACAGTGTTAGAGCTTTAGATAGCACACCTTTCCAGCCGTCATTCGCTCTGCAGAAAATCCAAGTCTAAAATTAATTTTAACAAAGCTAACAAGGCCACCCGGTAGCTGCAGCTAGAATTATGTTTTCCACAAAGCCGGCTCACAAGCGGGATTTTATGTAACACTTGAGGCAGAGTTCAATGTAGTGGAATTTGTTTTCACAAATGGATCTTAAAAGCAGAAAAGAAGAGGAAGTTTCTCTTAGTATTCCCTCCGTCTCCCCAGTGAAGGTAGTTCTGTGTACTATTTATAGAGGTCTTGATCTTTTTTAAGCTCAAGGAGGCCCCCTCGGCCTCTATGGTAATACATACAAGAGCCATATGGGGGCCAGGGGACATTTAATTTATGGCCTCAACTTCTTCCTGGGCTGTGTATGTGATTGATGACCCTCTGGGGTTTTGTGCTGGGGATGCCTTTTGAAGTTTCTCCTCTGGGGTCTGGGGTCTGCCCCTGTGAGGTGTTAATGGACTTCCTGCTGGGACTTTATTTGTGAGAATCCTCGTTAGAGGGGCTTGTTGGGCTTAGAAGGACCACCGGAACTCCTTTTGAGTGACTTTGAGGAGTTGATTCTCAAGCCTTTGGGTTCCTGAATCTGGATGGTTGTTTGGAAGACACTGGTGTGTGTGTGTGTGTGTTTATTTTTTAACACCTACTTCTTTAGCTTCTAGGGGTTCCCAGGTATTAGAAGGAGGTTCATACCCAGCCGAGGAATATTCTGTAATGAGAGGCTTTAGAATCTAAGATTCCTCTTCACTTGGGATAGCTGGGATCTGTACTGGCTCATAGGAGACTGGAGACATTGGAGTTTCGTGGCTAGAATTTTTGCCTTCCTCACCAGAGACCTGGGTTCGATTCCCAGCCAATGTACTGCATGCACAGCCACCAGCTCTGGGCAGGTGGAGGGTACCTGTTGGTAGGATGCTGAACAAGTTTCAGCAGTGGTTTTTTAGACTAAGATGGACTCAGAAAAAAGGCCTGGCAATTAACTTAATGCACAAAAAATTCAAACCCACCACTGTTGGGTTGATGCTGGCTCCTAGGAACTCTCCATTAGGTTTCTGAGATTATAAATCAGAGCAGGAGAAGATTCCCCCTTTCTCCTGTGGAGCCACTGGTGGGTTCAAACCACTGGTGAGGCCTTTGAGTTAACAGGACATTATGGGGAGGGGGAGGCGGTGGTTATTGCCAGCAGAAGGATGGGCAGTCTCCTCCCCTGTGACTTACAGCCACTGGAGGGAGTGTCAGCTATGAGTTAGTGCTGACTGGACAACACCAGACAACAGCAGCAAATTATCACCAGAACTCTTCTCAAAATGAACCAAATCCACTGCCGTTGGATCCCTTTGAATCCTGATGAACCTTCATTAGATTTCTGAGGTAAATCTTCACAGGAGCAGGCTGCCTAGCTTTCTCCCAAGGAGCAGTTGGTAGACTGGAACTGCCGACCTGCTAGCTGGCAGCTCAGCCTGTAGTCTGCTGTGCCTTCTAAGTCAGGTCCTGTCTCCAGGATGGTGCTGTGCTAGGCCGCGTTTCATCCCGTGGCTCCAGTTGACTCAGAGGCAGCCCGTGAAGCAGGAACTTGAGTCTTGAGCAAAAACAAGCAGCTCCAGCTAAATGTATCCTGCTTGACCTTCTCCCGGTGCTGCCCCTTCCCTCCCCGGAGTCATAGCCCTGACCCCTCATGGCCTGTTTGTCTCCAGTCTCCTCCTCCTCTGGCTAACCCACCCACCCTCCTCATCAGCAGAGAGCTGTTTCTTAACAGAAAACCTGCTCATGACCCTCTCCCATCCCCAGTCCTTCGATGGCTGCCCTTGACCAGTGAAGAACCTTCCAGACCCCTGGAATGACCGACCTCCACACACAGGAGGTCTTTTGTGGTGTGTCTGTTCTCTCTCTCCTGAAGCTCAGATCCCTCACAGACCCTTTTCTGTGAGGTCTGGCTGCCTCCATCTGCCCGCCTCTCCGCGGAAGTTCAATCTTCTTTTGGGTTCTCTTCAGCACTCGAGCTGACTTTGGTCATGGCTTTGTGAGGCATCTAGGACTATGCTTCTGTCTCTTGTTCCCGCATGAGACACTGAGAACCTTGAAGACAGGAATTTTTTCTTTCTTCCCCAGCACCTAGCTTTATGAGCCTTACTCGTTAATCAGTATTAACGGAACCAGTAAAGACATAACTGCTTCATGTTGTTTCTGTAGGAAGGCCCAGGTCTTTATGTTCTATTAGAAATGAAAAAAAAACTAGAACAAACAAACAAACAAAAAACCCAAACAAACCCAAGCTGATTCAGACTCACAGCGACCTCATGTGTGTTGAAGTAGTGCTGTGCTCAGCAGAGGAATTTTTAAAGAAAATGAATTCTTTTTTATTTGAGTGAGTTTGCAAATCATATTGGTTCATCGTATAATTATTCATACACATTTTGTTCGGTAACATTAATTGCTAGTGATTTATGCAATTGCTTAATTACATTGTCTAATCAGCCTCTTTTTGCTACCACTTGCTTTTGAAGTTTTGAAAAATTCCTCCCTTTTCTCCCTCCTTTAGTTAGAGGAAATCAGTGACTGTTTTCATTACATAGGGGTTTTCGTTTCATCCCACCTCGCCTCCAGGAGAATTTTTAATGGCTGATTTTGGAAAGTGTATTGCTAGGACATTTTCCTTCTAAGATGCTACTGTGTGAACTCAACTTGAACCTTGAGATTTTCAGTTACCAGCGGAAGCATTACCTGTACACCAGGGACACTGTTCTGAAGCTCTGGTGGCTTAGTGGGTAAGGAGCTGTGCTGCCAAACCAGAGGCAGGCAGATTCCACCAGCTGCTCTGAGCGAAAAAGATGAACAGTTTCCTCCTCTGCAATTTACAGCCTTGGAAACCCAGTAGAGGGTCAGCTGTGAGTCAGTTCAGATATCACAGCCATGAGTTTGAGTTTCTATCCCATTGGAAGAGATGCTATGTGCCATTGAGTCTAGTAGGACTCATAGGGACCCTAAGAACAATAGCTCTGAACCCTGTTCTGTCCTGAGCCATTCTCATTGTCTCTGACACATCTGCTACCATTACCTCAGTTACTGTGTCAGTCCATCTTGTCCAGGGTCTTCCACTTCTGTGCTGTCCCTCCACCCTTTTAAGCATGATAGCCTTCTCCAAGGACTGGTCCCTCCTGGCTACATGCCCAGAGTATGTGAGACAGAGTCTCAAAATCCTTGCCTCCAAGGAGCAGCTTGCTTTCACCCTCTCTGGGACAGATCTGTTTGTTCTCCTAGCAGTCCATGGTATGTTCAAAACTCTTCTCTAGCACCACAACTCAAGAACATCAACTCTTCTTCTGTCATCCTTGGTTGTTATCCAGCTCTCTGATAAAGCCTTAATTCTTTGTAGAGTATTTGTAATTCCACATTCAGTACAAACCAGATGCCAGGGGTTGTGGTGGTAATAACACCATTGATTTTAGCTAGTATTTATTAAGCACTTTCAGTATGCCAGTGAGCACAGCACCTTTTAAGATAAGAGCATCTTTGAGTAGACTTGATCAGGTCTTTTCTGGGTGATGATGTAATCCTAGCTCAAGCGACAAGATCAGAAAATTCAAGCCTTCTTTTCTTCCTCATTCTTTCTGGCAGAACATGGCACTACAAAGCAGATTTTTCTTGAGATGCCTACTTCATAAAATTTCGATGACACATGTGAGAAGAATGTGACCTCCTTCCATTCACTGTCCATTGAAACACTGGAAGAAATGCCTTTTAGTGAAAAAGTTTACTGGAATCATCATGAATTTATTGAGATATCTTACAGCCTGGGGACAGGAATTATTTCCCCCCTGGAAGAATGGTCAGTCTCCTCCCATGCAATTAACTGCCTCTGAAAACCCGCTGGAGGGTCAGCTTTGGGTCAGCTCTGACTCGACAGTAAACAACACCACATCACTCTTTGGTTTTGGAAACTGAGGCCTGGAGAAGTTTCTGGAAACTTTGTCAGGCTACAATAAAAGTTAGCAAGTGAGCTAGACTCTGTGTTGCTTGGCCTTTACTGTCCAAACAGAATTTTAAGTTTACCTCAAGCCTTTGGTTCTTTGGGGGGCCTTTCAGCTATTCTTGACTTTGAAAAACCTGTGAAAGATAAGTGATGACTCTTTCCTTTTCTGTTTGCCTCACTTGACAGTATTTCTTGAGCTTCTTTCAGAATTGTGCTGGTACTGCCACATCTGCTGAGGGGCACTCTACCTTGTGAAAGGGACATGAGAGCATTGAGGAAGGAGAGAAATGCAGGAAACATATCACCTGCTTGTTAGATCCCAATCTGGGGTGGACAAGACCTGCCAACGTCAAGAAGTCGCTGTGTCTGCCACACTTCAGTATAGTTCTATAATAATGGGGTGCTCAGGTGAACCTTGGGGCAGAGAAAACATTTCAAGGGAGAGTTAGATAACCCCCTATCTGACTTTCCCTGTATCTGGAGAAGGAGATGAGCAACAAACAATCTCAGTAATAATAGAGCTAAGAACAGCTCAAGAACTGTGTCAACCTAGAAGAAGACCTAGCTAGAAGTCTAGCCTCTATTTTTGGCCATTGATTGGATTGCTTCTTTGATTTAGGTTGTGTCTATCCAGTGAGACATCATCTTCTTCCATTATATTCTGGAGTCTGGCTGTCTGGTTCACATGCAGGTCACTCCTGCCTCTCCTTTTTGCCATGAAAGCTTAGACAAAAGATTACATCTCTGGCGCCAGCTTCTTCCATGGCAAAATGAAGATAATAGTTGTTGTTGGGTAAATCTTGACCTGGGGGTCAATCTCAACTCATCGGAACCCAAGATGATAGAGTTGTTATAGTTGTGAGGTGCCATCAAGTCAAGGACAACTCTTAGTGGCCCTGTGAACACCAGATCAGAACCCTGGCCTCTCCTGTGCCATCCTCACCATCTCTCTGATACATATAAGCCCAGGGCTACAGTCACCATGTCAATCTCTGTCACCGTATGAGAGTAGAACTGTAAAAACTGCCCCATGGGTAAGGTGCATCTGATACAGGCCATGGTCTTTGCAATCACTTGTTATGCCTCAGAGAGCTGGACAATGACTAGGGAGCTTAGAAGGAGAATTGATGCCTTTGAGCTGTGGTGCTGGAGAAGAGTATTGAGGGTACCATGGACTGCTAGGAAAACAAACAGATTAATCCTAGAGAGGGTTAAGCCAGGCTGCACCTTAGAGGCAAGGATTCTGGGGCTTCGTCTGACGTACTTTGGACATGTTGTAAGGAGGGACCAATCCTTGGAGAGGGATGTCATGCTTGGGAGGGTGGAGGGATGGTGCAAGAGGGAAAGACCCTCTATGAGGTGGATTGATTCAGTGACTTGGGTAATCGGGATGGGTGTGTCAGGGGCAGTGTGATTGGCACAGGATAGAGCAGGGTTTAGGGCTGTTGTACATAGGGTCACTATGAGTCAAGCAACTTGATGACACATAACAACAACAGCATCGATCTCCATAGGTTCATAATGAGAATGTATGGAAACCAACAGATCAAAGGAGCGACTGCTTGGTTTAAAGTTAGATTCTGAGTCAAGAACGTATTCTTTCATGATATAATCTACATGCTTAGCAAATGTATCTGGAAAGGTGGACTATGTGAAGAAGAATATGACTTCAGGATTGGAAGAAGACTCATTATCACTTGTGATATGAAGAGGATCTGATCTTGCTGGCTGAAAACAAGGAGGGCCTGAATCACTGTACATTCCAGCATAGCTCGCTCAGTGGATAGCCATTGCTGACCTTCCAGTGGGTTTTCTGAGGCTTTCAATCACATAGGAAGAGATGGCCCATCTTTCTCCCCCCAACTGAGGGGTTCAAACTATTAAGAGAGCTACCACCTTCTAGTTCTCAACATAGCTACCGAAACAAAAATCCTCGTAACTCGACTACAAACAATGTCAGGATAAATAAAGAAGAGAGTGAAGTTGCCAAGCATTTCCTTTTACCTATCAACACTTAATGGAAATAGCAATCAGAACAAGTAAAGGATGTATCACTTTGGGGAAAAGCTGCTGCATCGTACCTCAGGTATCGAAAAGCAGAGGCATCACTTTAAAGACTGAGATGTGCCTGACCAAAATCATAGTCTTTTTAATTGCCTCATGATTACAAAGTTTGATGAATAAGGAAGACCAAAGAGGAACTGATACCTTTGAATTTTGGTGTTGGAGAAGAATATGGAATATACAATGGACTGCCGTAAGAATGAACACGTTTGTCTTGAAAGATGTACAGATCTACATCCAGAATGCTCCTTAAAAGCGAGAACAATAAGACTTTTTTTTAAATTTATTAATTTTAATGCACATTTACAGAGACCTAGGGTTTCCAGTCATTTATTGCTGCAGAACGATAAGGCTTTTGTCTCTACATGCTTTGGACAAGTTACAAGAGAAACAAGTCCCTGGAAGAAGGACATCATACTTGAAAAAGTCGAGTCTTTGAAAAATAGGAAGACCTACAGCAGGATATGTTGACATGGTGCCTGCAACCGTGGGCTCAAACAAAGGAGTGGTTGTAAAGGTGATGTCAGGTCAAGCAGTGTTTTCTTCTGTTGTGCTTAGTGTAGCTCTGAGTCATAACAGACTCAACAACAGCAACTTTTAGAGGAGGAGACTGCCAGGACTTTCTCCCTAGGAGCTGCTGGCTGAGGCTCATTCACTAGCCTTTTGTTAAGCTATCAAGTGCCTAACCATGACTCTTTGAAGATAAAATTGTGTCTAGACCCATGTGTGAATGAAATATAAAGCACTTGGCAATACCTGGTACAGAGTTTAGCCCAATTCAGATGCTTTTGTCCAGAGGCTCCAATGAAGTGGGTTAAAGAGGAAAGTTTGTTAAAACCAAGATGTGATGCCAGAGTAGGCCTCTGAGGGAGGACGGGCAATTAGTTATCAGTGGCTCCACGATTATCATTGATGTAGCCACTTCAGCATTGTGGTTTGCTGCCCTCAGTTTGTGCCCTTCATCTCAAGGCCCAAGAAGGCTGCTTCAGTTCCTGCCATCATTTCTACATCCCAAGCAGTAAGGAGAAAGAGGAAGGCAAGAGGTTGCTCTTTTCTCCTTAGCAACATGACCCACGATTAGTCCACATCACTGTTAACGTCCCATTGGCCAGAGCTTGGCATGTGGTCACATCATTCACATTTAGAGTTTAACTTGGTAGCCACGAGCCTAACAGAAACTTTTATTATTATTATGTAAGGCAGGATCTCGGGAACAGCTGGAAGTATTTGTTCATGCGTCAAGTGTTACACGTTCATTGACTCCTTGATTTCTGTGTTAGCCCAGTGCTTGTATTTTGCTTCAATGCAAGGTTTGCTCATTGTCCCTGTTTTTCTGGTATCATGTTATACTCATAGGTTGATAATGCAACCACAGCCCTACCACATCTGGTGATCAATGCTTAGTAAAGGTATTGAAGACACTGGCATTAGGAATGGAGATACTAGAGCACAAAGTCTTGATAGTTCATTTGGCAACTTACTTACTGAAAATACTCCCTGAAAAGCGGGTGATAGGAAGGAACAGGTCTAGCTAGTTTTAAACCTACAGTACAGATATATCTTGTTTCACCCACTTTATTTGTGGGCCCAACTGTGAACGTGTTGAATCTATACTTAATTCTTCTTAAAGCTTTCATCTGGTGAGCTAGCCTCTGGGCTCACCACGTCCAGCCTAAGGTCCAAATCCTTTGAGTTGAACAGAGTGAAACAAAGTGAAAGTCAAGTGTTTTCCACACATCCCCGACTATTTCCAAAGCACTTTGAGTAACCAGGCTGGTCCTGCAGACCTTAATTCATGGTTTAAATGCTTTGCAAGAGTCATCGACGGTGAAGCTGATTCACTAAGAATTCGCGTGTGCTTGGGACTTATTAAAGTGTTGAGTAAGATGATGCCTTCCTCTTAGTATAAACCCCAGTGAAGCTGATTTAATGCTTGGGAAGCTGACTTCCATGTGTTCAGGTGCACGTTACCTTCCTTGTGTGTCTGTTCCTCGAAAGTGATAGTTTCTCTTAGGGAAGAATTGCTTCAAGATTAAAGCCAAAGATTAAATTGCACCAAAATCAAAGATTCATTCTACCAGGGCAAACCCAAAGCCAAACTCATTGCTGGAGAGCCACTTCCCACCCTAGCGAGCCTGTCAGACAGAGCAGAGCTGGCCCTTAAGGTTTCCGAGGCTGGAGTAAATCTTCGTGGAAGCCGACTGCCAGGTATTTCTTCCAGGGAGCTGCTGGTCATCTATCAGTACACTGGTCTTTAAAGGGTAAGCGTTTTGGACAGCTTAAAAAGAACAAACCAACCCAAACTCACAATTATCAAGTAGAATCTGTAAAAAACCATTAGGTTTTTGAGGTTGTGAATCGTTGTTGGAGGTGAGGCTGGTAGATTTGAACTGCTAACCTTTCAGCCTTTCAACCACAGAGCTCCTGTGAAAACATTGTTCTGATTCACTGTGATCCTTTTATGTGCCACATGTTAAAATCCTGCCTCAGCTTGCACCATCCTCACAATCTCAGCTTTGCCTAACCCCACTGTTGGGGTCACAGTGTCACCCCACCTTGTTCAGAGTCTTCCTCTTCACCACTGCATTTTGATTTTTGGGTTTTTTCCCCCCCACTCCCAACATGATGCCCTTTTCCAAGGACTGGTCCTTTCAGATAAGAACATGCTCAAAGTATGTGAGACAAAAATCTCACCATCTCTGCCAGCATCCCTGGCTGTATTTCTTCCAAGACAGATTTGTTTGGTCTTTCAGCAGACCACGGGATATGCAACACTCTTCGCTTATGCCGCAATTCAAAGGCACCAGTTTTTCTTTGGTTTCCTGATTCATTGTTCACCGGGAACACTGTTCTTTTTGTGTACCATCCAGTTGGAACAGACCCACAACTGACCTTCCAGAGGGCTTTCAGAGGCAGTTAATTACAGGGCAGGACTTGGTCCATCTTTCTCCTGTGGAGCACCTGGTTAAGTCAAACTTTGTACTTTTGAGTTGTCAGAAAACAAGCAAGAGGCATTGAAGTCATCTTCAAATTTTTTGTCTCTTAGCCTTTCTTTCTCTAAGCTCCTGTTGATTATACCTGAGAAATCTCCTGGAATTCCCCTTGTTAATGACCTTTTATCTGTTATTGTTCTGGCTTAGGCCCTCAGCATCCCTTGCTAGGACTGGTGCAATACTCTCCTGGTTTCCTAGCTTTATACCTCTCCCCAGTGCGCCTGCTCCCAACACTGATCTGGCCTCTCTCTTGGGTACAGAATGTCACTTCTTCCAAAACCAGTAGATGGCATGGGATCAGTCTTCCTTGACGTGGGACCAAAACCCCATGGATATATATGGTTTCTGTGATGGTGACCTGCTAACATGAACAAGTCAGAATATCTGATGTGGTGGTGGAACTCTGTGCTAGCCTGCTGTTAGAGCTGAGAGAGTGGCGGCTGAATCACCCAGGGGCACCCAACATGACAAAGTCGTGAAGCCACAGTCAGCTCTCAGAACGGGTCTTCTGGTCTCCTTCCTTCACACTTTCATCTTCACTCATCAGCTTTTGCATCTCTGTCTGTATAACCTTCACATTGTGCATGTCACTATGTCAGTGTCCCTAGCTTCAGGGTCACCTTCCTCCCTTTTGACTTATTTTGTTGGATGTTAATTAGGAGATTGTGGTTCGAATCCCCCAGTGTCTCTCTGAATGAGAAACGTAGGAAACCCTGTGGGCCTTTGCACTCTGTTCTGGAGGGTCACCCTGAGTCACACTAGACTTAACAGTACAGTTACCTACTATTTACTATAACATGATGATTATTCTATTTCACACTTACTCATAATGCCTTTGAGCTGTGGTGCTGGAGAAGAGTATTGAGAATACCATGGACTGCTAGGAAAACAAACAGATTCATTCCGGAAAACGTCAAACCAGGCGGCTCCTTGGAGGCAAGGATTCCGACGCTCCATCTAACATACTTTGGACATGTTGTAAGGAGGGACTGGTCCTTGGAGAGGGACATCATGCTTGGGAGGGTGGAGGGACAGCGCAGGAGGGG
>NW_006399818.1:15616635-15628977 GCF_000299155.1 Elephantulus edwardii
TTTTTTACCTTGTGTACATTCTTTATTTCAAATACTTATAAAATATTACATTATTCCTCAGGACAGCAGCAAAGATCACCCCATGCAGAAACTGAGAAACTATATACATAAATTTACAAAACAATGGGAAGCAGAGAATATGGTTCTGAGCAGACACAATGAAGAGAAGAAAACTGGGAAGGGAAGTGCCCATCTGAGTCAAACTTGCGTCACCATCAGGGCAAGTCTTGTGTTTTTCACAGAAATAGAAGCTGTTTTTGTAAGGTTCCTGTATAGCACAGGCAGTCCATGTATTTTCTTGGCTACACCCCTGGTTGGGGTTCCATTAGGTCAATGCCACTCAAATTTCTGGCCAGCCAAGCTCCTGCAGCAAAAAGTCCCAAACTGAGGATCAAATTTCTCTGAAAAGCATTTGTATTGGTGGTGAATTGGTAGCCGCCTTGAAGCCAATCTCCTATGTTGTCTGAGATTTTGGGAGTTTCATTTTTCGATCTCGCAGTCCTCACACCGACCCCACCAGAAGCCATAGTAGCACCTTCAGGTTCGGAAACCTACTCGAACCACCTGTACCTATAATTCTTGATAAAAACATTGTACTCAACCTTCCTTCCCTTTTTGACTGACAGTGTTTTACTCCCAAGTTAAGGTCACAGTCTCCTGGGTGAAGATCTTTCTCCGTTCTCTTTCCTCAGAGGATTTATTCTCTCTGTGTGTCTGTCATTATTAAACTGCCTCCATAACATGTCCCATTGCCATTGGCTGTGGCCTTGACTGTCACTCCCAGGATTAAAAGACCAAGAACTGACAGGGCTGAGGAGCCTTGGATACAAAAAGAACTTGAATTAATGCGTGGGCATCGTCAGGGCTCCCAGGCGTGATTGATTCACTTTTTGGATATTTTGGATGCATCACACTTCCTGTGGGTTCCTTTGGCTGCACATATAAAGGTATTGGAATTCTGTGATGCATTTGGAGGAGGACTCCTAAGTTTAATATGTCTTCTAATTTTTAGAAAATGGCCTTTGAAGATTTATGGAGAGGACGTATTGAATTTAGAACACTGCATTAAGGCTTATTTTGGTGGTTATGCGTTTCCCATCACCCATGAACTTGCTCGCTGAAAAAAAATGAATGAGCAGTCAAATGAATGATTGGATGAATTAATGAAGGGATGGCTATTGGCTTTATGACAGGATTCTTCTCAGCATATTTCCCTGCAAACAACATTCCCCTAAGACACTTAAGTGCGGGTTTGTGGATCATTAGGCTTGTTGAGAAGAATGGAAACACAAGAGCCACCAGCCATGATCAATAAACAATGCAGAGAAAGTACTCTCAAATGGTTTCAGATCAATGGCTGTTTGGAGAGACTGGGCTGCTTTCTGGAGTGTGCTTTCTAGGGTGTAACTCTTGTCCTATTGATCTAAGTCTTCTTTGGGTTGGAGGAAAGCTGGCCCTTTCAAAGCAAAAACAATTCTTGTAGAAGTTTTTGATCTACATCTTTGTTGATCAAAGTTACCTCGCAATGAAAGAAAACTTTGGGGTTAGTAGCAATGTGGTTTTTTTCTGGAAAAAAGAGAAAACTAGAATGCGGATTTTCTTGGACATCCAGCAAGGGCTTTTTATTTTATTTGATCGAAGGTTTATCAGTCACATTGACATTTCATACAGACATTCATAGACATTTTGTTTTATAACATTAATGCCCATTGATTAATATTACAATGTCCATTTAACGCCTTACTGTGTATTTCCTTTCCCTTTACATGACTTTCCTATTAATTTGTACTTTCCTCTCCTTCCCATCCCTGTTAGCCCTCCTAGACTGGTTCTATCTGTGTGTAACCCTTACCTTAGCTTTTTATAGCAGTGGTCTTATACAATAATTGTCTTTTTGTGATTGGCTTATGTCAAGCAACATAGTTTTTTCTAGGTTCATCCATGTTATACAAGACTTCACAAATTATTGATAGTTCTTTGAGTAATATGCTGTTGTGTGAGAGATTCTTTAGCCATCCATCAGCTGACGGACACTTGAGATTGCTGAATCAAATGCTATTTCTCTTCCCAGTTCTCTGAGGACGCACTAGACTGCTTTCCACAGTGGTTGCACCGTTTTACATTCCCACTCACAGTCTATGAAAGTGTTCCTATCTCTCCACATGACAGGTTTCATTTTGAAGTAGGTTCTCTCTTTTTTCCTTCAAAGGCATTAATGAAACCGTGATACTCAGTTTTATTATAGTTGTTGTTAGGTGCTGTCAAGTTGAGTACCACTCATAGCAACCTTATGACCAACAGATCTGAACTGTCTCCTACCCTGTGCCGTGTTCCTCATTCCTGGCATTCTCAAGCCCACACCAGCAGTCACTGAGTCAGTCCACCTGGTTGAGGGTCTTCCTGTCTTTTACAGCCCCTCTACTTTTCAAGCATGATGTATCTCCCTCCACTCCTTCTTGCAATATACCCAGTGTATGTGAAGTGAAGCGAAGCCGTGCTGCCTTTGCCTCCAAGGAGTGCTTTGGCTGCACTTTCTGCAAAAACATATCTTACTATCTCTCAGATACCAAGTTTTAGGGCTAAATAAATTTATTTTACATAGCCAAGTACAAACGTTATCTGTGACAAACAGCTGCTCAGCCCAGGATAATGTTTTTCCCAAGGAAGAACAGAGGAAAATACTGCCTGGGCTCAGTTTTCTTTGATGCTGCAGAGATATGTCACACTTGAAGACGTTCCCCCTGAAATGGTCTGTGGTTTCCTTAGCGATTCTCCTGATTTCACGTCTCCACTCTTCCTCCTTCAGAGCCGGGGAAATCAAGCAAGAGCAATTTCCCCGACGATGTTTTTCCAGCTCGCTGTTCACTTGCTGCACAAGCTTCGGGCTTAGCTGTTTCCATTTCACTG
Source organism: Elephantulus edwardii (assembly GCF_000299155.1). NCBI lineage: Eukaryota > Metazoa > Chordata > Mammalia > Macroscelidea > Macroscelididae > Elephantulus > Elephantulus edwardii. Next base: position 15,619,543 of record NW_006399818.1, read on the forward strand.
AACTTTTTTTGCACTTCGTATCGGATGCCTTTTAAATTTGTTTTTTTATCACATTAGAAACACATAGCTCAAGGTTGCTGGGTGGATGGATTTCAGCTTTACCCTCGAGGGGGTGGGTGAAGGCCCTGTCACCTTAATGCTTCTTCCCAGGAAGGAAGGATTCTGAGTGTAATCCTGCACCTGCGAGAAATGAAGGGTTTGTGGCTGGAATGATGAAAGACCTTGGGCTCCACTAATCTCCAGTCTGTGTGACTGCAGCCAGCAACAGGAGTATGCCTCGATTTCTTGGGAGCTCTTGTTTTGACTGTCTTGCATTTGCATTTCTTGCATTTGATTCAGTATCAGGACACAAAGACTTAAATGGGTTGTTTTTTGGGTGGATTTTTTTTTTAGTGATATCAGAGAGCTCAGGTATTAGTTCGAAGAAGCCCCTGAGTTTCTGATTAGCTGTACCACCTATCTTTGTTAAGCAATTTAAGATGGGAATGAGAACTATTTCAAGAGTTGCTAACGATGGTAGAAACTCCCTTGCATTTCTGCTAAACCATGGCCAGGATTCTAGCTGGAAGACTGTTCATTGTCCGACAGTGTTATAAAAGGACTCCTGGGGGAACTGCTTTTTAGTGTTGTAGGAAACACGTCAATGTGAAAAAAAGTATACATTGTGCCTTTTGAGCTTCTGTTCCCTCGCCTTTTAAAAAATTGTGATTTTAGTGGAAGTGTATGGAAAACCTGGGTTTTAATTCATTCATCATTGCACATGTTCCTCCCTACCCTCCCAGTTCACTTTAAAAAGTCATTCATTCTTGCATCATTTCTTCCCTCCCCCAGTCCACTTTGCTATGCCTCTCTTGTTCTGGATTACTGTCCTACAAATAATGCCCTATCATAGATTCCTTTTTAAGCAGTCCTTTCCGTCATCTTTTCCGACGCAGTGTTCATCATTTAATCCCCTCTTTTTTTAGTTTTCCCCCAACTCATAAGTCTTCTTTTATAACCGTGGTGTTTTCACAGTATTAGTCCTTTTGTGACTGAGAGATTTCACACAGCATAGTGTCCTCCAGGGTCACGCTCGTTGTGCAGTATTTTATGAGTTCCTTGGTTTCCAGTGCTGTGTAGTATTCCTTTGTGTGAATACACCATCATTTTTCTTTCCTTTCATTTGTTGATGGGCACTTTGGTTGTTTCCACCTCCTTGCTATTGTGAATAATGCAGTACGCCCCTTTTTACAGGTCTCACCTGCCCTTTGGGGTCTTTCGGCTAAGTGATAATTAGAAGATCTGTTGTAGTTGGTTATATTTGGGGCTGCTAACTTCACACGTTGGTGGTTCGAATCCACTGGCCACTCTGAGGAAGAAAGATGAGGCAGTCTGCTCCCATTAAGATTTACAACCCCAAACACCCAATGGAGGGGCAGCGTGAATCAGAATTGACTTGAGGACAATGAGAATTTTTCTTTTCCTTTACATAAGGAATCCGGATGGTATAATGGTCAGGTGCTCTGCTGCTAACCAGAAGGTGGATAGTTCAAACCCACCAGTCATTCTGCAAGAGGAAGATGAGACATTCTGCTTCCCTAAAGATTTAGAGCCATGAGGCTGTTCCGCTCTGGCCTTGACAGTTACTGTGACTTGGAATTGACAGCAGAGGACTTGATTTTTGTTCGTTTTGGTTCCTGATGTCACTTGTGGAGACTTCAGTTTCCTGGATGCCAAAGTGGGATGGCAGGAGACTCTGAGGACAGCAGGCTCTGATCCTGTCTCTCATTCCTGGGAACATCTGGTCTTTGGGAACCTCTTGGGGAGTGGTCATCTTTGCTTTGTCATCGCCGCCTCTAGCCAGCACTCTGGCTTCGCTTTCTCCAGGACTTACCTGTGTGTTTTGTCAAAGACAACAAAGCTTGTCTGATACACTTTACGTGTGTTGCTTGGAGAGGCTGTTCCTTGGAGAGGGACATCATGCTTGGAATGGTGAAGGGTTGGCGAAAGAGAGGAACACCTTCAACCAGATGGATTGACATAGTGACTGTAGCAACAAGCCCAAGTGTATCAGGGATGAGAAGGCTGGCATAGGATAGGACAGGTTTCAGATCTATTGTTCAGTGGGGCACTGTGAATCATACTCAACTTGATAACACCTAACAACAACAACAACAACAACAACAGAGGAGTAGAGAGTCTGTCATTTATGCCTATGGGTCACCCTGCATTGCAATAGCCTTGCCTTGTGTGTTGTTGCTTTTGAGTCAATGCCTAACTCATAGCGACCTCATTCACAACGGAACAAAATGCTACCCAGGCCTGCGCTAGCCCCATGACCTGCTGCAGCTCAGACCATTATGATCCAAGTGGTTTCCGCTACCTGAATTTTGGAACTAGATTGCCAGGCCTTTCCTCCTAGCCTGACTTAGTCTGAAAACTCTGCTCAAACCTGTTCAGCATCATGACTTCCCAGAAGCCTCCAGTGATAGTGGGGTGTTAGCTTTGCAGGAGAAATTAAACCTGGGTGTCCTGTATGGAAAACAAGGGTTTTGTCAATGAACTGCCCTTCCCACCTCCCTTAGAATAATGGAGCCTACATGTCTGGGTGTCCTAATCCTCACATCCAAGACCTCAGCGCCCGTCTCACCCTGACTCTTTGACAGCTCTGCATTCCAGCAGGGTGCTGGAATGTTGCTTACCTCCGAGAACATAAACCTTACACTGTGGAATGGAGGCATTTAAAAACATCTTCTCCTCTTCTGTTGCCAAAGCAGTTCGATGTCTCCCAATATTAAACCCGTATGTGCACAGCGAGCAGATGGGGAGGTTGGGTGGGAGAGGCCTGTAGCACAGGACTTCATGTGTCTATGATGATAGTCCTGTAACCAGAGGGGACCTCAGAGTTAGACGCCCGGGGCACTGTTTCCTAAACAGTATCATGTATTCACTTATGGCCCTTTAGAAAATGTCATCTTCCCAGGCATTTACACACCCACATAGGGAAGAGATCCCAGCCCAGGTTTAATAGTGAGCAGATTCATCCTGGAGCCTTGTATATGGTTACATGGCAAAGACAATCTCTTTTATTATATCATGTTAACTTTATGACATCCATTAGTGCAGCTCTCCTCTGTGGAGAGTCGGCATTGTGCAGAAGGGGGATGTGGGCCAGCTCTGGGGGAATGGCTGTAATCTGATAAAGCATATCAGTTCATATCCTCAATTCAATTGCTCTTGGGTCCTTCCCTCCTACATAAACAGCAGAGGGGAAAACTGGACAAGTCTTCTGACCTAGGGGGGACTTTGGAAAGTTGGCCTAAGAAAGCATCTGAGAGGAGTGAGATACCTTGTTGTTGTTGATAATGTGCCATCGAGTTGACTACAACTCATAGGGACCCCGTGAATAATGGCCCAGAACCCTGCTTTATCCTGAGCCAGTCTCTTGCTGTCTCAGACACACCTGACCCATTGTCATAGGCACTGTGTCAACGCCTCTCATCCAAGGTCTTCCTCCCCCGTGCTGATCTCTTCCCTCCTGGAGATAAGCTCATGAAAAGTAATGTGTCCTTTCTCCCACCTCTATAGGGTGGAGTCCCAATTGCCTTGGAGAGGGTACGACTCACAGTGTATCCTGGTGGGACTGTGCCCCACAGCCTTCTCATGAGCTGATTTTGTTGGTAGTGAATCTTCAGGCCCGTGTTCTGAAGTGCCTCTGGGTATACTCGAACCTCCAGCCTTTGGGTAATCTCAAACTCAAAACTCATTACCATTGAGGGGGAACTGATTCACTTCTAACTCTACGCTGAGTTTCCATGGCTGTAAATCACATGAGAGGAGATTGATCATCTTTCTCCCTCAGAGTGGCTGGTCAGTGAACCCCCTAGAGGCAGGGCCTTGGGGTTAGCAGCACCACTCTCTATGTGCTGGACCCTCAGAGCTCCCTTTCGGGTAGCAACCCAGCAAATTAACCATTTGTACTACCTAGGTTCTCCCAGGGTTACATCACCCATCACTCAGTTTGCACCTTGATAGCCACAAACCCAGGATAAATCCAGTGAGGTCTCCTTCCTAACAGACTGTTGTTAAGTATTGTCTGATTAGAACCAACCTATAGCTGATCCTCCAGCAGGTTTTTCAGAGGCAGTAAATCTCACAGGAGGAGATTGCCCATCTTTCTCCAGCAGAGCAGCCGTGGGATTCGAACCGTGTGTATTTGAGTTGGCAGTGCAGCTCCCTTACCACTCTGCTTTCAGCGCTCCTTCCCAGTAGACTAGTGGATGAAATTATTCTGTTCCTTATTCCTGAAAGGCTAGAGTTCCTCAAGTGTGGCCTGCAGACAAGCCACATCTTAATTGATGATGCTACTTGAGACCTTATTGCCTATGTAATATATATCATTAGGCAAATGGCCCACATTTTTGTTATTCTGGGTAGTGCAAAGGTGTAAACAGACAACAAAAAGCTTGGCAGTTCAGACCCACCCAGAGGTGGCTAGGAAGAAAGGCCTGGCAATCTACTTTTGAAAGGTCACAGCTGTGAAGCTGTATGGAGCACAGTTCTGCTCTGCACACGTGGGGTTACTGTGAGTCAACTCAGCGGCAACTGCTTTTTCTGGAACTTTGTTTCCAGTTACCCCCATTAGCTCATGCCCCCAGGGTGCAATATTTGGGTTGTAACAAAATTGACTCTCAGCTGGGCACTGCTACCCGAAAGTTTTTCACTCCATTCTGCCTTATTTTCTTTGTCTGCAAAGTGGAGTAAACAACTGCGGTGTCTTAAAGTTTTCTTTTCTTTTTTTAGGCATTAACCACACAAGCTAGCATATGGTATTTGTAAATGGTACAAATGTAAATGGTAAATGTATTGAGATGGTGGTGATATTTATGTCCTATCTTCCCTGCTAATTGCACATTGTTTTGAAAGTAGCTTCCTGTCTGGTTCGTCTTTGGGTTTCTCTGCACCTACTTCTCTGTGCCTCGACATACGTGTTTGATTCTTCTTGCTGTCGAGTTGCTTGCAACTCATAGTGACCTTATCTGAACCCTTCCCTGTGCTGAACCAATTTCACTGATTCTGAAACCCCAAACCACATTGCCCCAACTACTGTATCAATCCAGCTCATCTGGGATCTTCCTCTCCTGTGCTGTCCCTCCACCCTTCTGAGCATTATATCCCTCTCCAAGGGCCAGTTTACCCTGGCCACGTGCCCAAAGTATGTGAGATGGAGCTTCAAAGTCCTCACCTCCAAGGCGAAACCTGGTTTCACCCTGTCCAACAACAGACCTTTTTGTTCTCTTGGCAGTCCATGGTATGTTCAGGACTCTTTTCCAGCACCACAAATTTGAAGGCATAGATTCATCCTTAATCATTGTCCAGCTCTCTGATGCATAGCAAGTAATACAAAGTCCATGGCCTAGATTAGGCACACCTTAGTCTTAGTCTCTAAACTGGCATAGTTGCTTTTCAGTACTCTGGAGAAGTCCCTGACAGCAGATTTTCACAGTGCAATTCATCTTTTGATTTCCTGACTATTGGTGCCAAGAGTGTTGCTTGTGGAGCCGGCAAGCTGTAGTTGTTAACAACCTCAATCTCTATCTATCATGGTGCTGCTAATTGGCCCAGTGGTGATAATCTTTGTCTTCTAGATGTTGAGCTTCAATCCATATTGAAGACTATAGTCCTTGACTTTCTTCTGCACCAACTTCAGGGCCTCCTCAGTTTCAGCAAGCAAGGTTGTATTATCTGCATAACATAGGTTGTTGAGTCATCCTCCAATCCTGAAGCCACATTCCCCTTTCATACAGCCCTGCTTCCCGAATGATCTGTTCTGCACATATCTGATGTGGGATCTGATAGTTGTTTAGCCTCTGGAACTGAAAATCCCCCATCTCTGAAAAACTCAGTTTGAGTGAGAGTCCGCAGTCTGGGTTACTTCAACTTCATGGGGGAACAGTCTAGACACCTTTTAGGAGGCAGTTCTCTTCACTGTCAAGTTTGGACAGGTCTGTGACAGTTTGGTTACATACCACGCTGTACACAGGTGTGTGGAATACAAAGGGTAGTTGCTGAGAAAATATCATGGTTTCCATCATCATGTCACTTTGGAATGAGATAGAAAATGATGAGTCCAAATAATAGGATTAAATTGCCCATCAGCTTGGACAAAGATGAAGGTTCCATCTTGGATGGGGCCATGGTTGGTAGGTGTGGAAGATCTGGCCTGGGGGTGACCAGAGAGTTCAGCCAGGTGGGGCTTTTAATTATGGGCCTCAAAGTCATACATGAAATGACTGAACAAAGCCTGCCCTGAATTACGGCTTTAAAATGTACTGTAGCATAAGTTCCCTAGAGAGTGATCTTTTTAGTTGCACAACACGATTGATGTCATTGGTTTCACTGAAGAGCGTAAAAAGAAAGTGTTGTATTGACAAATGTACGTTGCTTCTATTTTTACTACAAAGGCAACAACAACAATTTTTAAAAATTAAAGTCATTTTTTTTTTAAATTTTAATGACTGTTTACAGAGATTTGGGATTTCTATACATTCATCAGAGGCAGTGAGATTGGCTCAGGATAGAGCAGGGTTTAGAGCTATTGTACATAGGGTCGCTATGAGTTGTATCGACGGCACACAACAACATACATTCATTGTTGCATTTTGAAAAATAAAAGTAAAATTATTTCATTGGTATACAATCCTCCTGCCCTGAGTACACTCCACTATGCAACCTTCATTCTGGACTCTTGTCGTAACCATAATACCCAATCATATATCTCTTTCAAACAGTTCTCTTCCTCATCTGTTTCAATGCAGTATACATAATTTATCCAATTTTTCTCAGTCTCACTCCAAACCTGATGTCAGTCCCATTCTACGATAGTGCCAGCATGCAGTATTTGTCCTTTTGTGACTGAGCTATTTCACTCAGAATAATGACCTCCAAGGTCACCAATTTTGAGTAATATTGCATGAGTTCCTTGTTTTTCAATACAGTGTAGTATATCATTGTGTGAATATACCATGGCTTCTCTATCCATTCGTTTGTTGATGGGCACTTGGGTTGCTTCAGCTCTTTGCTATTGTGAACAAAGCCGCAATAAATATCGGTGTGTGCATATATCTGCCTGGATGGCAGTTATGGTTTCTTTAGGGTATATTCCCACTAATGGAATTGCTGGGTCAAATGGTTATCTCTATTTGCAACTTTTTGAGAAAGCACCACACAGCCTTCCACACTGGTTGCACCATTTTACACTCCCACCAACAATGAATAAGGGTTCCAGTTTCTCTGCAACTTCACCAGCATTTGTTGTTTGCTGCTCTGTTAAATTTTGCTATTCTTACTGGGGTGAAATAATATCTCACAGTTGTTTTGTAAAAATTAAAGTCCTTTTTTAAAGCTAGGAATCATCCCTATTCCTGCTTCTGTGGCTGTGATAGGCACCTTTTGAAGAGAGCTATTATTATTATAGTTGTTGTTTTTCAAAGAAAGAATGGAAGTAAGACGATGTCTGCATGAGAGACGCCATCTATCATGCAGCCTGAAGAGCAGGTTGTTGGTGACCTGAAGCCACTTGTCCCCTCTCTACCCTTCACCTGGCTGCTTCTGACTGTGATTCGTGCCTCAGCAAAATCAGAGAAGATTGACTATTTATTTGTCCAGGACCTTCGGGGAAGCTTGCAAATGGGCAAAATGGCAGGATTAGGTCTGAGAATGCCAAAACGCCATCCTCTCTAATTACAGAGCTGATGGGAAGTCGAGACAGGGCCTCCAGATGACCCGCAGGGGAAGCCAGGGAGGATTCTCATGCTTGAAACTGGCAAATGCTTTCACTGTGGAAACGTGGTTCCATCTGATCTTCTGCTTCCGCTGGCAGCCTCGTGCACGTGTCTGTTCCAGCGGACACACCACCAGGAGAGGCGTAGAAATCGAACCTTCCAAGATTTGGCTTCCAAATTGGAGGTCACGTGAGGTCAGGAGATTGCCTTTTCTCAGCTACAGTGTTTTGATAGCAAAAGCAAAGAGCCAGTGGCAGAGCCTTTGAATGGCTCTTAAAAGGGGATTCAGTGTCCCTGTGAGAAAGGTTCAGGACATGACTTCTGTGTTTTAATTCTTCAGGATGGCTTTAAAGTCAGAAGTGTCCCTAGGATTGTATCCAGCTGTTCTCTCTCTCCCTCTCTCTCTCTCTCTCTCTCTCTCTCTCTCCCTCTCTCTCTCTCTCACTTTAAAGCATTCACCTGCTCAGTCATGCTGTCTTCCTTCAATGATTAATTGGCAGGCATTGGCTTTGCTCCTGAGTTACTAAAACCCTGAGGGTGACCTCTGGGCAATGGTGTCACCTGCAGTGATTCATCCCAGGTCCATGAAGTTAACATCTGAAATTGCAGCCTGGCTTCCAGCCTTTTAAGGGATTTCTTGTCAGTAACAACAAGACCCTTTTCATGAAAAGAACAAGACAAAACACACAAAACATAAAACTGCATTTAGTTTGGCTGTAATCTCTGGCTCCCCACCCCCCATTCATTATATATATAAAAAAAAATTACTGCCTGTGTTCCTGTTCCAAAGTTTTATTAAGTTCATTCTCTAGTGTTTCCAAAGTGGTTCTTTTCACATTTTAAACATTTGTGGCGGCTCGGTGCAGATTCTGAAGTCTGATCTTCACCGTCTCCTCTTCTTTTTTGGTTCCCTGCCTGGAGGATGGGATATTTACTTGGTGGTATTTCTCTGATGTTTTAGACACCTTTAGGTTTTTTGCTCCATTTCGTGGGGAACTGGGAAACGAGTTAGGAAAATGACACGAAGGTTATTTCAGGATCACTGACCTGGAGAGCAAAGAAATATTTTAGGAGCGAAACTGTCAGACAGCCTGCTGGTATACCATAAATAACAGTCGGGTAATAATACCCCTGCCTTTTACTTTCTGGCAACTTCCTGCATACATTATTCCTTTTGATGCATCTTGGATGTCTAGGACTAAGTTAAGGATGAACAATTTATTTATCTTTAAGTGAAAAAAAAAAAAGTAAGGAATGCTTGAAACTAGGAGTGCAAGACGTGCTAACATTTGCCTTAAAAAGAATCTGCACACAGTTTCAGTTCCTCGGAAAGTTAAACATATAATTACTCTGTAATCCAGCAATTTCACTGCTAGGTAGATAAGCCAAAGGATTGAAAGCAGAGACACACACACAAAAATACTTGTACCCCCAGGGTCATAGCAGCATGCTAGTCACAGTAGCCGAAAATGGGGAAACAACCCAAGTGGCCAGCAGCTGACGAAAGGACAGATCAAAAGTGGTAGGTCCTTCGATGGGACAGGCACCTCAGCCCCCTGCGGAGGAATGAGAACCAGCTTGTGGCCGACCTTGCAGGATTTCGGGAGGCTGAAAATCACATGAGAGATTGCCTTTCTTTTCTCTTACCAACTTGTCCATGGCGGGGGGGGGG
>NW_006399818.1:15629077-15659809 GCF_000299155.1 Elephantulus edwardii
GGGCGGAATTCTTCGAATTCGCTACTCAGTGTTCAAAAGATCAGTTTTCTCAAATTTATTTCTTATTTTCACATACTATTTGAGCCCAAATCTTAATAAAATCTCTATTTTGCAAAAGGGGGGGGGCACCCAACACAACATCCGAAACAGCACAGCCCAGCACATGCATGCACACATCTGGGTAAGCACAGAACGTGTCTCGAAGGACGTATGGGGTAACAGGGTCCCTTGCCACTGTTCAGGGCTTAGAACCAGAACAATACACAGCATGTGTTTGAAAAAGACTTGTAAGTTGTGAGCATGGGCTGGGGGTTGGGGGTAGGAAGGGAATCCTTATTTCACACTCAAAAGAGAAGACTTACTTTGCACTAATCTAAATAGTTCTTGGAAAACGGCACCACGCTGGGGAGAGTCAGCAAAAGAGAGGAAGACCTCCAGCGATCTAGTGACACATGACTGCAGCAGTGGGCCTGACTGTGTCGGAGATGACGGAACCGCACAGGACAGGGCAAGGATCGGCTCTGCAGCCTCCATCATCTGCCTTTTGGATTTTGTGCTCTTGAACTTGTCACTGATTCAAGAAACAGATGAAATCCTTGACATTCGTTCAGTGGCAGTGAAAGTGAGGAAGGTTCCATCTAAGCTCCCTTGAGAACATTTCAGGCCCATAGAAGGTCGTTACCCTGCAGAATTCTTCACGATCCGGCTCAGTCTCTGCGCGGTCTTATACCGCTGAAGGCCACCGGCTGTGTAGACAGTAGCTTTCCTCTCGCTCTCTATCTGAACATGATGAGCCGGAGAGGTGTGCATGGCAGTGTGTCCTATTCACTCGATCTACCATTTGTTCCGATCTGGAAGGAAATCGTTGGTGAAAGCTTCTAGCCTTTTATTATTTTAAAAAATATTTCTGCTGATACGTGTGGTCTACACCCTACCCACTAGCTTCCTCCCTGTCCAGGAATCGGCCCAGCCCAGGGAAGAATAAGCGTAAACTGAGCAGCATGATCACATTTTGTGGGTCCTGCACGATGCACTTCACATCTCAGTGTCATCAGGAGGCGTGTTGCTAGACATGGAGTTATTTCATGCAGGAGACCCAAGTTCCTTTCCCATCCGCTGTACCACCTCCTGGGTACCACCACCTGCCAGTGGAGGCATGCATGTCATGACTAGGAAGAAGGGCCTGGCAAGCTAATTCTGAAAATCAGCTGTTGAAACTCCTTAAATTAAAATGATGTGATCTGCAGACAGTTGTGAGGTGAGGCCAAACTTAAATTCAATTCCATTATGTGGGTCCCACTCATAGTGACCCTCTCTTGGGTTCCACAGAGTGTAAGTTGCACTAAGGGGAGACTCCCTATCTTCCTCCTCTGAGCAGCTGGGAGCTTCAAACCTCTTGATGTAGCAGTGCCACTCACTACAAGCTTTGCCCCCGGAGATCCCCACAGGGATGGCACAGGACTGGACAGGGTCTGGGATTCCTGTGACTTGGTTCAGACCATTAAGCTCTTGACAGAACTTTGATGGTTTGGATCCCCCCAAAGATACTTTAGAAGATAGGAATAGTGAAGGGCTCCCAATAGGTCACTGTCTTGAGGACCCCGTGGAGTCTACCTTTGTAGCCCACCAAGATGAACAAGGCAGTGGTTGTTATTGTTGTGTGCCGGCGAGTCGCCTGTAACTCAGAGTGACCCTGTGTACAATAGCTCTGAACCTTGCCCTATCCTGAGCCAGTTTAATCATCTCTGACAGACCTAATCCCATTTCTTCAGTTATTGTATCGATCTATCTCATCCAGGGTCTTCCTTTCCTGTGCTGTCCCTCCACCCTACCAAGCATGATGTCCTTCTCCAAGGACTGGTCCCTCCTGGCAACATGCCCAAATTATGTGAAATGGAGTTTCAAAATCCTCACCTCCAGGGAGCAACTTTGTTTCACCCTCTCTAGGACAGACTTGTTTGTTCTCCTGGCAGCCAATGGTGTGTTCAAAATTCTCCTCCAACATGACAACTCAAAGGCATCAATTCTTCTTGTCATCCTTAGTCAATGTGCAGCTCTCTGATGCATAGCAAGTAATTGTAAAGACCATGGCCTGAACAAGGTTACCTTAAAAGGTTTTCTCCACCCCCTCCTGACACTGCTTCTACCTTGCTTTCCAACAGAGTCCAATCAAAAGGGCTAGTTGTTGATGTCTTAACACCAGGTGAAATAGAAACCCTTCCGGTTCCACAGAAGGTGGTGGTCAGTTAGCTTTTCTGTCCTATTTACTCAGAAAATAATGACCATGATCAGGGACTTATTTGAGAAAAGTATAACCCACTGGCTAAAGAATTGTGCTGCCCACCCAAAGACAGGCAGTTTGAACTCACCGGCCTCAGGAGAAAGATGGTAATCCCCTTCCATGTGATTCACAGCTTCGGAAAACCCCCTGGAGGGGGAACTATGAGTCATTTCCAGCTTGACAGTATGTAAACAACAACAGGTAAGCTATAGGAATGGTACCCACAGTCAGAAGAGAAAAAGGAGTGAATTGCTGGGAGTGAGGAGTGCACAGGTGAAAGTTGGTTTTGCTGTTTCGAAATCAGAAGCTTGAGTTATAGTGAACGAGCTATTGTTCTTGTTGTTCTGCTTCTGTCCTATTGTTCTTATGCTGTTCTACTGTTCTTGTTGTTCTGCTGCTGTTGCTGTTAGGTGTTATCCAGTCAGCAATGACCCCCATGATCAACAGATCTGAACCTTACCCTCTCCTGCACCAGCCTAACCCCACTATTTCAAGACCATTGTCATAGTCACTGTGTCAATCTTCTCTAACCTTCTACTTTTCCTAATATGATGTGCTTCCGCAAGGACCAACTCCTTTTGACCCCATGCGCTATGTATGGGAGGTGGAATTTCACCATCCTTGCCTCCTAAGGAGCACTCTGGTTGCATTTCTTCCAAGACAGATTAGTTTGTTCTTTTGGCAGTCGATAGTATATTCAGGGCTCTTTGCCAACACGATAACTCAAAAGGTATTGATTCTTCTTCAGTCTTTCTTATTCATTGTTTAACTTACTGATGCAGTTGAAAATATATCATGACTTACATCAGATGCACCTTAGTCCTTAAACTGACATCCTTGCTCTTCAGGATTTTTGAGAAATCTTTGTCAACAGGTTTCTCCATTGCAGCGCTCTTTGGATTTTTTGACTGCTGTTGCACTATGCAACTTTTTGATTCAGTGGAAAATATCATGGCTTGGATCAGATACAACTTAGTCTTTAAACTAACATCCTTGCTCTTCAACATTTTGGAGACGTTTTTGGCAGCAGCTTTCTCCAGTGCAGCTCTCTTTTGATTTCTTGACTGCTGCTACCATGAGTAAAATGAAACCATTGACAATTTCAGTCTTTTCTCCATCTGTCATGATATTGCCTATTGGCCCAGTGGTGTGATTTTTGTTTTGATGTTGAGAGGTAATCTGTCTTGAAGGCTGAAGTCTTTGATCTTCTTAAGTAAGTGCCTTAAGGTCTTTTCTTTCTTTCTTTTCTTTTTTTCCAGTTTCTGCAAGCAAGGTTGTGTCTAAATCCCCCTGAAGACAATGGATTAGAGACTTTCATCTTAGTTTCTCAGAATTTCCCTAATATCATTTTCATTGCTGCTCGAATTACTGTAATATATTTATAGGTGGGCGTTGGAACTGCCTGGTTTTAAAGTGTGCAGTGATTTTTGCCCTGAGGCTGACAAATTGCAAGTTAGAATTATATTAGGTCTCACAGGACAACATCTTTGTTCTAAGAAGGGAGGGAGTGATAAATATTTCGTTTTGTTTACATTGTCTATGGAAAGCAAGGATTCCCCAGAACTGGGGCCACAAGACAAATCCTGGCTGTGTGCCCCTGCTGTTATTTTGCAGTATGGCAAAGTGGAAGGAGGACAGGCCCCAGGATGAGTTTTCTCACCACCTGAAAAGCAACTCATTACCTCCTAAATTCTCTGTCATGTTGTACAGAGAGCTGACAGCTTTTGGGACATGGAGTGAGAGTTAGGGACCGTCAGCAAATGGAAGTACTCTGGTCACTTTTCTCAGTTCCTGGCAGACCCATGAGTGGGAGAGCCTTGCGGGATTATCTGTAAATTCAATTTCAGTGAACTCAGATATTTGGTATTTAGAAATGATCGCTGAATTTAGTCTTGCTTTGCAGAGCTTGTCTATGTTTTCTTTGGGTAATGAATGCGGTCCCTGTTTGGGTAGAGGAAAAAAAATGACGATGGTTCAGGTTTGGAAAAATAACAGCCCGTATATCTCTCTTACTTGACTGACTGACTGTATATTTGGGGCTTGGGCTTAAATATAGAATAAATGGATGTAAGAATGCTTGATATTTTTTTTAGATGACTGCTAAATGTGTAATGAATGGAAATCCTATGTTTTAAATAATTACTTTGCATAATCATCATAAGATGTGGTGAAACAGTTAACAGAAATTAACAAGTAACTAATTACCAACCCCCTCTGTGTACCATACACTAATCTAAATTCTTTTTTGTGTTGGAATAGATCTAGTCTTCACATCTCAGACACAACGTTGCATGAGAGCTCAGAACACCAAGTTATAGCAAGGTTAAGGTATTTGCCCAGGATCACTGTTAGTAAATGACAAATCAGCATTTGAATTTCCGTTTTCTGTCTCTGAAGGAGCCCTGGCCTACTGGTAAGGAGCTGCACTGCCGACTCAAACGCATGTAGTTCTAATCCACCAGCTGCCCCATGGGAGAAAAATGGGAAGTCTCCTCTCATGCTACTTCCTGCCTCAGACAACCGGCTGGAGAGTCAGCTATGAGCTAATTCCAGCTCGATGGTGGTTCAGTGGTTAAGCTGTTGGCTGCTAACTGAAAGGCGTGCAGTTTGAACTCACCAGCTGAGCTTCAGGAGAAAGCTGAGGGAGTCTGCTTCTGTAAAGGTTTTGTTGTTGTTGTTATATGCCTTCAAGTCACCTGCGACTCATAGTGACCCTGTATACAACAGTCCTATACCCTGCTCTATCTTGTGCCAGTCTCACTGGCTCTGACACACCCATTCTGATTACCCCAGTGACTGAATCAATCCATCTCATCGAGGATCTTCCTGTCCTGCGCAGTCCCTCTGCACTCTCAAGCATAACGTCCTTCTCCAAGGACTGGCCCCTCCTTGCAACATGTCCTAAGTAAGTCAGATGAAGCTCCAGAATCCTTGCCTCCAAGGAGCAGCCTGTTTTAACCCTCTCCAGGATGAACCTGTTCATTCTATTAGCAGCCCATGGTACATTTAATACTCTTCTCCAACACTATAGCTCAAAGGTATCAATTTTCCTTCTATCCTCCCTAGTAATTGTCCTACCCTCTGACACATAGCAAGTGATTGCAAAGACCCTGCCTGTATCGGGCGCACCTTAGTCTCCAGAGTGATACCATTGCTCTTTAGTACTTTGGAGAGATCCCTAACAACAGACTTTCCCTTCACAGTATGTCTTTTAATTTCCTGGCTGCTGGTGCCAAGAGTGTTGATTGTGGAGCCAAGCAGATTAAAGCTGTGAACAATCTCAATCTCTTCGCCATCCATACTGATGCTGCCAGTTGACCCAGTGGTAAGAATCTTTGTTTTCTTGATGTTGAGCTTCAATCTATATTGAAGGCTGTAGTTCTTGACCTTCTGCAGCAAGCACTTCAGGTCCGCCTCAGTTTCAGCAAACTTCTGGCTAGTTCTACTCATTGCTACAGGGTTGTTATGAGTTTGGGATAGACTCAATGGTAGTGGGCTTGTTCTGGGTTCAGAACCCTAGCCTGCATTTATCCTTTAGCTGTAGTTGTCTGCTATCATGTCATTTCCAATTCAGAGCACCCCCATGTGACAGAGAAAAACTCCTGCAACAAGGTTTGCTTGGCAGTAATCTTGACAGGAGCGGATTGCCGATCTTTCTCCTGTGTAGTCGCTAGATGATTTCAAACTTCCAACCTGTTGGTTAGGAGTTAGGCACTTAGCCTTTGTGCCACTGTGACTCTATTCATGCTGCACCAAATTCTGTGTTAGAGAGGAGGAGCCAAGATACTCAGTTACTTGCCCAAGATCATCAAAGTTGCTTACCAAGTTCTTAGCTGGCATCTTAGGGATATTGGAACCACCCAGAATGCCCGTTTAGAAAGTGCTCGAGTTCATTTCAACACACCTTGAACATGACACTGGAAAAAGGAAACAGGTAAAGGAATGCAGCCCCATGAGTAGAGGCGTGAATGGCCCAGCACCTGTGGATCTGTGTTATTGTAATGGGGAACTTTTCCACCTTGTCAGGCTGCTCTTTTCTCACCTGTCTAAAAACAAAACCAAAGTAGAGAGGGAAGTGGTGTGAGGAGCTGATGGTCCCATGAGTCCTTGGTGCTAGCTGCAGGAGTAAGCACAAACCTGCCCCAACAGAGACAGCCTCGGGCTGTGCCTTTTGGAACAAGCTCCTTCAAAGTCCTTGTTAAGTGGTACTTAGATTTCCAAACCAGCTGACTTTCTTTGCAGAGCAGGCTTTCTGAGTCTGGAATATGTCAGAGACACCAGCAAAAACAAGGAGAGGGTTCCCTCTTTCGAATTAGGAAACAATCAATGATGGAGGTCCCAAAGGCCTCTCCACAAGATAACCACTCATATTTTTCTTGCACTGGTTGCAGGCAGGGATACTGACATGTCCTGGGTGCCTTGTTGGGGTTGGAATTTTCTGTGACGGTGGAAGAATTGAGATGCATGTCCATCATGAGATTCCCCCCACCCCACAACCACTAGATACGACAAACAGGGATACAGTCTGCAGAGTGGGGTGTACAGTTACAAGCAGATGGGCCAGGAGATGGTCTGATTGCCAAGTGGAATGGGGCCCAAGCCTTCAGGTTTTCAACTGAGTAATTAGAACAGGAAGAAGCCAAATGCAAGCCTGCTGGCGCCAGCAACGGCAAGATTTTCCGTTCAGGTCTGATAGTCTTCGTGCCGAGGTGAATGCTGGTAGCTATTTCCCTGTCACTTAACAAATAAATGCAAACACCTGATGTTGTGTCCAACATTGTGGGGGGCTACTGAGAATAAACAAGCAGGAGGTTCCATTTCTGAGCAACCAAGAGGTCTTAGCAAACACAACTGCTTGCAGGGAGAGAATAATGCAAGCCAGTAAAATAACGTGGGAAATGGCACAGTTTTGCTGCCGAGCGTCACACTGTCTCTGGTTCGTTCTATCTGGAGTCAGAAGGCTTCACTTCAGGTCCTGGCTGCTCTGCTCCTAGCTGCCTGGGCTTGAACAGATGAGTTCAACTTTGTAGCTTTCATTTCCGGATCTATAAAATGAGAATGGTTATTGTAGTTACCTCATGAATTTGTTATGAGGATGAAATTATTTTCTGAGAGGATAAAGAAAGAAAAAAGTCTCTTGATTGTGTTTTCTCGATGCTCGATACAGTCTTAATGTTTGGAATTGCAGGCTCTCTTTTGTAGACATGAGGCAATAGGTATGAAAGGAGAGAGTCGACAGGTGAAGGGTAACGGACAATACAGGTGGAGTTGTCAGCCAGCTTGCACACGCTAGGCTGTCACAGGACCGCTCCCCTCCTGTTTCTTAAGTGAATCATTGCTGGTTTCAATTTCTGTTATTTGTAGCCCAAAGCGTCTTAACTGATAAATCTGTTTCGAGACTGTAAGGTTAGTTGTTTGAACACACCAGCCACAGCACAGGAAAAAGACGTCGTAGTGTACTTGCAGAAAGATTATAGCTTTGTGAACCCAACAGGGCAGTTCCCCATAGGGTGGCTGTGAATCAGAGTCAACTCTTCAGGTACATAATAAGCACTGTTTGAACCAGGCATTAGAAGCTGAAAAATTCATAGCACACACACCCTCAAGGAAATAGAGATCAGCAGAGAGAGGTTGATCTGTAAATAAGGAAATGCAATGAAAGTAGATTCTGTGGTGGAGGAAGACCAAGGCAGGGTAGAGTGTCTATTATCATGGTGGAACTATTGTTGGCGTAGAAGAACAAAAGGTGGGAATGTGATGTGGACAAGCTTATGTTGTCCAGTTCTCAATAATAACAACTGGAACAGAACCAGCCCCCATTCTTAGTTTCTCTCTTGCTCTCAGCTTATTTAGTCCTTATCACACTTCCACTCTAAAAACTCATTGCTATTGCATCAGAATTATCAGAGCTGTCATTATCAGAGGCTGTAAATCACACAGGAAGAGAATGCTCATCTTTCTCCTGTGGAGATTCTGGTAGATTTGAGCTGCCAGAGAGGTGCCACCTTGGGATAATAGTGCATTTCCCTACAGATTAGGTTACCCATGTTACCACTGTTGTTGTTATGTACCGTCGAGTCGCCTGTGACCTATAGCAATCCTATGAACAATAGCTCTGAAGCCTTCCCTATCCTGAGCCAGTCTCACTGACTCTGACACCCCCGCCTCCATTGCTTCAGTTACTGTATCAATCCATCTCATCTGGGGTCTTCCTCTCCTGTGCTCTCTGTCCATCTCATCTGGGGTCTTCCTCTCCTGTGCTCTCTGTCCACAATTCCAAGCATGATATCCTTCTCTAAGGATTGGTCCCTCCTGGCCACATGCCCAAGGTATGTGAGACGGAGCTTCAAAATCCTAGCCTCCAAGGAGAAACTTGGTTTCACCCTCTCTAAGACAGACCTATTTGTTTTCTTAGCAGTCTGTGGTATGTTCAGGACTCTCTCCACCATCACAACTCAAAGGCATCAATTCTTCTTCTGTCATCCTTAGTCATTATCCAGCTTACTGATGCATAGCAAATAATTGCAAAGACCATGGACTGGATTAGGCACACCTTAGTCTCTAGACTGACATTGTTGCTTTTCAGTACTCTGTAAAGGTCTCTGACAGCAGATTTACCTAATGCAGTTCATTTTTTGATTTCCTGACTGTTGGTGCCAAGAGTATTGCTTGTGGAACAGAGCAAGCTGTAATTGTTAACAATCTCAGTCTCTTCTCCATCCATCATGGTGCTGCCAACTGGCCCAGTGGTGAGAGTCTTTTTCTCCTGATGTTGAGTTTTTTGTATATGATTATTTCCCCCATTTTGTGGATGAAGGAGTTGATGCACCACTCACCAAAAGCTTCACAGATAAATAGTGGAGCCAGAATTTCATCCTAAGAAATTTGACCTTAGAAGCTATGTTCTTGACTCCTACTCTGTGCTGAGTCATGTGGGTGACAGACGGCTTTTATAGGAAAGGGCCCAGGGAGCAATATGAGTAATGGCTGTGAGCGTGGATAGTTGGTACTTGGCAAAGTTTTACCGATGTTTTGGCAGCTCTGGGCCAATTCTCAAGTTCATGGTGTTCGATATCCATCTAGATAGGTATTTCAAAACCTCATGACTTCTCAGAGATGTATTGATCTCTTGCTGTCTGAGCTACATCTGGCCTTGGCTCATGCTCAGGGCCCAGGTCACTCAGCAGGGATAGCAGAATCCATTTCTGATCCTCTCTTTTCCATCTTCTCTCTGTGTCCCACTATGTAATTGTGTTGCCATTTGCCCTAACTTCATGCATATCCCATTTACCTTGTATCTTCACATTCTTCTGAGTAGAACACGCTCATAATCAAAGTTCCTAGGGTGAAACAAACAGAGATGGGCAGGGGCTAACTTGAACAGGAAAGAATGTGGTGCCTTCACCATACGTGGTGTTGGCAGGAGCCTGTAGACCTTGTGAAGCAGTGGCGGGGAGGTGAAGGCTCTGCGATGGAACAGAGGTTACAGGAACACATAGCCTTAGCCAGGTGTTAGGAAGCATGGATGCCAACTTCTCTTTCCTTCCGTACCATTTGTTCCATGTCTTGAAGGAGCATATTCCGCGGAGTGAGCTTTAGCTCAGATCAGATGTCTTCTCTATTCTGTGTAGAGTGGTAAGATGAAGGCTCTGGCTGGATGCCCTCAACAAGGCTTCCCTAGCTTCCACTGTGCACAGAGGATTCAGATGCCTGGATTTATCATCCCACTGAAATCATACTCATTGAGGAGGAGTGAGCCTACTCTCTGAGGTCACCAGTGCAAATGAGGGGGGCCCTGGTCCCAGTAGTCCACAGAACATTACTCATTATTGATTTATAATTCATTCAAGTCTCTCTCTCTCTCTTGCCAATAGGCATCATAGTTCATTGTAAAAAGTCATTGTGTTATGCAAAAACACACCTGAAATTAGAGTAGGGAGCAAAAAGAGGGTAAATAAGAGTTACTTTCTCCTCTCCTGTTGATAGTAATGAGGTTAGTTAAGGGGTAAAAGAGACAGAGAACATCATCATGGTTTGTGTCTGTCCCTGACCTGATGGTGTATCCCCTGGGACTTATGATGTGTTGGTGTCAGCATGTTTTATGTTAACCACCTGGACCTTACTTCTCTTCTTCCCCTCATCCTTCTAATACTCTGCATAGAGAGGGAAAAAAGTGAATAGTGACAGTCCTTATTTGAAACACACAATGGTTTGTTTCTTAGTAGTGTTCTTTGACCTTAGTTCATAAGTCACTTTCTTTTTTGATTAAAGAGTCTATAGAAGATTTATGATCAAAAGGGGGAAATGTAGAACAGAATACCAAATGGTCGCAGCTTGTATTTTGTTGACAATTGTTTGTAAGAAGATTGGTCGCCTGGATTTAGTTAACAATCGAACAATCGAACAATCAGCTGTGGGCTGGAAGCCTCTTGTTTAAGTCCATCAGGATCTTGTGGGTGGGCCTTTGTATTTAAAAGTGGGTTGGGCCCTCAGGCCTGGTGTTAATTGTGTTTTGGAAGAACATTTTTCTAAGAACATTTTTCTAAGTGGTATAGCACTGATCAGTCAGTTTGCTGTACTGAGATAACTCAGGCTTGCTGTGGTACTGAATGCTGTGCCTCTGGTATGTCAAATGCCATAATGGTTACCCATGATGCGCAGAGTTTGGTAGAGCTCCCAGATTAAGACAGGTTGGAAGAAAGATTGATGTCCACTTCCTAAACAACATGCCTTTGGAAACTCTGTGAACATGAGCAAAATGATGATAGTTAAGGAAAAGGGTTTAGGTCTTTTGTTCATAGGGTTGCTATGAGTCATACTCGACTCGATGACACTTAACAACAACAACCTGGAACACAGCCTTTCTGGAGTCATTGAGGCTGAGTGCACCCTTGACTATTGCCCTGAGATAATCTTTAAACCTTAAACCAAAAATGCACTGCCTCTTCTCCTGATTTCTTTACAGCAAACAGTAGTTTAACTTGCCTAGTAAAAAAGAAAAAAGTATGTCTTGAACCTCTTTATCTATATAGAATTGAATTCACAAGAGCAACTTGAAAAATTAGATAAAAGCTTAGGAGTCAATAAGCTTATGATAATCGGGGAGGGTGAGGATCTTACATAACTAGAAGGACGTACTTAGTATCACTCAATTGCATATGTTGAATTCGCATATGTTTTGCTGTGTATATTTAAAACAGCAACAAAACAAAAACCACATTCCCCTCTCCCCCCCAAAAAGTGACCACCTCTGCCATCTAGAAATGTGGTGGCCTTCACTGGCCCTCCTCCTAAATTGTACATGGTTGTGAGAAGAAAAAATCAGTTTTCCCCTTTGTCATGTTGTGATTTCAGCAAGAAACATACGATGATAGATCCCAGAGATCTGGGTTTTTGTTTGTTTGTGTTTTCATTAAGCCTAGCAGGTAGTGTGAGGTCCAGACTGTCGCCTGTTAGGTCCCATTCAGGGTTTGTGTTGTTGTTAGGTGCCATCGAGTTGGCTCTATGACCTATAGCAACCCTGTGAACACGGGTTGGGACCTCAGCCTTGTCCTGTGCGTCTTCGTGGTCTCCCCGTGCTCAAGCCCACTGAGCATGCGGTCACTGTGTCAGTCCATTTCATTGAGGGTCTTCGTCTTTTTTTCACTGACCCTTGTACTTTTCCCACCATGATGTCTGCATCTCTGTATTCTGGCACTAAGAGTCCCCGGGGCCCTGTGCACAGAGGTCGACTTGCTTCCACTTTTATCCTGGGTCTGCTGCTTTTTCTGGAGGCATGCATTTGTTCTAGATCATTAGGAGCGGCTTCAATCTCTGTTGGGTCCTCTGAGAAGAAATGATTTGTTCTGTGCCAGTGTAACTTAGGCAGGCACCCGCTCTGTGAAAAGGCTGGATTTACATATTTTACTAATTACAGCTGTCAGATTCCTCGAAGTGATTTAATGGCATGGAGGCCTCACAAGTGTAAAGAGTATTTTTAACCAAGTTGTGTGGGTTTGATAGCCAGTTGGGGACTAGTAATGGAATCTCGAGCTTCTTGTGAGGCTGTGGGGAAGCAGTAGGCGGTGGGAGACTTAGTTGAGGGGACTCGGGTGTGGGCAGCTGGGAGAGGTTTTGATCCTGAAGTGGGTTGGTGGTCTCTGACCACATCCCGGTGGCTGTCAATCAGCCCACTTTATGGGGTGTGAAATTGGGGAAGCTGGGTGCTCTGCAGAGCATTTGTTCGTGCATTTATTCACCATTTCTTCAGTGTCTGAGACTACAGTTTCTCCATCGTAATGTGCGTTCAAATCACCAGGTCATCTTGTTAAATTACAGGTTGAGATGTGGTAGGTCTGGAGTTGGGCTGAGATGCCTATGTTAAAAAAAAAAATCAATATTCAATTTATTAGAGTTACAAGTTAGAAGCTAAAAGTCCTTATTCTTCTAAAAGCATTTCAGTTCCGTTTACAAGTCTTAGATTACTATTCACAGATCTAACAGGGAGAGTCTGCATTTTTAACAGGCTCACACTGTCGGGGCAGGGTCCAGGCCCTCAGTCCACCCTCTGGTTGCCTTTAAGTCAGAACAAACTCATAGCTCACCCTTCATTAGATTTTTCCAAGTCTCTAAATCACGCAGGAGGAGATTGGCCCATTTTTCTCCCGTGGAGCTGCTAGTGGATTTGAACCGCCAAAGAGGAGTGACCTTTGGGGTTAGCAGTGCAGTTCTCTGCTGACAGGGCCACTGGAGTTTCCTACACCATGAGGAGCAAAGCTTAAGGTTATATATATGCAATTCCAAGATTTATGATGTATTTGGGTTACAGAGAATTCCTTCTGACCTTCCTTATTTGTTTGTTTGCGGTTTTTGTACATCTCATCATTAGTTATACGTGCTACAGTTTTGCAGCACATAATTTATTGATGTCACCATTTTCAGATGCAGTATTTCCAACTTCCAGAGACATAAAGGTCATATTTATAATCAATAAGGAAAGGCAATAATAAAACCCCAAATAAATACAAAACTGAAGTGTTCAAATTGTTTCTGAGTTGGCACAACACATCTCTGTTGTAAGTGGGAGACTACCTATATGTCATTTGGGTGTGAGGTGATGAAAAATTTGAATTTGTTCCTGCCATGGGTCCTATTTTTAGTGCACTCACCTGCTTTCCTATTTTCTCTGGGTTGCTTGACTCAAGGCATGAGCAAAACCCAACTCAAGGCATGACCTTAAGGCCCTGAATTCCGTTGGTGATGTTTTCTTGTCCAGATTTAGGATGGAAGAGTGGTTTATGAGTTCTTTCCTAGTTCCTGATGCTGCACTGTGGCGGATGAGAAAGTGGGTTGCCAAGTCATTGGACAATATAGTTTCAAAGCTCGTGATTCAGCTCTCAGCCACTTTGCTAAAGATTGACAGTTCAGACCCACCTAGCAGCTCCGACGGGGAAAGACCTGGACAGTCACATCCCAAATAATAACAGTCAGAGAATACTATGGGACAGCCCTGCTTTGCAACAGTGAGTTTGGATTTCCTTACATCAAAATAGCCTTGATGGTACCCAGTAAGAACAGTAGCAAAGCTTGTTGTGTATTTCATCCATGCATTCATGCAGCGAGTGGTTTATGTGTGCATTCATCTCTGGGTTAGGCACGTGGTGTACGTTGCTATCCTAGGACCATGTAGGTTTAGCCCCGCAAACACTTCTTTAATGGTAAGCTCATGGGATGGAAATTCAGGGCCCAGCCACGTTAGGGAACCAGATGGTAACTGAGATCCCTGCATAGTGACTGGGTTGCCGTCTGGAGGCCAGGGAACCCTCTCCTTTAGCTGCTCTTTTTTTTTTTTTTCACGACCCTGTGGAAAATCATACCCACTGGAAGAGGAGCCAATGGTGAGGCCCAAGATTGATTAGTCATATAAGGAGAGATTGACCCCTTGTTTGTTGTCGGATGTAATCGAGATGCTTCTCAAGCAGAGTTGAACCCCGTGTACAACAGAGCGCACCCTTGCTTGATCCTGTACCGTCCTCCTCAGGGGCTTGATTGACGTACTGGGTCAAAACACCTCGTTGAGGGTCTTCCTCTTTCCCCCAACTGTCCACTTTTCCAAGGACGGGCCCCTCCTGGTAACATACCCAAAGTCGGGGGGGGTGATAGCTTGTCACCATCCTCGCCTGTAAGGAGCACTCTATAGGAACTTCTTTGAGACGGATTGTTTATTTCTTTGGCAGTCCCTGGCTTTCCACCACGGCCACATCTCAACAACTTCTTCCTCAGTCTTCCTTCTTCATTGTCCAGCTTCCACATGTGCATGAAGTGATTTAAAATGCCATGGCTCGGGTCAGGTGCACTTTAAAGAGGTCCTTCCCGCTGCAGGTGTGTCTTTTTCTTTCATAGCTTCTGGTCTCACAAGTGTTGATTATGGATCCAAGTAAAATGAAACCCTTGAAAAATTCATTTGCCCACCCCCCCTTCAGTTATCATACTGTTGCTTATTGATCCGGGTGCAAGAATTTTTATTTCTTTGATGTTGAGGTATGATCCATACAGGTGCTGCTCTTACGTTGGAGTTGTAAGATGCTGTTCAGTCGATATGATTTGTAAACAACAGACCTGAACCTTCCGCTGCCTGCACCATCCTCAGCATTTGCAGTGTGCTTGAGCCAACAGATGCAGTCACTGTTCAGTCCACCTTGCTGAGGGTCTTCTTAAGGCTGACCCCTCTCCCTTTCCCTGAATGATGCCTTTTCCTAAAGACTTGTTCTTTTTGCTGTTTGTTAGGTGCTGTGAAGTCGGTATAACTCATAATGACCCCGTAAACAACAGATCCTATAAGACTCTCTAATCTGTTCTTATAGGACCTTCAAATCCACAGCTAGGCCCAATGTTGGAACGAACTGCTCTTCACCTGAGAGGGGACTTTGACAAGCTGCCTAGCTCCCCAGCCTGAGCTCAGGTGTCAGAGCCAAGGGTTGGGCTGCAAGATTTCCAAGCCCCTCTAAGTCTCCCCCTGGAACAATTTCCAGGGAGGCTGCGTTCTGTCTGACTGCTGTGTCCGGAAGCATTAAAATTCATTGTCATCCCCAGAGCCAACTCGCTCGCTCCATTAAACAGCCTGTCTCCGGGGCAGATGGAGCTGGCAAGGGGCCTGTCCTTAAAAGCAACAGGTTGGATGTTGGCAAACTCACAAAGGACATCTCAGGAGGTCCGGCCTCCCTGCTGTTCTCTGGACAGGGGGCCAGGGCCCAGCAGAGTCTGCTGGATGGAGCTCTGAGCTCAGAAGGGTCTGCTGAGTTGGGGGCTCTGGGTGGGAGGAAATAACTGAACCAGAAAACTTGACAAAATTGCCCTACCCATCAGGTTTTCAGGGGGAAAGGTGTGTGAGATTTCCCAAGGCGAGCTTAGGACCACTTAACAAGGTCTCCCCCAGAGAGAAATGAAAGCAACAGCTGATACACAATATATGATACACAGTGTACTTTTTCTTATTTGTCAACTAGTAACACTCTTGGCACCAGCAGTCAGGAAATAAAAAGATGAATTGCATTGGGAAAATCTGTTGCCAGAGACCTTTCCACAATACTAAAGAGCAACAATGTTAATCTAGAGACTAAGGTAGCCTGGTGTAAGCCATGGCCTTTACAACTACTTGTTATGCTTCAGAGAGCTAGACAATGAATAAGGGTGATAGAAGAATTGATGCCTTTGAGTTGTGGTGCTGGAAAAGAGTATTGGACCATGGATCACCAAGAAACAAACAGGTCTGTCCTGGAGAGTGTGAAACCAAGCTGCTCCTTGGAGGCAAGGATATATATATATATAGTGTGTGTGTGTGTACCGTCAAATTGGGTCTGACTGGTACAGGAGGCAATTGCCCCCTCCTTCTCCAGCAGAGCATCTGGTGGATTTGAACTGCTTACCTCTGGGATTGCATTGCAGCTTCTTGCCACTAGGGCCACCAGAGCTCCCTGGAGGCAAGGATTTTGAAACTCCATCTCACATACTATGGTTAACATGTTGTCAGGAGTGACCAGTCGTTGGAGAAGGACATCATGCTTGGAAGGGTGGAGGGACAGCACAGGAGAGGAAGACCCTCGATGAGGTGGATTGATTCTGTCACTGGGGTAATGGGGATAGACATGTTGGAGACAATAAGATTGGCAAGGAGTAGAGAGGAAGACACTGGATGAGATGGATTGACTCGGTGACTGGAGTAATGGGAGTAGGTGAGTGAGGGATAATGAATTGACTCAAGATAGGGCAGGGTTCAGATCTATTGTACATAGGGTTGCTATGAGTCTCAGGTGACTTGACGGCACATAACAACAAGAAATATAGGTTTTCCATA
Source organism: Elephantulus edwardii (assembly GCF_000299155.1). Classification (NCBI taxonomy): domain Eukaryota; kingdom Metazoa; phylum Chordata; class Mammalia; order Macroscelidea; family Macroscelididae; genus Elephantulus; species Elephantulus edwardii. Next base: position 15,645,691 of record NW_006399818.1, read on the forward strand.
GCCCTGGTAATACATCAGCTTAAGAGTTGACCTGCTAACCAGAAGGTCAACAGTTCAAATCTACTAGCTGTGCTCCAGGAGAAAGATGTGGCAGCATCTTTCAGGAGGTACAAGTGAAAGATTTATAGCTTCAAGAACCCTATAGGACTGTTCTCTTCATCCTACAAGGCTGATTTATCTGAGTCGGAGTTGATTCCAAGGCAGTAAGTTTGGTTTGGGTTTGAGTTATGTGGTCTCTATAAAACCTATTTTTAAAAGCCAGGCATGCTGCATGATGAAGACAAGGACACTTTCTATGGGGAACGGAGATGCAGGGACAGTCTCCAGTCCTCTGTGACAGTCTAAGAAGGGATGGGCAGGGTTTGAATGAAGCCACAGAGAGAGAGTCAGAGAGGAGAAGCCACCAGAGAGGCGTGTAAGAGGCTAAGGGAATGGGGCTTGGTGCTTGAAGGGAGAAGACAGGAGTGAAGGGACTCTTTGTTGAGTGAATTGTAGGAGCCAGGAGAAGATGAAGGGGGTAGACGAGAAAGAGCAGATAGCCTGGTGGGAGGACAGCTGTGTGTTTCAGCTCCGTAGTGGATGCTCTGACAGACTAGCACGTAGGTACCTTTAAAGAACACATTTATTGTCTTACTGTCCTGGAGGCTGCAAGTCTAAGTCTGAGAACTGACAGTGGGGGTGAGGGATGGGGGCCTTTGCTTTGTGTCTGTGGCTGCCTCCATTGCCACGTGGCTGTTTTTCCTCTGCCTTCTGTGTATCTGTTCACCTCTTTTATAAGGACGTGCATAGGGATCCACCTTATTCCATTGTGACCTCATGTTTACCTTCAAAACTCAGTTCTAAATAGGGTCATGCCACAGGTATTGAGGCTCGGGTATATCTCTTTGGGGAGATATGTTCAGTGCATAATACCATACAAGAAGGTTGTGAAATCCAAAGAATGTGGGGGTTGGACCCAGTCATCTAGAAGCTTCTTTCTACTGAGAATATGTCCCCACTACATTCAGAACCCCTAACATTTCTAGAATTCTAAATTTGCGTGGGCTGAAGCAATCAGAGAAGGCTTCCTGGTGGAGGTGGGCTTTGATTTTCAGGGAGGGTATGAAGAGTCAAGAAAGTCAGGAGAGTAGTCAGACTTATGGGAACCAAAGGGCAGTATCTGCCCCAAAACAAATTTGAGAAAACAGCGAAGATGGATAGATGGGAACAAGGAAGCCACGGAGGAAATGAGAAGAATGGTGTCACATTGTGGGAATTGCATTTAGTAACACAAATTAAAAAAAATGCAACAATGAAAGAATGGAATCCTAAAATCTCTGTAGATGTTCATTGAAATTAATAAAAAAAATATGCATGGATTGTTAAATGAGGAATTAACAGGCTTAGTAAACTTTCAAAACTACAGTAACATGTTCAAAAAAGAAAGAACTAGGGAGGACACTTTAAGTGGGGACAACTGTGAGGTGGCCCAGAGCTGGCATTGACTACAGTGTCATCTGGGCTGTGCCGTGACAGCACCAGCTGTGACGTGGCGGGGGGACCTTCGCTGCGGCAGCCCCAGCCCTCCTGTCATGGAGATGTGCGGCTACTCTCCCTCATCAATATTTCAGTCTCAGCTTTCACAAAGCATTTCCCTCTGCCTGTCCGCCTTCCTCTCAGCCTTGGTAAATAAAGGAAGGCCTAACCGGGTCCCAGCTGGTGGGCACACCAGAATGGTGCCGTCCAAGGCCCTGGACGCCTGTGCAGCTGTTCGCCACTTCAGATGACTGAGAAGATGAGGCTTCACATGACTGTCTTCTCTGTGTCCAGATGTCATCTCTTCTTTTTATAAGGACCATCCTAATTCATCATGATCTGCTTTGGTTACTTGTACAAAGACCCTATTTCCAAAGGAGGTCACATTTTGAGATTCGAGGTGGATATGGATTTGGAGGATACTCAACCCACTATACCCTGTGTGGTTGGTACTAGGGTGTGAACAGAACATGTTCTCAGGACATTCAAGTGTCATCACTATCCACCCGACGTTGCCTCAGTCAAGGAACAGTGACAGGACCGAGTCCCTCACCTCCCTGTGATCTATGGAGCCCAAGATGGGGCACCCTCTGTGCCTGAGACCTGGGCTGTCAGGGTTACCTCCTCCATGTACATTCACAGTTCAGGAAATACTTATTGTTCCTTCCCCTTGGGCACTGGATCCTCTAGAGCATTAAGTCAGATAGACTTGAGGGACTAAGTGGATGACATTGAACTTCAACTCTGCCAATGCTGACTTTGGATTGGAAGCTGTACCAAAGCCACAGGTGAAATAAATTTATTTTAAATACATGAGTGGATGAAGGAATCAAAGAAATTATCTATTTGCTTGGGCAAGTAACTTCATCCCTCAGTGTCTTCTTTTTTTGTACCACTTGTCGACATAGTTTGGTTCCAAAGAGCGGTTGTTAAGTGAAAATGGCTGTTATGCAAAAATGGAGGATGACAACATAAGTCCACAAACTGAGAGATGATTATATCTTTACAAACTGTCAAATTGCATCATGGCATAACTGTCAAACCACTGAGAACTGTGACCCCCGGGAAGCTTAACCATCACGAGCCAGCATTTCTCTTGCTTCACATCTCAGCATTAGCTACTGCTAGATGTATCTTGCTGATCCATGCAGTGTTAGAACTGTCGATCTTTTTCCTACTGTAGAAAACAATGGAGCTTTAGTTGTTGTGATACTGTTCCTATCCCGCCAAGAGCTCCCGTCTTTTGGAGACTAGCTTCTTCCCTGCTTTTAATTCCAATCAAATTCTTACTGTTTCCTCCCCATGGCCAGAGGTGGGATTGTCCAAGATGAGAATCAATGCTCTCCTCACCCATGGATTGTTTTATCCCAATAAGATGTTTATTTTCCCTGGGGTGACTGCGGTGGTGAAGACTGGAGGCTCCAGGGTGGCAGATGGTGGTGAATCATATCTGTCAATGTTTCTGAACTTCATCTTGGCAGAGATCCCAAAGACTCATGAAGTCCCCATTTTCTCTAGGACTTTGGTGAGTTTGGCACTAATGTCACGTAGTTTAGGATGCCCCACTGCACCCCACCCACCTCCTCAGCCCCCTAGCAAGCTGATTTACCACTGGTAGTCGAGGAGATTGTAGACACCATGGGCTCAGAGTGGGTGATGTGGTGTGTGAGGACAACGATCTTGGGGATTTGTGTGGTGCTGCATTGCTCACCTAGCCTGGGAGTCCTTGGACAGTTAGGGGACTTGGCAGTTGGCACTTTGTTGCTGTTCTCAAGAGTCTCCAAGACTGAACACCTAAAGACCACATCTTTGCTGTAGTTGTTATGTGCCACTGATTTGGCACTGACCCCTAGCTGACCCTGCAGTGGGTTTTCAGAGGCTGTAAATCACATGGGAGGAGATTGCCCATCTTTCTCCTGGTGGATTTGAACCCCCTGTCTCTGGGTTGGCATCATAACTCCTTACCCACTAGGAGCTCTGACAGCCAGAGCTGTCACAGGAGCTGTTAGACCCAGGGGAGTCAGTGAAGCCGCTGAAGCATGCCCCTTGGTGGTGTAGGCAGACACGATGGGGGCATGGCTGCTGAGAAGTTGGGACAGAATCCAGACTCGTTTTTTTACCAACTTTCTTCAGAGAGTGGGAATGGGCTGTGAGGAAGGCACTTTCTCATACCTTTAAACATCTTTTGACTCCCCTTCCTGAAGCCTGTCAACTTTTTAGCTATTTTGGGCTTGTCTTCTGCTTTCCCTTCCCCACCCACCCACTTCAGTAACATGTTGTTGACAGTCGATTCTGACTCATGGTAACCCTATGTGTTAGAGGGAAGAGCTGAGCACCATGGAGTGTTTTCGCTGTATGCCTTATCCAAGCAGAGCTTCAAACCTTTCTTCCCAAAGCCACTGAGGGTGTTTGAACTATTAACATATTGGTTAGCATCTGGGTGCAAACTGTTTGCCCGACTCAGGGACCTTCTCCACTTGAATTCAGTCAGTATTATCGTAGCAGGGACAGACAAGGGCCTAGGCTCCATGCCATGCCTGAGGGACTATTACGCCAAGTTCATTACCTTATGCTAGGCCTCAGCGTGGTCACTTCTGTCCTGAGAATCTGGCATCTCCCTCACAGAGAGATTTTGAGGCTTCCTAGTCCCTTCTGTCTTCTTTCTTAATTCCTGTTCTAAACTCCACAGAAGTTGTCCTTGCCGTTGACGTGAACGGCTCCTTCTCACGTGTTCTTTTTCTCAGTTGCCTTGTGATGGTCTGTGTATAAAATGAAAGCTGCTCATCACAGAACTAATTTTAGACTCTCACAGAAGTTGTTATTGTGACTCAACAACTGAGCAAAAATACTTCCTTTCTCACACCGAGAAACCACGTTTCCATCCTGCCAGGTATTAGAGGAGGACACTGTGTGGACCTGTGTGTGGCACATCCCTGCAGGGACTGGAGAAGCGTGTTGAGAGAAACTGTCTTACCACACACGGCATCTAATTCTCCATGTTCTGAGTCATTTAAAGATCCTACAATCTCCTCTCCCTGAGATTCAGATGCTTATTCAGGGCTTAGATCTAGTGTGGATAGGAAGGGGATCCTTTGAGCTATTGCAGGTACCAGCAAACATCCCTCTTTTGTGTGAACACAGAAGACATCACTAGTAGATCCCAGCACTGTCCTCCACACTGAGCCAGAATTAGGGGCGCTCTGGTGGTGTAGTTTGTTTTAGTTGCAAAGGCCAGTGTCTCCACCAGCTACTCTGAGGGAGAAAGAAGGGCAGTTTCCTCTTACTAGAGTTATAGCTTCAGAAACCCAACAGGAGCAGGCACTGACCTGACGGCAATGTTTGGGTTTTTTCCTAAAGCCCGAATAAAGTGTGTGTGTGTGTGTGTGTGTGTGTGTGTGTGTGTGTGTGTGTATTCTTCACCATGCTTTAAGCCTGAGAAACCCTCTATCTTTGTAAGTATAGAAATTGAGAACAAAAGCCTTAGATATCTAATTCAAGGCAGGCCTTCTTGTAAGTGTTGGGTTGCTAACCAAAAGGTTGGCGGTTTGAACTCACCAACCAGCTTCTCTTCAGGATGAAGATGAGGCCGTCTGTTCTCATGAAGATTTCACTAAAAGCCCCTCAAACTCACTGTCCTCGAGTCAGTTTCGACTCATTAGGACCCTCCATTGGGTTTCCACGGGTATAAATCGTAACAGCAGGCTACCTGCCCCTCTTTCTCCTATGGAACTTTCTCTGTTGAATTTACACGGCTGGGGATGCAGCCTTTTGATTCACAGCAAAGCACCCTTTGTGGGCTGTTCCTCCAGAGCTCCCATCATAAAGATTCACAGCCTTGGAAGCCCGATGAGGCAGTTCTGTGCTGTCTTCCAGGGTCACTGGGACTTGGAATTGGTGTGGCAGTGGGCTGAGTGATTGCATCGGGATCAGTTGACCAGAGTAAACCTTTCCGATGCGTCCAAGAGAACAACATACACCAGCACACTGATGAAATAGCGCCATTGTTAAACCTGGCCAGGTTCTAACTGTCGGAGTCTTTGGGAAACTGAGCCACAGGAGTCAGATGGCCCACGTCCCCTGGGAGGTGCTACATGCACCTGAGGTCAAGATGACTGGCGAGGCGGGCATTTCCAACATGTGAGGAGGTACACTGTATACAGTTCCCGAGTGCCTTAGCAATTCAGTCAGCTCTTTCTTAGAAGGCAGAGAAGGGGTTCTTAAAATTCTCTAAAATTGAGTTTTTGCCATTCCATAAAACACACACTTAAAAGTGTACAGTTTAGTGACATTTAATGCATTGACAATATTGTGCAGGGTCTTATTCAAAAATACTTCCATCCCTCCCAAAAGATTTTTTTTTAAATTGCTTCTTTTGAGTATGCAGGTGTTCCCTGGCTGTATGCTTATTTGGCTTTTGTTACTGCCATACTGGGAATCCTGGCAGTGTAATAGTTAAAGAGTTTGGCAGCTGACTGAAAGATTAGTGGTTCGAACCCACCCAGTGACTGTTTGGGAGAAAAGACCTGGTGATCTACTGCCATAAATGTCACAGCCTCGGAAGGCCCCTGTGGTAGTTCTGTCTTGTTCTCTAAGGTCACTACGGGCCATAATAGACTCATCATCCTGTAATAACAACAGATTGTCACTGTCCTCGCCTCCTCTAATTCCTTGTGTCTGTCCTTTGAGATCCCTGTTTCTGGGGAAGTTTACTCACCCCTAACCTCCCTCAGACCCTCTTGCTTTCCTCCTGTCGGCACACCCGCCTTATATTGGTCCTTGGTGTTGCTAATTGGTTTACATATTAACCCAGAGGTTGGCAGTTCAAATCTACTCCCAAGTGCTTTAGACAAAAGAGCTGAAAAATAAGGCATGGCTAACCTAATGGAGCACAGTTCTACTCTTACACACACACAGCGTGTCAGCAGGAGTCCGTGTCCACGCAATGGTGACCGGCGTAGCTCATATGTAAGTGTGTCCTCAGTAAGACGTCCCCGCATTTCCATTTGAGCAGGAGCTTTCTGACAAGCCATTTGCCTTGTGTCCTGCCAGTGCTGAATAGGGTCCTTGAACTGTATGTAACGTTTGCAAGTTGCTTGTGGATTTGTGGCTGTCCAAGCTGGGTGGCCATGGAGAAGGACCAGCGTGTCTGTCACCTGTGGCTTTTTCCACCCGTGCTTGACTTGGCCCCTTACCTGGCTGCTGCTTGAGATGGTAATCTTGTGCCTCTTGGCCTCTGTAAGGGCTCTGGGCTTTGACTAGGGGAGGAGTCAGGCTCTCAGCCTTTGCCTGGCTTGTCCAGCTGCCCAGTTGTCTGGCATCTCCTGCAGCCTACGAACAGGCAGAGATCCCACGCCAGCAGTCCTTCTTCTTGCTGTTCGTGCAGTGAAGAGCTCGGTCCACTCCCAGCCCTGCCCTGGGATGGATCAGACGGCTTTGGAGCAACAACACAGCCCATTTGTAACAGAATGTTTGCTACTCGCTCACTGATGATACCAGCTACCTGCCAGCAGAGCTGAGTCGGGTGAGATGGCTCCTGCTTGGCTACCTGTGTGCTTCCCAGGACTTTGAGTGATGTTCTGTAGATGAGTGTGACCATGCAAGTTGCTGGTGGTTCCTCCTCTGGAAACTCAGTGACGGTAGCAAACCCTTGCTTGGTTCTTATGATGTGGTTTACATATCTATTAGTAAGCCTCACACTCACCCCTGAGGTAGCGTTGCTCACTCTGCTTTACCAATGTGAAGCTTAACAGCAGACAGGTTAAACAGCTTGCCTAAAGTCACACAGCAAGTAAGTCGCCGAGCCGGAACTCAAGCCTGGTCTGTGTGGCTCCCTACTCTCTGCTTTTAACTGTTGTCCTGTCTACGTCAAAAACAAAAATGTTTTGAAACTTACTCTTGGAGATTTGTGGCCAGTTTGCTGGACTCTCAGTTTCCCTAAACCTTCTTTTCCGAGCTTGAAGGTCATTTGTCCCCATGGGGTAATTTACCTGACATTTAGTTCCGTGACTGTGCACCTCACTGGCCCTGGATTCACAGCAGATGTGCTGGATGGATGGGAAATAAGAGTTACTACACATGTGATCAGGGCAAAGTGAAGCATGGAAATAGCAGGATAGGGGAAGCTCTGGTGGCCTAGTGGCAAGAAGCTGCACTGCAATCCCAGAGGTGAGTGTTTCAAACCCATCAGATGCTCTACTGGGGAAGGAGGGGTAATCTCCTCCTGTACCAGTTAGGTCCAATTTGACAGTATACACACACACACACACACAACATAATAATAATAAAAAAGAAAGAAATAGCAGGCTAGGAATCTGGGTATAATTGTACAGGATGCCCCCTCGGTTGCATCCTACCCCGTATCCATCTGTAGGACCACTCAGGGGTGAGAGTAGGCATGGTGTTGGAGGCACTCTTGAGCACCCTGTGAGAGCCTCCAGCACTTGGCTTTTCACTTTTAAAGAATTTCAAAATTTAGGGAGGTCTTCTTGCTTGTGTGTCCTAATCTTGTTTTACAGTTGGAGGAGGAGCACTAGACTGCAGAAGGAACTCCCTCTGCACACAGCCAGAGTGCTTCTGCTTGGGCCTCTGAGCAGCCAGCTCTGCCTTTTGCTAAACTCCGATAACAACGGTTAATGGTCTTGACACAGCTAACAACCTGCAGAGCTGAGGCGTTCTGTGTTTTGATCTCCTCCGCGGTTTCAGACGAATAGCAAGTGAGCATCTGTGGAGTGGGGCGGAGACCCGGGCGGTTTGGGAGGATTGAAATGAAATCCAGGGCTGCCCTCGCACAGATGGCTCTCTGCCTCCCCTTTCAATGGGGTGAGTTTCCCTTGGAGGGTCCAGGAGCTCCCCTCCTTCACCCACACCTCGTTTCTCTCTCCCGTCACCATCTCCCTCGTCATTCCTCCTCTTGTTGTCTAAGACACGCTTGACTCATTCCTAACATTTACCAAATCTCACCCTCCCTCTAGACAGGCGAGCGGCTGGGGGAGTTTATCATTTGTAAACCTTCCTCACTCGCAGCAGATTCTGTTTCCTCCCTTTTCAGTGCTGTGAGACCAGGTCCAAGCCACACACCTTTTCTGTGTCTTTATACACTTTCAAATCAGAGATCAAGCTTGATGTGGACAGGTCTGGGGTGACCTCAGAAAGGAGCTACGCCCTTCTGTTCTTTCAAGAAAAAATATGCCAGACTTTTAGCGTCAAGGCTCCGGAAATGAGTGTGCGTGATCCCAGCCCACAAGGAGCTTGCCCCCGTAGAAGGGACTTGGACTCGCCGCTGTTGGAATGGTTCCACCTCAGAGTGACCCTTCATTTCATCTCTGAGGCTGTAAATCGTAATGGGAGGAGACTGTCCATCTCTCCCCAGCAGAGCCACTGGTGGATTTGAACCGCTGAAGACAATTTTGGGTTAGTAGCACAACTCAGTACCAGCTTTACCATCAGAATTCCCTCGTGCAGGAAGAAAACAAGACAAAATAGACATCAGTGGACACTACTGTATATTTCAATTGTGCAAAAGTTGCTGGGTGAAAATGCTCAATACTGAGCCTTTATTGCTTAATACTGAGTTCGTGAGGTTGGGAGTTTGAATCCACCTGGAGGCATCTTGGAAGAAAGGCCTACATCTTTTAAAAAATCAGCCTTCAAAAACTCTGTGGGTCACAGATTCCAAGTGTGGTTGCCATAAATTGTAATTGACTGAACTATATCATGTTTTTTAGAATGAGTAGAATACCACTGTGCTTGACCACCACAATCCAGACCTCACCACAAACCAAGGGATCTAGGAGTGATTCTTCTCTATCTGTTGTTATTGTTGTTGTGTTTTGTTGTTAAGTGCCTTCGAGTTGTAGGTGACTCATAGTGATCCTGTGAATGAAAGTCCTCAAGATTTGTGTGACTTTCATCCTTTCTCCAGGTTCACAGGGTTTCCAGAGGCAAGCTATTGTGGAAGTGGATGCCACTCCTGCTTCCAGCCTTGTTTTAATCGGGGAGCTCCACCAAACACTGCCCACCATGGGTAATCATTTTCACATTTGACACATTAGTGTCACAGTGTTCAGCTTCACAGCAACCATGAGTTACCTCTGTACAGCAAGTGGACACACCAGGGCTATACGACCTAGAAGAATGTTCAGCCAAAAACAATTAAAAACAAGCCTGAAGGCCATGGATTAAAATCACCCACCTTTGGCTTGGGAGCATCACTTTCTGTCCACTAGGCCAATTGATCTCTCTCATTGTTGTTGTTAAGTGCCATCAAGTCATAGGTGACTCATAATGACCCTATGAATGAGAGTCCTCAATGAGAAAATGGCAAATGGCATAGAACTTGGTGAAAACCACTTTGGTTAGTTGGTGGTGGGCTAGAGAGATTGTCTTTGGAGACATACATCATTTTGTGCTTATTGAATGCCTACCATGTGCTATGAACTGGGTGCTTTTATAAACATGCCACTTTTCAGTTTCCATGAAATGGTAGGGGGATGGTTTTATCAGAGGAAGCTATGACTTGCTGAGAGTTGTACAATAAGAAGTGGCATTGTGGTACTGATAAGACTAACATTAAAGGTGTCAAGCTTCAAACCCCTCGGCTGTATCACCTCTTGTCAAAACAGTGTTCTAGTTAGCATCCCAACCCCACCATTCTTTCGAGTCAGTAGTGGTTGTCATTATTTGCTGCTGAGTTGGAACTGACTCCTAGCAGACCCCTCAGCGGGTTTGTTGTCGTTGTTGTTATGTGCTGTCGAGTCGCTTGCAACTCATAGCGACCCTGTGTACAACAGCCCTAAACTCTGCTCTGTCCTGTGCCAATCACGCTGTCTCTGATACACCCATCGCGATTATCCCAGTCACTGAATCAATCCATCTCATAGAGGGCCTTCCCCTTCTGCGCTGTCCCTCCACCCTCCCAAGCATGATGTCCCTCTCCAAGGACCGGTCAGCGGGTTTAGGAAGCCATAAATATCACAAGAAGAGATTGCTCATCTTTCTCCTTCAGAATAGCTGTTGGACTTGAACCCTAACCTTTAGGTTAGCAGTGCAGCTCCTTCCCACCAAGCCACCGGAGATCCCTAGACCATGGAGAAGCTAATTACTCCAAGACAACAGCTGGACAACCTCAGCAGGTCTGGGTGTAGGTTCACTGGAAGTACGATGTGTGCTTCTCAGTTTACAGGTGTTTTCTGAGCACCTGCTGGGAGCTAGACGCTGTGCTAGCAGTGAGCAGGACAGAGAATCATTCTCGATTTGCCATCATTCAAGGGGGCAGCAAAGCGATAGTGCCAGATAGGGGTAAATCCTCTGAAGACATCATTCAGGGCGGTGGATAGAGGAGGGTGTCAGGGATAGTCTCCCTGGGCAGACAGTTAAGCTGCAGCCCATTGGTGTTTTTAGTAGAGGAGGGGTCCTGGTTGATGGAGCCCTGAAGGCAAAGATAGTCCTGGGGGTGAGAACAGAATGGCAGGTGGTCTTGTGTGACTGGAGCAGGATCTGGTGCTGTCGGCAGTCCATGCTGCCTGAGCCTGGTAACTGGAGAGGGGGCTCTAGGGAAGACATCCCAGCACTCCCTTGTGAAGGAAACAAAGACACAGCCATAGAAACTACCTAACTGAATCAAAAGACATGAAAGAAGCCAGAGAAAAGAATGAAAAGCCTTAATAATGCATAGTTCTTGACATTGAGAAACAGTATATCAAGGGGTCTCACATGGGTAGAATTGGAGCCAGCAGGGTTAGGGGCCAGCCCTTTATCTCAATGGTCTGCCCTGACCTCCTTCAGCAAGTCCTCCTAATTATTTATTGAGTTGGCCTTTGACCTCTTGCTGAGGGAGTGGGGGAATAAAAGGCCTGCCTTCCCCAATAGCAAGTGACAAAGTTTAGCAGAGCAGCAAGCAATAAATGTTGGAGAGGATGTGGAGAGGTGGGAACTCTCATATACTCTGGAAGGCAGTTGGTGTTTCCTCAAAAAGCTGAACATATAATCTCCATATGACCCAGCTATTCCACTACTAGGAATATACCCCAAGAAAATTAGCACTGAGACACAAATGGAGACTTGTACACCAGTTCATAGCAGCGTTATTTACCATCACAAGAACATGGAAACAGCCCAGATGTCCTAGCCGAATTGAATGGATTGAGAAATTATGGTACATTCATACAATGGAATACTGTGCAGCACTCAGGAACAACGATTTTGAAAAATACTACATAACTTAGGAGAGGCTGAAGAGCATTATTCTGAGTGAACTAAATCAGTCTTGTAAGGATAAATACTGCATAAGACAATTATTGTAGAACTAGAAGGATAACTAGTAAAACATGTATGGGGTCCCCAAGTTGGGGAGGAGTGGGAGCAGAGGAGTGAGGATGGGTAGAGGCAAAACAGCAGGGCTGTACAATTTGGAGGGTGGAGGGAAGGGAGTGAAGGAAGTGGGAAGGATCCAGTGGGGATCTGAAAAGACAGGATAATGATGGACAAGAACCAATGGTGGTTAATTTTATAAAACATAATGCTTGGGAATGGTTGTATGAAACACAATGTGAATGAAGAATAGTGTGAAACACAATGTGTATGAACTTTGTAAACAAACTAATATCAAACAAAATAAAAGGGCTTTCTTCTCTCACATTTGAAATAAAAGGGTTGTCTTCTCTGCGGCTTTTCTTTTCACAGCTAAACCAAAGGGTTTTGAGTTATAATCACTGGGCGGATGAGATACATGCGTAAGTTTTGTTGGTTTTTTTTTTCTCTAACCAAATTATGGGAACTATAGTCTTTCCTATCTTTTCTCTCTTAAGAGAATTCTCTCCTAACTTAATTACACATGTTTAAAACTCATTACTGTCGAGTCAGTCCCAGCCCAGAGTGGCCCTGTGGGGAAGTATAGGACTGGGTCAGACTGACTGTAGGGTTTCTGAAACTGTACATCTTTATGAGAAGAGGTTGCCTTTTCTTTCTCCCAAGAAGAAGCTGGTGGATTCAAACTTCTGACCTTTTGGTTGGAAGTTGAGTGCTTTAACCACTGTACCAGAAGAGCTAATGGGTTTGGACCACCAACTTTGAGGTTGACGACCTTTTAACCCACAGCACCCCCAAGGCTAGTACTCATTGTGTGCTTCTTATGGAGTTAAAGGCTTTCTTTGTATTAGCCCAGTTAACCCTTGCAAGAACTGTATGAGCTAAGTCCTACTATTATGCCAATTTTAAAGATATAGAAACTGAGGTCAAAGAGATGTGAAACATAAGAGCCTCATGATTATATGTTTGGGCAAAGAATATTAAAATTCCTGCCACAGGCCCAGGAAGGTCAGTACCGTGAGGCCTCTTCAATAGAAAGGGAAGGACTGAAGCGTCATGATGTGGGAGAGAATAGGGCCTGCAGTTTACGTGTTGTGATTCTGGTTGTTGGCCCACTGGCCTTGGGACTAGAAGTGTTGTGTAAAGCGGGCTGGCGTAACGGCATACTCTGCCTTGTGTACAGATACCTGCAGGTCAATTTCTACTCTTTGAACTGCCCTCTGTAGAGTTTTCGCTTGTGACCTTTTGGACACAGACCTTCAGCCCTTTCTTCTGAGACACTTCTGAGCAGTGGGCTTGAATCACCAAACTGATGTTTAGTAGTCACACTAACTAACTTGATGCCTAATCAATGTGTGTTTAAAGAATCTACATCAGGAGCTTCCTTGAAGTTGTAAAAGACTTGTGGGCAGGCTGACCTAGAGAGAAGTGTGGAACAGCCCCCTCCACACTGTGGCTTTGTCCTTTTGGAAAATTCTGCAGGTGCCTGAAATACATTTGCCTTCCAGGAAATCTTAGGACCCATTTTCTTTTAAAAGAACAGTTTTTTGTACTTTGAGTTTGACCTATTGAATGGGACTATTGACTGAAGAAGACCCAGGAATCTAAATTAATAGCCCTTGGACCAGGGAGCTCTGGTGACCCAGTGGCAAGAAGCTGTGCTATAATAATTTTTTTATGCTTTTTAAAAAATTAATTTTAATAAACATTTACAGAGATTTTGGATTTCCATTCATTCATTGCTGCACTTTTCTCCCTGCCCTCCCCTCCCCACCAGTTTTTTGCTGGTTTTTTTTTTTATGCTGTTATTCTTAAGGCACGTGGTTTGAATCCACCAGCTGCTCCACGAAGAAGGATGGGCAGTCTCCTCCTGTGTGATTAACTGCCTCTGAAAACCTGCTGGAGGGTCAGCTGTGGGCTGGTTCTGACTTGACAGTACACACTTCCACCCCTACCCCCACCCTCACTCCTGGGCCCTATAGGTTTGAGAACCCTTGGCCTAGGCTTCAGTACTCAGAGCCTTGGAGCATATAATTAGCCACAGGTTCACTCTGCATTCTGGAGGGGATGCTCATGAACCTTGCTTGCTCTGAGCTAGAGGGAAGATCTCAGACATTTTGCGTATATGCTAAAAATAATTCACGGCTGGATAGTCCTAGTTTGCATCAGTGGAATTAAGTGTGTCTGAGGGCTACAAATCAATCCTTTCTCTTTTGCCTCTCTTTCTGAATTTATTTTCTTTAATAATGTTACAGTAAACATGTGAAAGAGAATATATATATACACAAACACATACACA
>NW_006399818.1:15661754-15669236 GCF_000299155.1 Elephantulus edwardii
TTCTGTTAAATTTTCAGAGACAATTAATCGCATGTGAGGAGATTGCCCATCCTTCTCCCACAGATTGGCTGGTGGCCTTAAACCACTTGCCTTTGGGATTGCAGCCAAGTCTTTTCTCCCAGGACCTCTGGGGGTGGGAGTGTGGCACAGGACTCATACCAGGGGCCTTTCTCTTAGCAGGTACTTAATTGGTGCACCAGCAAGGCTCCTTCCCCTGTCCCTAGTAGCTACTGATAAACTTTTATCCCTGTGTATTTGCATTTTCTAGAATAATCTCTAATATTACAGATTAATCTCTAATATAACCTATAGGGAACTCTCATGGCCTAGTGATAAGGAGCTGTGCTGTCATCCCAAAGGCATGTGGTTCAAATCCACCAGCTGCTCCACCAGAGAAAGATGGTCAGTCCCCTCCTGTGTAATGAAATTGCCTCTGAAAACTCGCTGGAGGGTTGTATACTTGATGGTACACAACAACAGCAGCAAAAGATAATCTATATAAGTGGGGCTATACAGTATTTGTCCTCTTGTCTTGTCTGGTTTATTTCCTTTAGCTTTATGCTTTGCAGGTTTGTCTTTGGCTGGTTGTTTTGGGGGGTTTTGTCACAGCGTGTACCACAGTCTTTCTCTTTGTGACAGAATAATATTCTTGTATATGTGTATATATTGTCTATTTTGTTTATCCATTCATCTGTTGGGGGAAACTTGGGGTTGTTTCCACTTTTTTGTATTGTAGTCTTGAAGGCTTTTCTTGGAACACTCTACAAGGGAAGGGCTGTGTACACACATTGTTGTTGTTAGGTGCATCAAGTCAATTAGTCATAGTGATCTTATGAACAGCAGATTAAAATCTCACCCTATCCTGCGCCTTCTCCATACTCTCTGCTGTACTCAAGCCCATTGGTGCAGTTCCTGTGTCAATACATTGTATTGAGGGTCTTCCTTTCTTTTCCTGACTGACTGCTTTTCTTCAGCATGATGTCTTTTCAGAGAAACTGGCCCCTTCTGATGAAATCCCACCTTCTTTGCCTCTAAGGAGCACCCTGGTTGCAGGTCCTCCAAGACAGAATGGTTTGTTCTTTTGGCTTTGAATGGATATTTACTTTTTGCCAACAGCACAATTCAAAGGCATCAGTTCTTCTTCCATTGTCCAACCTTCACATGCACAGGGAGCAATTAAAAATATCATGACTTGGATCAGGCACATCTTAGTCTTTAAACAGACATCCTTGCGCTTTAGCACTTTATAGAGGTTCTTGGCAGATTTGCCTAGTAGGTCCTAAATAATTATAGATTATTGGGGTGACTGGATACATTATTATACATCAAATAAACATCCCACTCCTGACTTACTTATGAGCAAGTTAACCTCAGTCTGAAACAGCCAGTCCAAGAGACGCTGGGAGCTATGTTTAACACTCCGTTCTATTTCTGGGGAAGGCAGGATGATGAGTTCATTGTCTGGTCAATGCCAAGGGCAATGTCCCCTATTTACCCTGGCTCCCTCAGTAGAATACAGACTATCTCTGTCAAAACTCCCACTTTTGGGCAAGAATCAGCCCCCAGTTATGACTGGAACTGGAGTTTCAACCATTGCCAACCCCAGACAGATCCAGCTGAGAACCTAATAAATGGGCCATTTTATATTGAAGAGTAGATTTTTAGTTTACCTTGTGGATATGTGGACAATTCTATACATTCCACACTGCTGACTTCATAAGTACAAAGGCACTCATGTGTCAGTTTACATATGTTGGTGCCTTTGGATTTCTTTCTGTGGTTAGCCCGCTTGAGGAAACTACAAAAGCTGGCCTGTTTGGGGTGGTCAGGTTTGCCAGAGTAATTTTGGTGAACTTCCTAATGGTGGGGAGAAAGGCAGTAAATCGGCAGACAGAGAGTCACAGCACTGCTGAGTTCTGCAGCTGGAAGGGGAACATACAGACCAGCCCCTCTTATTTTAGAATGAAGATAGTGAGACACAGAATAGGGGCTGGGATCATACCTTCAGTTATATTCTAATTAGGGGCTCACCCCAGCATTGACCTCTGTATTTACTGCATCTGACCTTCATAGACCTTGAATTCCAGATTCCAGTGGCTGGACAGCTTGTCATAAAATGAACCTTAGGCATGAATCCTAAGTTCTTTCCAAAGCTATGGCTGTGTTCTGTGACTCCTCTGTTTGTGTAGAATCAGTCTTGGCCTTTGAGCAGACCTGTCTGAGCTTCTTTGTTTTTCTTTTAGCCAATAAATTGAGGTATTTATATGTACATTTCATTCATACACAATTAAATGTGAAGAAGACACTTTAAATTTAGAAAACAGCCACACGAGGGATCTTTTGCTGTTTTGAGTTACAGTCACAATGCTCTCAGTTCGGTAAAGGGATCATCATTTGGATTCCTCTTTCTATTTTCTTTTTCAGGCACCACTGGGTGAGTCTCTGGTAGAACAGTTGCACATTAGCTGTGTTCCCTTATCTCCTCCATTCCAGCTATTACTGAGGCAGATTCGGGTGCTACAGCTTCACCTCTGTAGATGACTTCCGAACTTGAATTCCAGCCCCATACTGGTGATCAAATGTCTTTTTAAGTAGGAGGCCAAATAAAACCCTGTCTGAACTTCTTTTCTAAGATCTTTGTCTCTTTGCTAATCTCTTTGGAGACCCCTGTGTCTGTTCTGATGAGGGTTCTGGGCAGACCAGCCCTCTCTCCAGGCTGGCAGCCTACCCGGTGGAAAATTGAGTCACCAACTTTTCTAGCAAGGTGTATCTTTTCCCAGAATTCTCAGGGCCCTTTCCAGTATCCTCCAGTCCTTGTCCCTTCAGTCTGGGAAGTGAGTCAGATACCAGCTACAGGAAGAGCTGTTCAATGGTGCCCACTCTGTGACGTGAGTTCTTTAGGAGGCGATGGAAAACAGACAGTATTGTGTGGAGTTAAAGCTACCATGACTGCCAAGCCTCTCATGTTCCCAAGGAAAAGTTGGGCCACTTTGGAGATCTTGTGATGTGAAGGCATCTCAGGTACAAGCTGATCAGTTAATTAATTCACTATGAAATATTGATCTGGGACCAATTTCGTGCCAGGCCCTATTCAAGGTGGTGGAGATACAAAAAGGAACTTGATGTGATACCTGATGTGAGGAGGAAGTAATAAAATATGTGTCCAGAAACCTGCTAAGAGCCTTAATTATATACCTGGGTTTCCTTGTTATCCTTAATGAGAGAGAGAGAGGTTAGAAAAAAAAAAAATAAAAAAGAGGGATGCTTTCTACTTTGGGCTGCACTTTACTTCTTCCACTCCCAGCATGGGATCAATGCTTAATATTATTTATAATATACTTCTTCCCCTTTTCCCCCCAACTTAAATGTGAATAGGGTGTTATGGATTGAATTGTGTCCTGTAAAAATGTGTTGTAAACCACACTCTCTAAGAGCAAGGATATAACTTTGAGGATTAAGGTGAACCTGATCCAAACCTTCATATTTTCAATTGCTTCATTTGCATGTAAAAGTTGGACAAGGAATATGGAAGACTGATGATTAATTGATACCACTGAAATGTGATGTTGGTAAAGAATATGGATTATACCTTAGGCTGCCAAAAGAATAAATGAATCTGTCTTGAAGGAAGTACAACCAGGTTGCTCTTTATAGGCAAGGGTGGTGAAACTTCATCTCACCTGCTTTGGGCATGTTGTCAGAAGGTGCTACTCCTCGGAAAAAAAAAAGACATCACATTGGAAGATAGAACACCCTCAATGAAATGTGTTAACACCGTGACTGCAGCAGTGGGCTTGAACATGGCACATTAGGAGGGTAGCAAAAGATAGGGCAAGGCATCACTGTGTTGTTCATTGGGAGGGTCACTGAGTCTTAGTCGACCTGTTGGCCCCCAGCAGCAGCAATAACATCAGAACAAGCAAGCAGAGATGGGACAAGATTGATGCAGTCACAGGGAGATAGATCATTAGGGAACTAGGAAACCAGCTGATAAGGAAGGGACTGCCTCCAGAGTTGACAGTGGGAGAAAGCCTCCTATACTGGGGACCAAGAAATGTCTATTCTTCAAAGCCATCTGCTTGTGGTACTTGTTATAGCAGCAGTAGGTAACTAAGACAGGGAGTAAGCGTGGACTTGGGTCTGAGACAGCTGGGTGTGAATGCCTGCTCTCATCCTTTGCTCTGTGACCCTGAGTGAGCCCAGCTGTAACAGAGCACACTAGAGTGGTGGCCTTAAACAAGACGGACAACTGTATTGTTTCATGCTTCTGGAAGCTGGGATTCCTAAGTCAGGTGTTGTCGGAGGCCTGCTCCTCCCTGACGATCAAGATCCTTTCTCCTGCTTTTCAGCTTCCAGTAGCCACAGGCATTCTTTAACTAGCAGACATGTCTTTACATCCATCTTTCTCCTCTGTGCCTCTTCTCTAGATAAGAAAACCACTCACATCAGGTTGAGACCCACTCTACTCCAGTCCAAACTCTTATTATCATACCTGGTAACATCCCCAAAGACCCTGTTTCTAGATGAGGTCGTGCTAACAGCTTCTAGGTGTCACGACTTCAACATACATTTGGGAGGACACACAACTCAGTCCATAACAACCCATTAATGTTGCCAATTCTTTGTTTTCTCATCATCCCCACGACCTTGAACTCCCCCTGAGAGGCAGTGAGAAGGAGGAGAAACATGCTTTTCAGAAGACACATCGGAACGAGCAGACTGCTAAACAGGATTCTTTGACATCACGCCTGTGTCTGAGCAGGGCTATTTTTACTGTTTAATCTCCATTGGCGTTGAGAGAGAATGAATGGGTTCCAGCATGAGTAACTTCTGGTGCCCAGCGTGTGGCTATGGCTACTGGGTTGTATTTCCCAGAGTCCCCCACCCCAACCCCCAATCAGCTGCCAGGCCAACACACACACACACCCGCCAGCCCCTACTCACAAGTTACTAGTGAGTCTGCAGAATCCCTCAGGGCAGACATAATTGGAGTGGTAAAAGCTACATATGGAAGAGACCTGCCCTGATGTCCTAAGCTGCCTGAAGTGAGGCTTTGGACAATCTGCTGTGATTGAATTGTCTGGGTTAGTACACCGACTACCAGCATTGATAATTAGGGGGACACAGAATCATTATATTATCTTTGAAGACCACGGAAAAGTATTAGATGAGTCAATGTTGAGCATTTGATCCCTTTTATGTGAATAGATGTTTCAAGATGAGAAAGACCTGCATTGAAAGTAAAATCACTGTTTACGCTCATGATCCGTCAATTATTTCATTACAGATTGAAGTAAAATAGCATTTGTGATTACCCCTCCGACTGCAGGTTGGAGAACTAAGCTGCTGTTTGCAGTTTCTGCTAACAAGAAGGTAGCAGGTTTTAGTGCAAGTATAAAAGGAGATGGAAATGAAAGAGAAGTTTCAAGTAAAAAATTTTCTAGTACTGTTCAGGTGTAGTAAAGTCCAAAGTTTGACTCTCTGCACCTAGATATGTTGTTGGATGCTGTTAGGTCAGTTCTGAATTGTAGTGAGCCCATGTGACGAAGCAAACCTGCTCTATACTGAGTTTTCTTGCATGTAATCTCTATGGGAGCAGAGCTCCAGGTCTTTCTCCCATGGAACCAACCCCTCAGTCAGTTCACACTACCTTTGGGTCTGCAGAAAAGTGCTTAACTGTTTGTGTCACTAGGGTTCCTTGCACCTGTTGTTGTGAGTTCTGTCGAGTTGGAACCAACTCATAGCTGATCCTCCAGTGGCTTTTCAGAGGCACCTAGAAATAGATATATCAATATATAAGATAATATAATTAATATAATATAATACAATAGAAATATTATAAATATTTAGTAAATAATTGAACTGGAAGAAATCAAGTTTGCTGGCTTAAACTCAAAATTTTGTTGAAGAGTGAAGAAGGTCTTCATCTTCTTCTATTTTTTTTTTAATTTTTGTGCGAGTGTACCGTCAAATCAGATCTGACTGGTACAGGAGAAGATTGTCCCTCCTTCCCCGGCAGGGCATCTGGTGGATTCGAACCATGCACCTCTGAGATTGTAGTTGCAGCTACTTACCACTAGGCCACCAGAGCTCTGGTTTTCATCTTCTTAAATCAGATTGTAAAGACACTCTGACCAAGTTGTCTTCTGTGTAAGATACCTTCCTATCTTTAAGAAGTTATTCTTCATGTTTCCTATAACCAAAACTCTCTATGTGTAATTTCAGACTGTCTCTTGCTTGTGGTGGAGTGGCTGTGAATTCTTTTGAAGATCTCACTGCAGATTGCTTGGGACATGCTGGTCTTGTATATGAGTACACACTAGTGAGTTTTTCTTTTTTTTTTTAATTGAGATTTTAATGAAAGTTTATAGAAAACTTGGATTTATGGGCAGGGTGAGAAAGTGACCATGAAACCTTCTAATTTTAAACACACACAGAAGCTTTCAATTTAGGTTTTACATTTTGTGCAAACAGATTGTTTGCTAAGAGTTAAAATATAACTTAACTACATGTAACACATCCTGATAATTAGATTTTATAAGAAAGATGGGCTTCTCATAGCTTGATTTCATAATTATATTAAAACGTCATCTTCTCGTATTATCCTTTAGGGTGAAGAAAAGTTCACTTTCATTGAGAACTGCATTAACCCTCGCTCTGTTACCTTGTTGGTTAAGGGACCAAACAAGCATACCCTCATACAAATTAAGGATGCCATAAGAGATGGGCTTCGAGCTGTCAAAAACGCAATTGAAGATGGTAAGCTCTCTTTTTTGTGATGAATGTGAACGTCATATATTTTCTATGTCATAATAAATCTGTCATGGTGTATGTGATAATTTAAAAGATAAGAGTGACATTATTTTCTCATCTCATATGGATGATTTGTAGTTTAACTGGGAAGTTTATCCTTTGTAATGTTTTTAATACCCTGCTGCCCTTTTAATGAACTGCTCCCTAATGAACTACTGTTTATGAAATTAAAAAGCACTTAATTTAATACTATAGTATTATTGTATCTTTATAAATGTGCTTTCAAAAATGAAGTAGAATCAAGCTTAACACATCACATTACCTAAGTGAAGTGTAATTTTGAGAAAGATTAGGGTATAATGTTAGCATTTATTATTTATTGACAATTTGGAAGCAGGAGTGGCATCTATTTCCTAAACAACATGCCTCTGGAAACTCTATGAACTTTGATAAATGTCAATAGTTATAGAAAGGCTTCAGGCCTTTTGTTCATAGGGTCACTATTAGTCATGCTTGACTCAAAGGAATCATCAACAACAACAACAACAATTTAGAAATATATTTCTTCCAACAGGAGTTAGGCTTGTTGTTGTTGTTGTTATGTGCCGTCGAGTCGTTTGCAACTCATAGCGACCCTATGTACAACAGCCCTAAACTGTGCTCTATCCTGTGCCAGTCTCATTGTCTCTGACACACCCATCCCGAGTACCCCAGTCACTGAATCAATCC
>NW_006399818.1:15669336-15700989 GCF_000299155.1 Elephantulus edwardii
ATAATATAATACAATACAATATAATATAATTAATAGGATATATTAATAGAATATAAAATATTTTGTTGTTAAGTGCCATCGAGTCATAGGCGACTCATAGCGACCCTGTGAATGAAAGTCCTCAACACTTGTATAGCGTTTGTCCTTTCTACAGGTTCATAGAGTTTCCAGAGGCAAGCTATTTCAGAAGCGGATGCCACTCCTGCCTCCAAGCTTGTTTTAACTGGGGAACACCACCAAACACTGTCCACGACGGGTAACCATTATCGCATTTTCAGTGTCACAGTCTTCAGCTTCACAGCAACCACGAGTTACCTCTGTACAGCAAGTGGATACACCAGGGCTATATGACCTAGAAGAATATTTCACCAAAAGCAATTAAAGGCAGGCCTGAGGGCCGCAGCCCCGAGGGCCCTACAGGATTTTAAGCTACCACCTGAAGCAGGCTCCACAGGCTCCACCCTTAATTACTCTTAGTCTAAAGCTCAGGGCCACCCACCCACTTTTGAAGGGCAAAAAGAACAGTAACACAATGAAAAGAACCCCAGTAACTTCCCTTGCCTGATTGCACCAAGACAAGCCACCATCGAGACGCCAGCTATCCCATCCCACCAGTTAGGCAGCTGACTTCCAGAGGGAGGGAGACTCCAGTCCCTCATATCCTATCCTATCCTATCCTATCATATATCATATATAATATATCATATATCATCATATATCATATCATATCATATCATATATCATATCCTAACAACATTTTGTATATATCAGATATTATAGAGATAGATAGACAAGCTCGTATAATGAAGCAGGGAAAATTCTAACTCACTACCATCAAGCCAAAACTGACTCATAGTTGGCCCCTCAGCAAATTTTTAGAAGCTGTAAACCACATGGGAAGAGATAGCTTACCTTTTCCCCAAGGAGCCACTTGTGGATTTGAACCCCCAGAGATGTACTGCCTTTATGTCAGCAGCGCAACTTGCTATGGACCACACCACCAGAGCCTCCTTATTATTGTTGTGTGTGCCAACAAGTCAAAACTGACTCATTGCTGAGGTGCCAGCAGATTTTCAGAGGCAGTAAATCTCAAAGGAGGAGATGGCCTGTCTTTCTCCTGTGGAGCAGGATGGTGGATTCAGTCTGTGAGCCTTTGGGACTGCAGCACAGCTTCTTACCATTAGGCCACCAGAAGCTCTCTGAACTCTCTTATGTACAGATATATAAGGAGTTCTGATGGCCTACAGGTAAGGAGTTGTGCAGCCAACCCAAAACTAGACAGTTTGAATCTACCAGTTGCTCTGAGGTGTACATCTATCTCTGCAAGGCCACTGGAACGTCAGCTATGAGTCAGTTCGCAGTCAGTGGCACCTAACAATAACAGCACCAGCTGCAATGAATATCAAGGGTTAATTGATCAATCGTGTTTGACATTTGACTACCTATTTCCAAATACCGTGACAGTGGATGTCATGTCTTCCTCATGCACCATGGACTTACAGATATACGAGGATCAATGAAGGGAAGAATGAATAATACTCTTATGTCAGATGTAATCAGAGCATGATTGAATAACACGCAGCTTAGCTGCAGGTCTCTAGCAGAGCGAGAATTATTCCCTATCTAAACCTTCTGGAAGTAGAGGGAACCACATTCCTTTTTTTTTTTTTTATTCCCCTCTGGAATGTATTTTGTTTCTCAGATGTAGCTGAGCTGGGAGGAATTTTTTCAGGAAATTGATCTTTAGACCTGATGTTGGAATGAGTAAGAAAGAAGTGGCATTTTCTGTTTCCTACAGTCGTCGACGTTTGACTTGGCAAACCTTGGCAATTCAGTACACGCATTGAGAAAAGTAAGCTAAGCTTTGAATGATAACATTTATTGAGATCAGTGAGTGAGAGGCCAAAATGCAGACGCCTTTTCTGTATTCCCTGCTGGTTTGTGGCCCTCCCTATTCTGTACAAATGTCCTTCTCTCATCAGCTTTTCCTGTGTTGTTGTTATTGTGTGCCTTCAAATTGGAACCAACTCATAGCTGACGTTGTTACAACAGGGTTGTGTTTGTTTGTTGGTTTTTTTGTGTGGTTTTTTTTTTGCTGGAATAGTATTCATGTTTATTTCATCCATAATAAAAAGGAATATGGGTAGTAACAAAATGTGGTCATTCTGTTAAATACCAAATTCTGTTACTTTCTATAGTTGCTTTACAGTAGGTTTTCACAGGCAGTAAAGTGGAATGGGAGGAGATTTCCCATATTTCTCCCATAGAACAGCTGGTGGGTTCAAACCACATGCCTTTGGGTTGGAAATGCAGCTTCTTACCATGAGACCACCCTTACCTGTGTGGGCCTTCTTCTAACACATGCCACCCGCACCCTCACTCTTCGGGGGTTTTGGTCCCAAGCCCTGCATTGCTGACTTCTTGGGATGGTGGCGAGGAAGAGAAGGTGTAGGGACATTTCCTGAGGAGCTTGACCTTCAGCAGGATGTTTCTCAAGAACTCCAGATCCGCTGTGCTGTGCTGTGCTGGACTCTCGCTCAGGCCACCTAGGCCAGGGATGTGCAGCAAGCGTTGTCCGGAGCAGCACATGCTAACACACTCGGCCACTTCTCATACATCCTGCTGAGTGCACTCTCTTAGCCTTAGCCATCTGCAAACACCTTCTTATTGTTTTATAGCTTTTTAATTTTGGCTGCACAAATAGAATGTGTCTGGCTAGCTTTGTAGGGATTCTAATATCTAAACATAGCGTGTGTGTGTGTGTGTGTGTGTGTGTGTGTGTGTGTGTGTGTGTGTAGGGGTAGAGGACACATCAAAAGGGCTTGCCTGTCTGCTTCTCAGAGAGAGAATGGTGACATTTTCCTGCCTTTCTTGGAAAAAGAGGAAATTTGGTCTCTCCATTTTAAAAAACAAAGCTACTTTTAAAAAAAGAAGGAATTTGCAAACTGCCATCCATTCTCTGAGAAACACTGCAATATCTTTGGTTCTCCCTGGGTTCATTTAAACCCCATGGCACATGTTTAGAGGAACCCGGTGATGCAGTGGTCAAAGTGTTAAGCCACCCATCAAAAAGTCATTTGTTTGACCCCCCCGCCCCCACCTCTCTCCCAGGGAAAGACGCACCTGTCTGCTTCCATGAAGATTTACAGCCTTGAACACCTTAGGGGGCAGTTCCACTCCGTCCTGTAGAATCAAACTGTTGTTTCATGCCTTCGAGCCAGCCGTGACTCGCAGTGACCCTGGGACCCACAGATCGGAACCTTGCACTGGTGTGCCCCATCCGCATGACCTCTGACAGGCTTGAGCCCATTGTTTTAGTCACTGTGTCTGTCAATTTGGTTGAAGTTCTTTCTCTTTAACTCAGAATTAATTACACAGCAGTGGCGTGATTTTCTTTTTCCTTTTTCTTTTTTGGGGGAGCTAGGGAGCTGCTTGTCTCTCAAATGGAGCCCAGTAACAGTGTTGGTGGATAATCAAATGTCAGCGACTCAAAACCACTTACCCCACTGTTGTTGTTGCTATGTGCCATGAAGCCAGCCGTGATTCTGTGGGTAGTAGGTCTGAACCTGACCCTGTCTGGCGCCATCCTCACCAGTTCTGCTCTACTTGATCCCACTGTTGCAGTCACTGTGTCCATCTTATTGTGGGTCTTCTTTTCCAATGCTGACCTTTCCAAATATGATGTCCTTCTCTGAGGACTGGCCTCTGCTAAAAACATGCTCAAAGTATGCGAGGTGAAGCTTTGCCATCCTTGTCTCCAAGGAGTAAGTACCCTGGCTGCACTTTCTCCAAGACATCCTTGTTTGTTCTTTTGGCAGCCCACGGGGTATTCAGTACTCTTCTCCAACACAACCCAAAGGCATTGATTCTTCTTCTGCCATCATTAGTCATTGTTCAACTTCCAGCTGCATACCAAGTAACAAAAAAGCTTGAATCAGGCATGCCTTAGTCCTTACACTGACATCCTTGCTCTTTAGCTCTTTCTAGAGGTCTCTGACAGCAGATTTTCCCTAATATGATATGTCTTTTGATTTATTGACCGCTATTATCCTAAGTGTTGATTGTGGACCCAAGTAAAATGAAATCATTGACAGCATCAACTGTTTCTCCATCTATCACGATGTTGCCTGTTGGCCCAATGGTGAGGATTTTTGCTTTCTTGATGTTTAAGATGTCACATGTGTTGAAGACTACAGTCTTTGATATTCTGCAGCAAATGTCTTAAGTCCTGTTCACTTTCAGGAAGCAAGGTTGTGTCATCTGAGAAACATGGGTTGTTGATGAGTCTTCCTCCAATCCTGATGTCACATTTTTCTTCACAAAGTCCAACTAGGCTGTGGGGAGGGGGGGGGGGAATGAGCGGTCTGTTCCCATAAAGATTTAACTGCCTTGGAGATGGAGGCTCGCTCTGAGCTGGAACCAGCTCAAACAGCCATGAGTTTGTCTTTAGAGGGACTGTGGCATAAGGTTCAAGGTTGCAACTTGTCTTCCAGAGAAGAGAAGGCGGAGAGAGATGGGAGTGTGGGCATGTTAATAGGATGCAGCTGCAACGGCCTTCCCTCTGACCACATTTCACGAAGAATCACTTTGGAAGTGCATCATTGTTTCCACAGAGTGAATGTTTGCCTGCTCTGCCCCCAGCCCAGCCACCCCCATCCATTTCTGGATCTTCCCCGGCTTTTATCTTCCTCATCCTTGCAACACTCCCCAGTGCCAGCAACTTAAAGCTGGTCAGCTTAGTGCCAGAAATGTGCAAAAATCACAGTCACGGTGCTCTCATTTTTCCAGGCTCTGCTGGGCAAAAAGTCCTCATCAGGGGCTGCAGATGATGTTTGAATCTTCTTTGGGAATATTCCACCACATTGTTGAAAACAACCCTGACTTTCTGTAGTATCTTTAACACTCAAGATGAAGACGTGGATTGAACATATTGAAGCCACTGGTTTTAAAGGTGGGGAAAAAAATAACATCCAACAAAGAAGGCATAAAAGCAATGCTGACAGTGCCCTTTGTTTTTATAGTCTGTCTTTAGTATGTGTGAGGAGCTCTTTTGCTATAATCTCTTGCATGTTGTGCTGCAATCCAAGAGGCTGAGTCTCTGGCATTTCAAATCCATCAGAGACTCCATGGGTGAAAGGGGAATATTCTCCTCTCATTAAGATTTACAGCCTCACAAACCCTGAGGAGGGTCACTGTGAAGCAGAACCCACTTAATGACAGTTTTTTTGTTTGCTTATTTGATATGTATATTAATATCTTTATATGGTGCCCTCGACTGGTGCAAATGACATTTGACTGTGTGGATCACAACAAATTGTGGCTCACCTTGAGAAGAGTGAGAATCGTGGGAAACTGTACTTGGACCAGTAAGCAGACCGCCGAGCAGAGCAAGGAAACACTGCATGGTTCAAAACCAGAAAAGGAGTGTGTCAGGGCTGTATCCTGTTTCTGTAGCTTTTCAATCTATATGCAGAACAGAGCATTCAGGAGGCTGGGCTTTATGAAGAAAACTGTGGCATCAGAATTGGAGGAAGACTCATTAGCAATCCTTGATATGCAGATGACACAACCATGCATGCTAAAACTGAGGAGAACCTGAAGTATTTGCTGTAGAAGATCAAAGACTGTAGTCTTCAATATAAATTGAAATTCAATATAAAAAAGATAAAGATTCTTACCACTGGGCCAATTGGCAGCACCACAATAAGATGGAGAAAAGATTGAGGTTGTTAACTATTTCAGTTTGCTCAGCTCCACAGTCAAAACTCTTGGCACCAGCAGTTAGGAAATCAAAAGATGAATTGCTTTTGGGAAGTCTGCTGCATGAGACCACTCTAAAATGCTAAAGAGTAATGATGTCAGTCTAGGGACTATGGTGTGCCTGATTCAGGCCATGGTCTTCACAATTACTTGCTATACATCAGAGAGATGGACAGTGGCAAAGGATGATAGAACAAGAATTGATGCTTTTGAGTTGTGGTGCTGGAGAAGAGTGTTGAACATAGCGTGGACCACCAAGAGAACAAACAAGTGTGTCCTGCAGAGGGTGAAACCAAAGTACTCCTTGGAGGCAAGGATTTTGAAGCTCCGTCTCACATACTTTGGGCATATGACCAGGAGAGACCAGTCCTAGGAGAAGGGCATCATGCTTGAAAGGGTGGAGGTACAGCACAGGAGAGGAAGACCCCAGATGAGATGGATTGACACAGTAACTGGGGTAATGAGAGTAGGTGTGTCAGAGCCAGTGAGACTGGCTCAGTATAGGGCAGAGTTATTGTACATAAGGTCACATTGAATCACAGGCAACTCAATGTCAACAAAAAAGCCATGACTGTGGCACCTAAGGAGCTCTGGTAGTTTATTGGTTTGGAGCTATGCTACCAATCCAAAGGCACATGGTTCAAATCCACCAGCTGCTCCATGAGAGAAAGTTGGGTAGTCTCCTCCTGAATGATTTGCTGCCTCTGAAACCCCTTGGAGGGTCAGCTATGAGTCAGTTCTGACTCAATAGTAAAAATAATAACCATTGCAATTGGTGATATATCTTCACACAGCAAAGATCCTAATCCTCACAGTATCTGGACTATATCTGCTTTAACTTAACTCCCATGTCCTTGTTTTCACAGTATTCCTTTTAATGACAGTATCTTTTTTTTTTGTTGTTAATATACTGTGATTTACTAGCAATGTACTGAAATGAGCTATGATTTAAGAAACCATCCCTCTAATCTTGGAAATCTTCGAGCATTTCCAGATTTGGGCCATTAGAGGGGTAAAGTGACCCAGTAAACATCTTCATGCACAAGTCTTTTCATTTCTGTGAAGCTGTTCCCTTGGTGTAATTTCCCGAGAGAGGGGTTGCTGCCTCTGAAGGGTGTAAACATCTCCCTGGCTCCAGTGACGTAGTGTAAATGAGGATGTTTTTAAAATCAGTGTTCTCAGGGTTAGCATCTTGTGCCGGAAGCGTGTCAGAGGGAAAAATACAAGTGAACAATTGCAAAATCATCTATGGATGCCAACTTTCCATCTTTAACTCATCTAGACATCACAGAACTGAAAGTCTGGGTTTGAGTAGATGAGTGTCTGCTGTAGAATACTCCCTTTATGATTGTTACAGCGAAGATAACTGTCTTTGTTGTTTGGTGTTGTCAAGCTGATTCCGCCCCACAGTGGCCTCATGTGACAGAGAACTGAGCCGTTGGGCTTTCCAGCTCTGGTGGCAGAGTCTATAGGGAGCTGTGCTGCTAACCTAGAGTTGGTAGGACTCTGGTGGTTCAAATCCACTGGCAGCTGCACAGGAGAGAGGTGGGCAGTCTCTTCCTGTGTGGTTACAGCCTCTGACAACCTGCTGGGGGGTCACTGATGATGTAGTTACAACTCGACAGCAAGGACTTGACGTGACAGTCTACTGGTTATGGGAGCAGATCTCCAGGGCTTTTCCCCATGAAGCCACAATGTGCATTCAGTCCACCATTTTTCTGTTAGCTGTTGAGACCTAACAGTGAGCCTTGTACTCTCTCTTGTGTCTTCCTCTGTGAAAGATCATCTTATCCATTTCTCTTGCTTCTGGAGAAAAGCTGTGAGCAGTTCTGTTCACTAATCTCACACCAATGTCCCACAGTTTCTTCACACTCATCCTGGGCAAAGGGAGTATGGCTAGACTTCTGGTCACCAACTGCTTCTGTCCACTAATGGTATTATAGATTTTTTTTTAAATTTTCTACTCATTTATTTATAAAATTCAAATACAAATTTGAACAAATTCTTTCAATTTCCCCTATTCCCCACCCATGAAATTGAACAACCCAATGATTAAATCCCTCTTCCCCCTGCACATCCACATCCCTCTGCCTCCAGCCTCTCCCACCCCTCCAGGATCCTTATGCTCATTCCACAATAATGGTTTTATACAATGTTGATCCTTATGGGACTGAGTTAGTTCACTCAGCATAATGCTCTTCAGTCCCTCCAAAGTTAGGGAATAATTTACAAAGTTATTTTTCCTGCATGCTGCATAGTATTCCATTGTGTGAATGTACCATAATTTCTCAATCCATTCATTTGTGGTTGGGCATTTGGGCTGTTTCCATGTTCTTGCGATGGTGAACATTGGTGTACATATCTGAGTTTGTGCCTCAGTTCTCATATTCTCAGGGTATATTCCAAGTAGTGGAATAGCAGGGTCATATGGAATTTCTATGCTCAGATAGTATAGATTGGATGGTGACTGCTAGAAAGATGTGCTGAAATCCTAACTCCTAGTACCTGGGAACACGACTTGTTTGGAAATAGGATCGGTCTTTGGAGACAGTGTCATTTATGTTACTATGCTGTTACACCAATATAGGGTGGGTTCTAATTCCATCTGAAAAGACCCGGAGGCGCGTGGTGGAAGAGAACAATGGTAAGATGCGTCTAAAAGCCTGAGGAGCACTGTGGAATGCCTGAGGCCACCAGAAGCTGGAAGAGACAGAGAGTGTAAAGAGATCATGGCCCTGCCAGCAGCTGGAATTTGGGCTCCTAGCCTCTAGAATGATGTCTTCATTCTCAGATGTCATCTTGTTTGTGATACTTTGTTATAACAGTTGTGAGAAACTAATACAAATTATGTCAGCAGCAGATTCAGGTCAGGCAATGGGATTTTTAGGGCTCCTGCCACAGGAGGTGGCTCCCTCTTCCTCCTCCCCAGTTCACTCTGCCTGTTGTTTTTTCCAGCTTCAAGGATACCCCCAGTGTGGCTTCCTTAAATAGTCATTGATTGAGCATCCAGTTGGTTGCCTAATGGTGAACTGCTACTAACTAAAGGGTCATTGGTACAAACTCACCCAGCAGTGCATTGGAAGCCCTTGGGTCTAGCTGTGCTCTGGACACTTGGGGTCACTGTCATTTGAGGGCTGACTCCACCACAGCTAAAATAACAGCAACAACTAATCCACTATGACCACATCTTAACTGCTCACATCTGCAAAGAGTCATTTTTTCCAAATATTCCAAGGTTCTGAATGGATATGAATATTGGGGACACAAAGTTACCCCATAGCCTAAGCCAGTACATCTCATTGCCTTCTAGGACAGAGGTAGAGAAAGTGGAAAGAAAGAAAAAACTTGGACAGGCAGCAGTTTTTCACAGATAGCCTTGAAAGAGTCTGAGGATAGACAACAATTCCTGTGGCTTTTAGAAGGCTCTGAGTGAGGGGAACTCTGGTGTCCTAGTGGCAAGAAATTGCACTGCAATCCCAGAAGCACACAGTTCAAATCCACCAGATGCTCTGCTGGAGAAGGAGGGGCAATCTCCTCCTGTACCAATCAGATCCAATTTGACGGTACACACACACACACACACACACACACACACACTCTATAAGAAGAAGAAGAAGGGGGAAAAAAAGAAGGCTCTTTTGTGAGAAGTCTGCCTGAGGGAGTATGGGCCACTCTGGAGTTGGGGACCGATCAAGAAGTGTGTTTGAAATTAATGTTCCACCATGTTGCATCTCCACATCAAGAAAACAAAGATCCTCACTCTTGTGCCAATAGGCAATATCATGATAGATGGAAAAAGATTTGATCTCATCTTACTTGGATCCACAAGCAACATACTTGGCGCCAGCAGTCAGGAAATAAAAAGACAATTTGCTTTGAGAAAACTTGCTTCCAGGGCCCCCTCCAGAGTGCTAAAGAGCAATGATGTCAGTTGAGAGACCAAGGTGTGCCTGATCTG
Organism: Elephantulus edwardii; assembly: GCF_000299155.1. Classification (NCBI taxonomy): domain Eukaryota; kingdom Metazoa; phylum Chordata; class Mammalia; order Macroscelidea; family Macroscelididae; genus Elephantulus; species Elephantulus edwardii. Next base: position 15,679,055 of record NW_006399818.1, read on the forward strand.
GGTCATGATCATCTCATTCCCTTGCTATGCATCAGAGAGCTGGGCAATGACTAAAGGTGGCAGAAGAGGGATTGATGCCTTTGAGGTGTGGTGCTGGAGAAGAATATTGAACACAGCATGGACTGCCAAGAGAATAGATCTGTACTATAGAGGGTGAAACCAAGTTGCTCCTTGGAGGCAAGGATTCTGAAACTTCATCTCATGTACTTTAGCCATGTTGCCAGGAGGGACATGATGCTTGGAATTGTGGAGGAAGAGCTCAAAAAGAAGAAGACCCTGAAGGAGATAGATTGACAGTTGGTGTGTCAGAGACAGCGAAGTCAGCTCAGGATAGAGCAGGGTTCAAAACTATTGTTCTTAGGGACGCTATGAATTGTAGTTAACAGAACATCACAACAATATGTTTGAGACACTTACCCACCCTCACCTGTGTCTCTGAAACCAAAACGAAAACCCAGAGGACAGTGTCAGTGCTTCCAAGTTATAAAGACAGCTGGCAGCACCAGACACAGGGCAAATAATATTTGGCAAATTCTCTGTATCACTGCAAAATAAATTTATACAAATTCCAGGGTGCTGGCGTGGGGAGGGTGTACAGTGTAAAATTTCCGTAGTGGGCAGAGGAAGGTAAACGAAATTAGCTGTGCGGTGCCCACAGTGACTCATTTGAGGTGTGTGAAATGTAATTATCATGATGGTATTGCCAGTGCAGTCTTCCTGGTTTTGTGTTTAGGGGAAGATAAAAAGCCGTTCATGAGGGCTCCCCTAGATTAACTGCGGATGCTGTTCGTTGAACTGTGTGTCTTTCTGCAGGGTCTTAAATGGCTCCACAATTAAATTCTTCCAGCATTGCAGGCTTTTAGGACCTGGAGTTTCTCCAGTGAGATGGGGTGGGAGAGGGTCCCCCAGGACCCCAGATACCCATGAGCCCCACCTCTAACTGACAAATCATTGTCGGGTCAGGAACCATCTCTTAGCTGACCCCCCAGCAAGCTTTCAGATAATATGGGGTTTCTTATGTCCTTGAGGGAGATTGTTGTATAGAAAAATTTGTCATTAAGCTAGTAACTTAGCACCTAAACCTAAAAAAAAAAAAAAAAATTATTATGGAATAAAATGTCCAACGAAATCTGCCACTTCAACCATTTTTAGTTAAGAATTTTAGGGGAGATAATTTTTTGTTAACTATTTTAGGGCTATAATCCAGAGCATTAGACTATACCTTTTTTTAAAAATATGGATTTATTTATAAAGTTTATATACATTGTTTTTGATGCTGGATCTTTCTCATTTCCTTCACTCTCCCTTTCACTCATCAAATTATGCGGCCCTGTGATTAACCACCCCCCCATCCTCAGCCCTCTGTTCCCCCCCCACCTCCCCGGAATGCTCATACTCTTTCTACAATAACGGTCTTATGCAGTTTTTTAAACTGTAACTTTTAAGTTGAAGATCTTATTCTCTCCAGTAAATCATAGCAATCACATTTAAGGTGGTCTTTAATGAATATTTGGTCATGTCACTAACTTAGCCTTCTTTTAACATTTTAAATTGCATTTAATAACGTTTTGAAGTACTTCAATTGCTGGATTGAACTTCCCATAGCATTTAAATAATCCTGTAAATCTAGAACCGCAAATTTATAAATCTTGTGAAAATCTCAAAATTCTTTCATCTTAAAGTCTTATAATAAAAACTTAGATTTCAGTTTAAAATAAGCAGAATATATTGTGCCATTTAATTGTTAAAATTTGAGTTGCAAGGTAGATCTTCTCCAGTAGGCCAAAAATCTTGAAATACTCATATTGTGGGTTTTAGTCTTACACATTCTTGCACTCTTTTAATAAAGCTTTAAAAATCCCCTGCCGCAGACTTGGTTCTGACCCAGTGACCCTCTCACATATTCCTGGGGCTGTAACTCTTTCCGGGAGAGAATTGCCCATTTTTCTCGCCCAGAGCAGGTGGTGGATTCAAACTATGGCTCTTTTGGTTAGCAGCTCGGTATGCTATGGTTCTGCCAGCAGATTCCTCAAAATAGCTTTACTGAGGGAGCTCTGGTGGCCTAGTGGCAAGAAGCTGAACTGCAATCCCAGAGGGGCAGGGTTCCAATCCACCAGATACTCCACTGGAGAAGGAGGGACAGTCTCTTCCTGTGCCAGTCAGATTTGGGTGCACAACAAGGAAAAAAAAAAAAGCTTTACTGAGAGATTCTTTTCATATCATAAAGTTTACGTGCTTTTTTGTTTTGTTTTGGTTTTTTATAAGTGTGTGTGTGTGTGTGTGTGTGTGTGTGTGTGTGTGTGTGTACCGTCAATTTGGATCTGACGGGTACAGGAGGAGATTGTTCCTCCTTCTCCAGCAGAGCATCTGGTGGATTTGAACCGGGCACCTCTCAGATTGCAAATTGCACGTGTTTTAAGTGTACTGTTAACAGAGCTGTGCCTCCATCATCACAATCTCATTTTAGAAGATTCCAACCATTGTATACATAGAAACCTTGTCTGTATACCATTTCTCTTCAGGTCCGCCGTCATTGCTGATTCTGACTCACGCCCTGCATTTGATGGAGAGGACCCACCTCAGAAGGTCTCCTAGGCTGTAACCTTCAGGGAGGGAGCCGTGGGGACTCAAGGCACATGTGTTGTGTTGTTAACAGAAATACTTTTTTTTGTTGTTGAGTCCACCAGCTTTTCTGCAGCAGAAAGATAGACCTCTCATCCCGTAAAGCTTTGCAGCCTTGGAAACCTGATACAAGGTCATGGCTTGATGACTATGAGTTAAGTTATTTTTGCAGGTTTTTTCTGAGTAGATTTCTCAATTTTTCTCCCATAGAGCTGAGAGTGGGTTTGAACCATCATCCTTTTGGTTACCCAGTGAATATTTTACACTCTCCCAGTGACCTTTCAGTTAGCAGGCCAATGCTTCATCCACTTCTCCACCAGGACCTCACTCCCAGCTCTAAGCATCTATTTTCTTGTTCCTATCTATTTGCCTGTTTTGACTCTTTTGTGAATTTAATTTTAAATCACTTGGGTTTCAAGAGATTCTAGGGTTATCTATTGAAGATGTGGTGGCACAGTGATTAAGGCACTTGGCTGCTAATGAGAAGGTCAGCAGTTCGAGCATACCAGCAGCTCTGTGGGAGGAGGATGAATTGGTCTTGGGGTGCCCCAGGGAGGCTGTTCCCTCGGGTTCTGCAGTGTCACCATGAATTTGAGTCTACTTAGTCACATGATTCTGAGGCCCGGTTAGCGGCTGCTGGCTGAGTCCCTCAAGGTAGGATCTGACTTGGGGAGCACAGTTCTGAGGGGGGCTCCTCATTGAATGAGCTCCGCTGGCCACCTGATGTACTCATGGGGTACCCTCTGAGGTGACCCCACTCACCCAGCCACAGCCACTGGCCCCCACCTCAGAAAAATGCCTTCTGGTGACAACAAGATGGTTTAGAAAGCAAAACACAGATGTCGTTTAGAAAGCAAAACCCTTCTTTGAAATCCTATGGAGTGACTCCATTTTTATTCTAGAAAACGACAATGTCCTTTTTGTAATGACATGAGGTATAAATGGAGAGGCACCAGACCTCTGTCAGTCTGTGGTCCTGCGGTGACTTGTGTCTTCCTGTCATGCTGGAGGCTCTGCCACCAGTATGTCTGATGACCAGCAGGATCTCCCACAGTGGAAAAGTGTTCAACAGAGTGTCCAGATTAAGACTAAGATTAGGAAGAAAGACCCCATAATCCTTGTCCAAAATTAGTCAATAAACACTCTGATTCACAACCTGTAAATAGACCTCTTCCTGTAAAAGGGAGATGCTTCCTAGATTGTTGGTATTTGGCATCACATTGGCACTCACTTATAGCTGGCCCTCGAGCCGGATTTCAGAGGCTGTAAATCGCAAGAGAGGAGACTGCCCTTCTTTCTCCTGTGTGGCAGCTGATTGATTTCAGACCTCTACTTAGTAGTGAAACCAGGGGTTAGAGTCTGGGTTCTAGCTGACTTCCAACTCCTATAGGTAGATGTCCGTGCTTCAGAGGGCACTGCTGAGCGACCAACTTGTCCCACTTTGCTAAAAAGTCTCAAGTCTGGCTGCCTGGGAACACAGGGAGGACTGGTCACTTGGGTTTCAGGCCAGCGCATGGAGAGCTCGGGTCTTTGTATCTTTTAGGAGAGGCCGGTGAGTCACAGGGCTGCAAAGCAGAATGGCCTGGTGTCGTAGGCATGGCTCGCTCCAGGGAGCAGGATACAGCTGCTCCTTAACATGGTGAAGTTGAGTCGAACACGGTTCCATCCCAGCATCTCCTCCACAGATGGGCTGGTCCTCCCTGCTCTGGACACCAGCATGGGGGTGTGTATTTGCAAAAACAAACAAAAAACCCCCACAAAACACAAACCTCTGCACTTTCATTTCTGCTTAGCATGCTGCAAGCCTGGGATGGATGATGAATCACACTCAGGATGTTAGCAAACCGAGGTTTTGGATGAGGCCTGAAGTCAGCTGAGTTTCAGCTTATGGTATTTGTGCTGCCAGCAGAAGGGGTGACCCATTTGGACCCGAGTGATTTGGTAAAGGGACAATTTTACTCTGGAAAGTGAGAAGACGGAAAGCACTAGTGTTTGTGCTGGATGCTAGAAATGATAAATTACTATTAAAAGCACCATTTGTTGCCTTTAAAAAGGACACAGTGAAGTGAACACCAGTTCTGGAAACAGACAAGCCTGAGTTTGAATTTTCTATTTGCCCTGGCTCCGTGATCCTAGACAAATTATTTAAACGCTCTGGATGTCAGTTTCCTCAACTCTAAAAATATAATGGGATGATTATTATTATAGTCTCTAACTTTATGAGTTTTTTAACAAAGATAATAGAAAGCAATGGGAGAAAATGACTCAGCATTGTGCCGGAAACATGATAAAGTCTCCTTAAATGGAAGTTCTCAAAATTTTTATCATCAGTGATGATCGTATTTTACAAGACTCAGCTCAACTGCCGCTATGCTGGGGACCTTGCTTAAGCTCCCCAAGTGCCCAAGTCTCTTCTATGAAGTGAGGGGGCTGCATTCTAATATCTCAGAAGTCTTAGTGTCTCTGGTTTGTGAACTGTGCCACAGGCAAGTTGCTGCCCAGGGTCCCGCATCATTCACACCTGAACAAATGATCTGGCAGCCTCTTTCTGCCCCACAAAGCCATCAGCAGCCTTCACGAATCCTTAGCACCACTCAGGAGTGCACTGTCCTTTGTCTGAAGTCTAACTTCTATCTTCTTTGCCCTGACCCTTTTGCTGACCTCTTCGAAGATGTGTTTGCAAGGAGAAGAATGGGGCGAGCTATTTATCAGGGTGCAAAAAACCATGAGGGCTTAGTTGTAACTTTCACTTCATTACATGTCATGGAGTACCCAGAACTGCCCCTGGGATCAGGAAATCATACTGAAAATTGGCAGAATTTAATCTTTGAAAACCTGCCCTTAATTTCATTGATTTTGTTACTGAATGTAAGGGGTTCTTTCTGTAGTCAGTCGCCAATAAGACAGACGGATTGCGATATCCATATGCACTTTATTACAGATCTGAGAGGCCAGCTTGTTCCCATCAAAAACTGCCTCCCCATCTAGGAGTGATCATTGGGCTTTTTATACCAGGGTGAGACACCAACTCACTTAAAAATGCACTTTTGTTAGTAAAATCAAAGAGTTTCTACATTTGAAAATATCAGTTCATATTTAAGTACTAGTAATTCAGGACGGGAATATTCCTCTTCCTGGTAAATAGGCAGATGAAGATACACTTTACATATGACTAGGAAAAAATGCTTCAAAGAGGTAACTGCTGATCTAGGAGAGACGAGTTTCCTGTTCTGGTAAACTGTTTAAACTATTTTAAGTGACTGAAGAAAGGAAACAAAGAATTCTAAGCCAAGTAACTAGTTTTGTGCTGGAGAAAACTGATGTCAGTTTTATAACTATGTAACTATAGTTTTATAACAGATACATAGATAATTTTGAACTTATTAATATCACCCCATGAATAATAATAACTTCATAATATCACCCCATGAACTCATTGCTACAGCCAACTCAGAGCTGACTCTCCTACAAGTTTCTGAGGCTGTAAATCTCATGGGAGGAGACGGCTCATCTTTCTCCCAGTTAGAGTTTCTTGTTGATGTTGTGTCTTCGTGAACTGGCCCATAGCTGCCCATCCAGTGGATTTTCGGAGGCAGTAAATCACACCAGAGGAGATTACCCATCCTTCTCCTGGGGAGCAGCTGGTGGTCTTGAATCATGTACGTTTGAGATAGCAGCTCAGCTGCTTGCCACCGGAGCTCAGTCTGAGTTTAGAAAGGAAGAAATAAGTGTTGTAGCTCAAGAAAACACATGGTGTGTGGACCGAAGGCCTGTGTTAATGCCCTCCGGGATTCCTGTCTTAGGGCTTTTGAACTTCAGACCATTTCTTCTGATTGTACTTGTTGTCATCGAGCCAATTTAGACTCATAGTGGCCCTGCAGGACAAAGTGGTCCTGCCCCCTGTTAGAAAGAAAAAAAAAGTTGAGGGCGAGAGAGAGAGAAAGAAGCTGGTCCAAGAAATGAACAGGGTTTAACCGCCTGGTCTGAGAGGGATGCCAAGTGACCACAAGCAGAGAAGGTCAAAATAGCACAGAGAAGGTCAAAATGGCACGAGCTAGTCCAGAGGGAAGTCCAGGGTAGTTTGTTTTTATAGGGGTTTTAGGGAGGACTAGGAAAAATGCTATTTCTGGAATTTGGGGCTGTTCATGAACTTGGGTCTGGGCTTTTGTGATCAGGCCCAGAGCCTTGTCAGGACCCATTGTCTGGTCTGGCCTTTGATCTGGCTGCCTTAGATGTCATCTGGTTTCTCAAGTAGTGATCTGGGCTGGGTGTAGCAGTGACATTCTTCCTCCTCCGATTTCCATAGACGAGTCTTTAGAGAAGTAGACCACGTCTTTCTCCTGTGGATTCAAACCCCTTACCTTTCAGTCTGCAATTGAGTGCCTCTCCACTGCGCCACCAGGGCTCCTTCCTCGGCATAGGGAGGAAGTAAACTGTGATTGTCCTAAAGAAGCTAAAGTCGCAATTCCTTTATAACCTCTTCGGGAACCACATCCCCCGGCTGCTTGTGAGAGAAAGATGGGCGATCTCCTCCTGTGTTTCTGAAAACCCTCTGGAGGGTCAGCTATGAGGCAGTTCCTGATTGTAGAGACAGAACCACAGCACTGTGTCTGGAAACGTGGGTGGTATAGGGAGTGGAGCTGCTCATCCAGAGGCCAGGCTCCTGCGGTAGTTTGAGTCTGCTAGTGGATCCCCAGGGAAAAAAGATGAGCAGTCTCCTCCCATGCAATTTACAGCCTCACAGAGTTACAAGTAAGCTACTCACGGTTTTTTCACCCTGATAAGTAGCTCACCCCATTCTCCTCCTTGCAAACACATCTTCGAAGAGGTCAGCAAAAGGGTCAGGGCAAGGGAGATAGAAGTTAGACTTCAGACAAAGGACAGCGCACTCCTGAGTGGATTCCTGAAGGCCTGCTGATGGCTTTGTGGGGCAGAAAGAGGCTGCCAGATCATTTGTTCAGCTGTGAATGATGCGGGACCCTGGGAAACAACTTGCCTGTGGCACAGTTCACAAACCAGAGACACTAAGGCTTCTGAGACATTAGAATGCAGCCCCCTCATTTCACAGAAGACACTTGGGGAGCTTAATCCAGATCCCCAGCTGAAGGGCTGTCTGTCTGGACAGTTCCTACTCAGTGGTATACAACCACAACATACACCCCTGACAGCAACACAGCCACAACATATACCCCTGACAGCAACACAGCCACAACATACACCCCTGACAGCAACACAGCCACAGCGTACACCCCTGACAGCAACACAGCCACAACGTACACCCCTGACAGCAACACAGCCGGCTCCTGGCCATCCTCACATCCTCGCCTGTGCTTAGAACCATTGCTGCAGCTGCCGTTTTGGTCCATCTCATTGCACTTGGCACCTCAGAGGAAAGGCCTGGAAATCTGCTGCAGAGTAAAATCTGCCATTGAAAACCTTGTGGAGGACAGTTCTGCCCTGAGTCAAATGAGATGGTCAGACTCAATTCAAACTGTAACTAATTTTGGGTTTTGGAGTTTAAAAGGCCTTCTGCCTGTTGTAGGGTTGAAGGAAGTGCTGACTTGGGCTTCCAGACCTGGGGGGTGGGTGTGGCTGCTGACTCAATGGCCTGGTTGAGCAGGGGTGAGGTGGGGAGATGGCACAGGGCTTTCAGATAGTGTTAAGCCTCCAGGTTTGAGTCTTCCCCTTGGCTGCTCCCCATTTGTGTGACCTTGACCTTGGTCAAGTTCCTGAAGCTCACAGCAGCTCCTCAAGGTCATCTGTAACCCTCACTGTGGGAGAAGATTACCCTTCACCTGGGATCTGGCACACAGCGAGCACAGACGGCGGGCTTGTTATGATTCCCATAAAGAGCACACAGGGCCCCTTTGGCGTTTGTGGCCTGGGGTGCCCTGTGAAGCTGCGGGCAGGCGGGAAGGCGCACTGCAAAGGGCCCAAAGCTGCAGGCCCCACACGGTCAAAGCCTTTTAAAGGCCTTGTATTAGAAAAATAAACCAATTAAATAATATTGCCCCCCATAAAAGTGGACTTTTAATGGGCTCCGCAATAGAGTGTTCACCACGGCAGCCCACACCCCAACCTCGGGAGCCTGTCTGCCGCCATGGGGAGAATTTAATCTTGCATGGTGCGAGCGTAGTTTTACAAGTGTTACGGTTGTTTTTGCTCCACCAAAGTGTTGCTATGTCATTGTGCACATAGACTGCTTGCATGCATTTAACAGTTTACCTCGTTTTGGGTGGAAATGAAAAATGAAGTCATAAATTAAAGAAAAACACAACATGGATTTTTCCCCCCCTCCTCGTTCTTCTTGGAGCAACTCTGGAGGAACAAAGAAGCAGTGTTTCTCCTGTAGCCTAATCAAATTCTAATGGCTTTTTCTGTATTGACATTTGAGTGGAGGTCTCCTCCTCCCCAGGGGGCCCTGCAGGGCATGGAAGGTGTGTAGGGAGCTTATATGCTGACCTTGCCTGTGTTGGAGGCTGTACTCTAGGGCTCTGTCATTGTGAGGCTCCATCAAGTCAGTTAGGACCCACACTGACCCCATGTGACAGAGTAGAAATGCCATAAGTTCGCGTGTTCTTTCTAGGCAAGGATGGTGAAACTGTCTCATGTGCTCTGGGCGTGTTGTCAGGAGGGGCAAGCCTTTGGAAAACGATGACCTGCTGGGAAAGGAGACAGATCCTCAACTGGATGGATCCACTGGACTTGAGCAGGGTGGAGGTCATGAGGGTGGCGCAGGAGAGGGCCAGATTCCAACCTGTTGTTCCTAGGAATGTTGTGAGCGGCGGATGACTTGATGGCACCATAGTGCCAAAGAATTATGCTGCCGATGATAGGATTTGAAGTTCGAATCCATCAGCTGCTCCTTGAGAGAAAGATGGGCAGTTTCCTCCTTTGCAATTTACTGTCTCTGAAAACCTGTTGGAGGGTCAGCTAATAGTGGGCTCCAGCTCGGTAGTACATAAATAACAATAACAACAACAATAGGCTACCCAAGAGCAGATGGCAGGGCTTTCTTCTGTGGAGCTCCTGAGTGGGTTCGAACCACAAGTCTTTTGATCAGGAAGTCTGAAAAACTATGGCCACCATGCAAATCCGGCTTGCCCCTCATTTTTGTACAACCTGAGAACTAGGAATTGATACTACATTTTTATAAAGGGGGGAAAAATTCAAAAGAAAAATATTTCCTGATCTGAAATTAAAATGCCAGTGCCAGTTGTTGCTGTTGGCACTGGCTGCCCAGGTGTGTCGGAGTCGAAGCTATATGCTTCCTAGGAATTTTCAAAAACGGATCACTTCGCCTTTCTTCCACGATGCCTCCAGGTGGGCTTGGACCTCTGACGTTTCGATTAGCAGGCTAGTGCATTAACGGCACCGTTTCTCTTCTTGGTGACCTTGGCAAGATTAGCATTTTGAAGATTAGGCCACGTTCTGCTGTTGTTAGCAGTGAAGTCCCTGAATGGTGCACGTGGTTTATGTGGCCAGCTGTTAATCCCAAATTGGAGGTTTGCCTCCTCCTGAGGTGCTGTGGAAGAAAGGTGTGGCAATCAGGTTCTGTAAAATCAGCCCTGGAAAACTCTCTGGAACTGTTCTGCTCTAATGCAGATGCAGTTGGTAGGAGTCAGAATTAATGTGATGCTAACTTTTACAAATTTTCATGTAAGTGCTACTTCTTTGTCTAGAGCCATAAACCCTCTTCTTTTGGCCGCAAGTCAATATTTTAATTAGATATAGAACGATTTCTGAAAGACCAGGTGGCATAGTCCATGGGGAGTTGAACTACTAACCAAAAGGCGACAGATATTTTTGGTGGTTCGAATCCACCGTCTGCTCTGTGGGAGATAGATGGGACAGTGTCCTCTCAGGCAGTTTACAACCTCTGCTGCCTCAGTGGTAGGTCAGCCGTGAGCTGGTTCCGACTCCATGGAGTGGAGTTAAGTGGAGCTGAGCTGGGACTCCCATTTTCTCTCCCTTGTGACCATAAATTGGATGGCACCAGACACAGAGGAAACCTCTTTTGACCAGACCAGCCTCTGACACCCACAATGAGAGCCTCCCAGGAGAGCAACGTGATTCTCAGGAGAGGGAACAGGGAGGGAAGGCTGCGGGATCGTAAATCACTCTCCCGGAGCTGTCTTCACCCTGGATTTCATCAATAGTCTCCTTTTAGTGAGCTTTGTTATTGTGTGTCGTTGAGTCGGAACCGACCCATTGCTGATGCTCCAGTGGATTTTCAGAGGCAGTTAATTGTACAGAAAGAGAAGACCTCTCCTTCTCCCACTGAGCTGCCAGTGGATTCGAACCATGTGCCTTTGAGATTGAGGCGCCACTGGTGGATCTGAACCATGTGACTTTGAGATTACAGTGCAGCTTCTGACCACTAGGCCCCCAGAGCTCCCTTGGGGAACTTTAGGATGTTTATTAAAATGTCCTGGGGAAAAGTTTTAACATTATCCGTGCTTCTCCGATTATGGAGAGGAGCTTTGGTGGCACAGTGGTTAAGCGTTTGACTGCTAATTGAAAGATTGGCAGACAAACCCATCAGCTGCTTTGTGGGAGGAAGATGTTGCAGTCGGCTTTTGTAAAAATGCGTGTTGGAAACATGTAGGAGCAGCTCTGCTCTGTCCTCCTGGGTCACTGTGAGTTGGAATCCATGTGGAGATAACCAGATTTTTGTTTTGCTTGATTTTCAATGTGAGGAAGGAAGGAGTCCTTAAGGAGTCTTAAGCCAGGTCTTTCTTCCGCAGTGCCTACGGGTGAATTTGAACCTCTAACTTTGAGTTGACAGCAGAGTGCATTAACCATTTGCACCACTCCAAGACTCTACAGCAAATAAAAAAGGGAAAATTTGTAAATTCATAAAAAGTCCAATCATGTTGAGGTCACCAAAGAACTGTTTTTTAAAAGGAAATTAATTCTTTGTAATAAGAAGGTTGGTGATTCCAGGGCACCCAGATGTGCCTTGGAGGCAAGGCCTGGAGATCTCTTTCTGAACGATCACAGCTGCTGGAAACCATGTGGTCTACTCTGAACTTGGGGCCCTTTGACTTGACACTGACCCCTTGGCAGCGGGGTTTGGTGACTATTTTGTGGAGACATTGGATGTGACAGCAACCGTGAGCATCTTTCTCTGTGACAGCCCAGTCTCCCTTCCTGCTCGTTCTTTCTCCACTCCTCTCTGCTTTTTTCTTTGTCAGACAACAACCAGTTTTTGTTGCTCCTTTCTGATGAGTCTTCACTTTCTCTCCCCAGTCATGCGGAGGAATCCCTTCGGCGTGGACATCTGCTGCCGGAAGGGGTCCCGCAGCCCCCTGCAGGAACTCTACAACCCGACTCAGGTAAGCCTCAGCCAGTGGGCTGCTTCTGGGGCTGTGATATCAAGCATCATTTTGCTTTTTCTTTTTGGCTGAAAAAAAAATTGCATTGTTGCGTTCCTTGGAGATTTGAAGCTTCCTTTCTCTGCCTGGCATTTCACTCCGAATGGTTGCGTTCTCAGTTCCCCTTTGTCCTTATGATGTGTATGCAGTCCTAGTGAAGGGGGTTTAGACTTGGAGGAGTTGCTTTGGTTTGGTGCTAGACTAAGCTTTCACACCTGCCTAGGTTTTGGACCCCGATGTGCACAGTCTCAGATCCCAGGCGTGGAACACCGAAGAGCTGGCTGGCTAATGCTCTCTCGCGTGAGCTCCAACTGAAGAGGAACTGCACATGAGCAGACTGGCCACCCGCTCCCATATTCCATTATTCAAGCCCAACAATGCCCCAGGAGCCCTTCCTTAACCTTGCCAGCTTGGCAAGTCTCCCTAGTGTAGGGACTTTTTGCTAAGTGACTGTCACAGTAAATGTGACTCATTCATTTAACCAGGCAGCAAATGTGGGCTCTGCATCATTGATTATGAAAAGAGCTATGCTTTGGGCAAAATAGACTCCAACCAAGGAGAAGTATCCTCCCTGGGAAGAGAGGAGCAGTGTGAGGAGGTCTGGTTGCCATGGCAGCGGCCTTGGAGATGTGTGTGGGTCTTGCTGTGGATATTCTAGAGCTGGTCCTTTTGCAGGAACCAAGTAATTAGTGTTTGATGCCAAGAGTTGGTGAGTGAATAACTGGACTTTGGGCAACTGTTGAAAAAGAAAAAAAAAATTATATCAAAAGCTTCGCTTAATATTTGGTAGATCATGATGCTTGCCTGAAGACTACTAGTTGGGTATCAAAGGGATTGAATTCCCAGAAGTTTGACAAAGAAGAACTTCTGATACCTTGGTTCTTTTCTTTCCAATCTTGTACCCGCACCTGCATTTGAATGATTATGAACTTAAGTGTCTATGTGCATTGTGGTGAACTAACCAGCTTAAAGTTCTCCCCCCGCCCCACTCTCACTACCTTGAGCTCTAGGTGTGACTAGACCAGATTACTTGGGTAATTGGAAGTTCAGTACAGATCACCTCCAGTTGACAGTGCATTCTAGTTATGACAGGTCACACTTATGATGGCCTTCCCCCTTCTGGGCGTTTTATTGTTAGTAATATGTCCTAGTGCATAATTTGAAGATGTTGCCTTGTAGATATTCTATTTTATTGCTTACTGTTCAGAAGTGCAGGATTTAGAAAGATATTGGGAATAAGAAGCAAGAGTAATAAAAACTTTTTTTAAGGCGTTTATTGGAACAAAATCCCAACTACCTGTATTCGTAGTCAAGGACTCCTTCTACTGCCTGAGGCTTTTACTGGGTATTGTGTTGCCTCTGCAGGGAATTTGCTCTTTGAGTTTCATTTGATGCCGAACTATTTCATTATTGCAGATGAGTTTCTCAGCCTGTTCATAAGCTCCATTCTCAAGAGCGGACAGAACAGGGCTTTGACGAATGATGTGGTTTGCACACATAGTTTCTTCTGGAAGGATTAGTGCAAAGCTGATTTCTATAAAGCAAAGCTAGTCCACATGTCCAGCTTTTCTAAACTGCTGTACCACTTCATCTCCTCCAACATCAACTCTTCAGCCTCCCCTCAGTCCTCTGCCACCTGTCTGTGTGGTTGAGTTTTGTAATTTGCTACAACATATCACAGATAATCATAAACCATCAGGGAAATGGCTTGCGTGGTCCTGGAAGCTGGAAAATCCCAAATCTGTGGATCATACGTTAGCGTGGGGAGCTCAGCCACTCTACGCAGTCAAGGGTTCTGTGGCTTGGCTTGCCAGTGGCTGCAGGTGGCTTCTTGCTGGGCTGCTGGTTTGCAGCAGTTGGATCTGATTAGATGCATTACCTAGAGAGGCAAAGGAGTGAACCTTCGAAGAGTATTCCTCTATATAGGATCTAAACCACACCCCCAAGGAAATGCACTCCTCGGCAAGGTGGTGATTTTGTGTCATAGCCTCTAATAATGTGAGAGTTCTAGATACATCCCACCCCAGTCCCACGTCGTTAGTACAACAGACAGCTTACTCCACAGTGAGGTCATAAACACAAAGAGACTAGGATTTACAGCACACCCCAGCATGGAGTGATATGGCTGGAAGGGTCATTACTTAACGCATGACACTGCAGGGTTTCTGGTAAACCATGCTGCAGACAACACATGCTACATAGTTGTAAACCATCCCGTCCTCTGTTCTCAGCTCATTTTCCCCTTTCAGAATAAAACTAGCAAAGTGCTACTGCTTTTCTAGAGAAATTTTATGGGCAACATATGGTGTGATGGGAAGAGCCCGTGCTGAAGGAGAATGGCAAGTCCACACACTGTGCCTGCTCTGTTCACTGCTGCATCCTGGCACCCAGCCTGCAGGGCCTGTGGTGGAGGCCGCATTGTCTGTGGTTGGAAGGAGAAGGACCCTGGGTTCAAATCCAACTTCCCCTTCTAACAAATGGTGCAGCCTTGAGTCCCTGATAAGTCCTCATGAATCCATCCATGATGAAGGCTTAGAATTGAACAAAAGAATTTCTTCAAGAAGGCACGGTTAGTACAAAGTTCCTGCGTTAGTGGTAGTTAGGTGCTGTCGAGTCAAGCATGACTCATAGCATCCCTCTGAAGAACAGATCGGAACCTTCGCTGTCCTGCACCGCCCTTATGATCTCGAATATACCTGAGCCCATTGTTCCAGTCACTCTGTCAGTCCATCTTGTTTAAGATCTTTCTCTTTTTCTCTGGCTCTCCACCTTTGCCAGTGTCATATCCTCTTCCAAGCACTGGCCTCTCCCAACAATGTGCGTGAAGTATGTGCGACCAGGTTTCACCATCTGTCTCTAAGGAGAGCACCCTAGTTACACTTCCCCCAGGATAGGCTTGTTTGTTCTTTCGGTAGCCCATAGGATGGTCAGTACTCTTCTCAGGACACCACAGCTCAAAGTCATCAAGTCATCTTCTCTCCTCTTTATTCATTGTCTCACTTTCAGATGCATAGGAAACACTGGACAAGACCACGGCTTGGGTCACGTGCACCTTAGTCTTTACACTGATGTCGTTCCTATGAAGTGGAGGGTAAAGATGTCCCAGTGTCCAGTGTGAAACAGTTCTAAAGTGTCAGAGCAGCAGAACTGGGATCTGTCATGTTCTGGCCATGAGGGTCCTTCCATTGCTAAGTCTTGATTTCAGAGACAGTCTGGGTTCAAAGGCTCCTTCACCATTTACCAGCTGTGTGGCTGAGGGCACATTATTCAGCCTCCCTGTGGTTCTTTATCCCATGGTGCCTACAATGCACACAGAATGCTTCAGGGTCTTGAGAAGGGAGAATGGTGAGACTTAAGTGCATTTACTTGGGACACATGCTCGGGAAGACCAGTCACTGGAAAAGTACATTGTGGCAGTAAAGTGGAGAATCAGAGTGTGTGTGCGTGTGTGTGTGTGTAACTGTGTTTAAAAGGGAAAGGGGAGAAGGCATGGGAAGAAGGAAGAGGAAATCACTAAGACATCAGAGATTAGTGGGGGCCCTGGGGGGTGAATAGATAAAGTGCAATGAGGTCTTGAGAAGGTGGGGAGAAAAAAAATAACACATCAAAGGGACCTCTGGTGGTCTAGTGGCAAGAAGCTGTGCTGCAATCCCAAAGGCACGTGGTTCAAATGCACCAGATGCTTCGCTGGAGGAGGGGCAATCTCCTTCTATGCCAGTCAAATTTGATCCAATGGTACACAAGAAGAGAAAAAAGTAACATATCAATAATAATGGATGATATAAAACAATGCACAGAAACGATGAGATTCTCAAGGAGATGGAACTGATGGATAACTCGTGTCCAAGAATGATGCTGAAGCTGGCACGTTGCAGAGCCGCCTTGCATTGTGTTACACGGGGGCAGGTAACTCATGAGCAAAGCCCCCGTGGGCGCACTCTGCTCACTCACTAATCGACAGAGACCGATTTCCCCCCATCTTCCATCATAGGAGTGTGATATATGCAATTGTGAGCAGCTGGAGACCCCTCATTGGTGACTAGTAACAGTCCCTACCCTGCCCGGCTGTATGAATGTTGTGCGCTCGCCTGGCACTGCCCCAGGACTTGTCTCATTGACTCACGCGTTCATCTGCCGCTGCTGAGTGTCTCTGTGCAGCAAGCACGTGGCTGGCAGTGGGCACACAGGGCTGAGCAGGACACATGAGCTCAGCCCCCGCTGCCTGGCCCCTCTGGTTATCCAGGGTTGATTTCAGAGAGCTGACTGGCAGGGTAGCCTCTGCCTGGCTCTTTTGTAAAGCCCTCAAAGGGGGAAAGCCCTGCTAGGTTCAGGACAGTATTCCTTCTGGAGGTGCTGTGTGTTTTGTCTGTGTGGAATCCTCGCTTAGCGCTAGACTCTGACTATACCATGCATGTACCATAGACTCCCAGGGGAACAAACAAATCTGTCTTGGGGGAAGAAGCCGCCAGAATGTTCCTCAGAGAAGCAAAGAGTGAGATTTCGTCTCATGTACTTCAGACATACCATCAGAAGGCAGCAGTCCCTGAAGAAGGCCACCATGCTTTTGTAAAGTGACATCCTTCTCACCGCCAATTTGGAAGCAACTCGTAGCTGCCCCTCTAATGGGTTTTCAGAGATTAAGTCACACGGGAGGCATTGCCCAGTTTTCTCCTTCAGAGCAGTTGGTGGATTCGAACTGCTTGCCTTTGGGTTGGCAAGGCACTTCCTTACCCTCTTAGACCACATAAGAGGAAGATTCTCAATGAGATGGATTGACACAGGGGCTGCACCGATGGGCTCAAATATAGCAATGCTTGACACCGATTCCTTCTGTTGTAATGGGATTGAATCAGAATTGACTGGATAGCAATAAACAAGCTTGGGGAAATTCCTGAGTGGTCCCAGCCAAAGAGTAGAGGTGTAAGTCCACTCAAAGGTGCCTTCACCGAAAGGCCTGGTGATCTAAAGAATCACCTGTTGACCACAGTTCCGTTCTGACCCACAGTCCCCAGAAGGCGGAGCTGACTCAGTGACTGTGGGTGGGATTTGAGGAGGCGGAGGGCCACAGAGGCAGCTCTGGGCTTCAGCTGGGAGGGTGACTCATCAAGTTCCATCACAAATGTCTCAGACGTCTGGGGCCTTCAACTACAAGCAAGGAAACATCCCTGCAGGAACATCAGCCTATTTCCTCGGGGTGTTGTCGGGATGTATTGTGTTTTGTTTTGTTTTCTTAGCCCAGTTTCCTTTACAAGCTGAGATGATGTAACATTCCCACACATGTCCTGTGACACAGTCTCGATGATAATTTGGCTGCCTGGGTCTGAGTGAGGAGGAAAGAAGGGTTCCTGGGGGGTTGTGCTTGTTTAAAGACATTTAAAAACTTTGTGTGCATCTCTTGGACTTGGTAGTGGTTTCTTGGGCTGTGGAAGTTGCTAAGCCCCTAATGATAGTTATCCTTAGGAGCGATGATAAACCTCTAATCTGTAGAAAGCAAACCAGCTCTCTGCTGGTGCTTCTCTTTTATGCTGACTGCTTATATGGGCTTGATGATGAGTCACTGCGAAAACAGGAACTGTTTGCATCAGATGATAAGAAAACAGCCTCATGGCTTCAAGGTGCTGGCTTAGTAAAGACCTCTATGCCAGACTGTGTGGATGCTTCTAGACTTCTCAGCTAATCTCCTCATAAGCCTGCATTTGTATCACTTTCCTAGAACTACCATCACAAATAGGAGCTCAGGTGACTGATGGGGCCCGTAACTTAAGAGGCTGCTAACTGAGAGGTCAGCAGTTTGAACCCCTCTAGTGGCTCTCTGAGGGAAAGCATGGCTGGTCTCACGTTAAGCTTGGTTATTGTTATACCCTGTCCAGTCGGAACTGACTCATAGCTGGTCCACCAGCAGGTTCTGAGAGGCGGTGAATCGCATGGGAGGAGATTGCCCATATGGCCTCCAGCCGGTGGATTCGAATCATGTGTCCCAAGAATGGCAGTGCATCTCTGTACCACTTGGCCACCAGAGCCGCAGAAACCCAGTAGAGGGAACAACTTGACAGTAGTGGGTCATTCCACTGAGAATTTTGTTAATTTAATGATAACATCTTCATAGACCCTATTTCCAAACATCTTGACATTTACAAAATTAGGACTTTTATATATGTTGGGGGTGGGTGGTAAAGGGTGAGTAGGATAGACACAGTTCATTCCACAACAGTTTCACATCCTCATTTCATTTCTTCTGTGTGGCAGCTGAGGCCAAGAAGGCAGAGTGTCATCCTATTTTTTAAGTTACAGGGGGTCCAAGACCAAGACAAACGAGGACCCAAGGGGGTTTTGTCTTGTTTTTTAATCTCTGTGCAGTACCCCTTGTTATTACGCCCACCCAAAACAAAATAAAACTCAAACTTGAAATTTCACTGGACCCCCACCCCCAGGAAAGTTGGCCGTCATCTGATTTCTGTGTCCAGGCTTTTCTTATTTTAGTTCCCCACAAACCTCTCACCATTAAAAAAAAACAACACAATTGCTTGTTGGTTTGTTGTGTTGTTGTTTTTTAAAATTGGCCCGTGATATTCTTAGAAAAACTGCTCTCCGATGGCTTGTAATTTGCCCCATTCTCCGCTGTCTCCCTGGCCCCGAAATAAAACGTAATTGCCGATCAGATCAGCTGCTGGCGAGTCACGCAAAGTTCAGGAGTTGCCAACTGCATATTTGTGGGCTGCGCACAGCTGTGGGCCGGCCGGGCCCGGCTTGCAGCCTCGAGGCAGAGCTGCGCTGTCAGCCGTTCCCAGGGCGTAATCACCCCGCTGCCAGCGAGGCCGAGACAGCCTGTCCTGCCTGCCTCGCCCACCTGCCGGCTCCTCCGTGGGCTCGTGGGCTCCTGGCAGCCTCCAGCTTCGGCTTGTGATGTGGACCTGCCAAGCCTCCTTTCCTCTTTAACATCCACCCCAGCTCCGTGATTACCACATGCCGGGGAGAATGGTGCGCAGCGCAGGGACTGGTGCTCCACTTCTAACAGCTGAGTGCCTGGGAAGAGCAAACTGTTCCACACTCAATTACTAATCAAGAGGTTGGCGGTTTGAACCCGCCCAGAGGCACCTGAGAAGAAATTATGGGCAAGCTGCTTCTGAAAGTTCACTGAAAAGCCCTGAGGGTGGAATTTATACCGGCAACACTGTGGCTCTTCACTGGGTGGTGGATGTGTGCTGTCCAGTCACGCAACTACCGCCGAGTGAACTGACCCATAGCTGACCCTCCAGCGGATTTTCAGAGGCAGTAAATCACACAGGGGGAGACTGCTTACCCTTCTCCTGTGGAGCAGCAGGTGGATCCAAACCCCGTGCCTTTGGGATTGCAGCATGGCTTCTTAGCCTTAGACCACCAGAGCTCCCTACATGGCTCACTAAGAGTTGGCATTGACTTGATGGCAACTGGTTTTGATTCTAGGAGGCTGAGGGAGGGATGCAGTAGGTTATATCATTTGGGGGACCAATATATGACCAAGGGATCTAGTGGGACTCAGAGAGGACTCCTGAATTAAAAAAGGAATAAAAACAAAAGCAATAAGGAGATTAGCAAGAAAGGGCCAGAAGTGCTGAGAGTAGCAGCATTTCTGTGGCTTTTTCTATAGCTGCTCTCTTCATCGTTGTCAGAGACTGGATGCAACTAGGAAGTCCTTCCAAGGGAGCCCTGGTGGAGCAGTGTTGAAGCACTCGGCTGCTAAGTGAGAGATTGGCAGTTCAAAATGCTCTGTTTGCTCCAGGGAGAAAGGTGTGACAGCTTCCAGTGGGCTAGACTCACGTGGATCTGAGGGCAAGAAGAGAGAAGGGAAATTGGAGGGAGCAAGGGGCATGGGAAAATGAGATGGCTATTCTTCATGCAAGACACAACAGTGAGTTGAGGGATTCCTGTGAGTATGAAATAGGCAGTAATTGGGAGCTCTCGTGGCGTGGCCTGTAGGGAGCTGCACTGCCAGCCAAGGGCAGCATCTCTCTGGTAGTTCAAGTCCGCTGGCAGCTCCTCTGGAGAAAGACAGGCCTTCTCCTTTCGTGCTGTTTGCAGCCTCCACAGCCTACTGGAGGGCTCGCCCTGAGCTGGGACTCGACAGCAATGAACTGAGCCTTAAATAGCGAGGATTGTGTGTTGGGATCGGAATCCCTGTACTTGTCGATGTGCTTCTGTAGGAATGAACGTCTTCTTTCCTGTGTTGACTTAGTCCTACTCTAGTAGGATGGCCTCTAAACCGCATCCTGTCTGAACTACAAAAAGAGTAGACCCAGAGAACCTCATAGATGGGGAGAGACAGATCCGTGTGAAGATGTCCGTGTGTCAGTGAACACAGGCCCGCCTGGGACTACCCACCAGGAAGGAATTGGCATGGCCCGCCTCACACGTGGCCCTTTAACCTCCAGACTGTCAGGTAATCAGTTCCTTAATCAGCTTTCTCAGCAGCATTTGTCCAAACTGCTTGCCTCTCTAGAGTGTTGTTGTTAGGTGCCATCTCAATCTCTCGAAGGTCTTTCTCCCAAGGTGCTTTTGGGTGGGTTTGAACTCCTAGTCTTTCTGGTTTAGATGTGGAGGAATTAATCGTTGCACTGTGATGGCTCTTTTTTATAATACAGAGAACAGTGTTAACTGCCTGAGTGACACCACATAAGTGCTGTGTGTAGAGGGCTTTCTGAATTCAGCAGGAGAATCTGGTGTGAGTCATGAACCCTTGGGGAGCAGTGCGCAATGGGAGGCTTCCTGGAAGAGGTGGTCTTTGAAGACCCTTCAGTCTTTGCTGAATATAGAAGAGAGAACAGTGTTGCAGAAATGAGGTCTTCACTTCTCAGTGGGCGTTCAGAGAATCATGGGGCTTGTGGCTGGAGGCAGATGTACGTCGGGGGTAGTGGGACAGGAGGCCCTGGAGGCAGGTGCCGAGCGGGTAGACACGATCTTGTCTCTTGTCCTTTATCTCGCTGGCAGGGTGGGTGGTCCCGAGGGAGAGGAGGTGCTGTGATGCTCACCTGTCACAGTGGGCATGTGGCTTCTGTTTTCTGATTTTGCTGCTTGTTAATGATTGGGCTTGCAGGAGGCTAATGAGGCCACTTCTGTGGGCTTGACCTCCATCTCTAGCATCAAAACGGTGGACTGGGCAGTGGTCCTCAACCCGGGCTGCATCTTTTCTCATACACAACACTCAGCTTTTCAAACATGTCTGGTGCCCGGCCTTACTCCGGCCTTCGATTGATTTTACTAATATGATCTTATTGTTGTGTACTGTCAGAACTGATTCAGAGCTGACCCTCTGGTGGGTTCTCCGAAGCAGTTTAATCACATGGGAGGAGACAGCCTATTCCTCTCCTAAGATTTGAACCCTGTGCCTTTGGGATTGCAATGCAGTTTATTCTTACTAGGCCACCAGTACCTCCTGAGGAATTGAATATAATTCCAATCTCCCTCAACACATAGAAAACACAGGTTACCATTACGTGGAGTCTTAACTCACAATATATTGACTTATCATATATCAGAGTAGAACTCTGCCCTGTTGGGCTCCATGTCCATTTTTTCAGAAGTAGATGCCTCAGTCTTTTTTTGAGGTGCCCTTGGCGGGACTTGAACTATCAACCATTCAATTAGCAACAAAACACCACCTCGGGACTCCCAGAGTGCCCCAGGTAGAGTGCTGGGTGGAATGATCCTCAAAGGTCCCTCCAGTTCTAAAAATATCTGATGCTTTGGTTCTGCTGTAACCTATTATATGCAGAGCAACTCAGAATACACCCACGAGGGTTGTTTACCTTCATTTACTCTGTTTTTCTATATGAAGCCGAAGCCCTGGTGGCTTTTTTTTTTCTTTCTATAATTATATTTTATTAATTTTCATAAACATTTACAGAGATTTTGGGCTTCCACTCATTCATTGTTGCACTATTCTCTCTACCCTCCTCCCAG
>NW_006399818.1:15702663-15784326 GCF_000299155.1 Elephantulus edwardii
ATCAGTTGACCATAGATAGATGGGTTGATCTCTGGATTCTCAATTCGATTCCATTGATCTATGTGTCTGTCATTGTAGCCCTGGTGGCTTTGTCTATAGGAAATTTGAGACTAACATGCCTTTCTGGTGGCTGGAATTCACCAAGAGCTCCTCAAGAGAAACCTTGACAATTTCTTCTCATGCGATTTACAGCCGTGGGAACCCAGTGGAGGATCGGCTGTGAGCTGATTCCTCCTTGATGGCGTCAGCTGTTGAGTTATATGTGAACACCTCACAGGAGATTTTTGCACTCAGCCTCAGCCACCAGAACACAGAGACGGTTTTTCCTAATTCCACAATGACCTTAGGACGGGTATCCCAGGTGTTGCAGAGTCCGCTGGCATTGTGTGGTCAAGTTCCCGACGCCCAGGTCTGGTTACCTCAGGTAAAACACGGGGTAAAGCCCCTTGAAAGGGACACTTGACCCAGCCCTCTCTTGATCTTGATCCTGTAAGCAGATCCAGGACTTGTGTTGTGCCAGGCATCAGATGGGCACTTCTGAAGGGTCAGCTGCAGCCTCACAAATGAGCGTGAAGGGGGACAAGGGCTCTCGGCCTGTTGAATTGCTGTTCGGGGCTTGATGCTGAATAGGCATCTGCACTGGGAAGGCCCGAAAGAGCAGACATTGTACAGTCTCCAACTACGGTCAATTAATCCTTTCATTACCAAGCACCTGGTTAATGACGAGTCCATCTCATTATCTTGCTTTGACCCAACAGCTGTCTACCAGCCAAAGAGGGATTAATTGATTTAGTTGTCGACTGGCTCCTTATGCAAAGATATTACTTACTGTCAGTCCCGCAGAACGGCAGCTGGCTGGCAAAGATGAAATATTACATTAACCTGATCTTAAACGCAGCACTTGGGGAGAATGCTTCATTATTAATTGCAGATTACAATAGACGGACAAAGCCCGTTACAGAGCCCAGGGATGGTGGGCTGCCGCTTTCATGGTGGCACGCCCCACTGCCTTTGAGCCAATTCTGGCTCCCAGTGACCCTGCAGGATAGAGTAGGCCTGACTCGGAGGGTTTCCAAAGCAGACGGCCTCACCTTCCTGCATTCTAGAAGGCGATGCAGTTATTCTTCAGTTAGGGGACTGCTCCAGGTGCATTTCCGGTCAAGCCAGGGCACATGGGGACTCTGAAGCTGGACACAATTCGGGTTGGAGGAGAGGACTAGATGTTTGAGGAACCCCAGGAGTCCCAGCCTGGCTGCATAATTTGAGGAAGTTATTGGACCTCCCCATTCCTCAGTTTCCTCATCTGTAAAATGAGAGTGTGACATGAGTCTTAAAGGCTTGTAAGGATTTGAAATCAGGTATAAACAACACCCGGGACAGTGCCAAGGTCATTCCTGGTATTAATCAATGAGCATCAGTGGTCTGAGTTGAGTAACCCTAGGTCTTTTCTCAGGGGGGTCAGGACCCTTGCTGTGTACCAGTTTGTGACTATGTACCCTTGAGTCAGAAGTGCCCCATGGCTGACCCTTCAGTGTCTTTTCAGAGGCAGTAAATCACGTGAGAGGAAAGTGCCCATCCTTCTCCTACGGAGCAGCTGGTGGATTCAAACCGCATACCTTTGATATTACAAGGTAGCTTCTTACCATTAGGCCCCCAGAGCTCCCGCTATAATGTAGACACAGCCATTTGCTGATGAATATGTGCAATTTTGTTGAATAATAATAAAATAGATGAGTTCCTTTTCCCTGGAAGCCATGAGAGATTTTTTTTTTCCAAGATGACTGTACAGTTTTACTTTTCTTTCCTCCCGCAGTGTGTGAAACCTCCTTTTGTTTCACACACTCACCAGTATTGTCACTCTTTAAATTAAAGTCATTCCGTTGGTCTAGTGGGTAAGGAGTTGAACTGCTAACTCAAAGGCTGGTGGTTTGGGTCCACCAGGTTGCCCTGCGGGAGAAGGATGAGCAGCCTCCTCCCGTGCGATTTACAGCCTCAGAAAATCTGCTGGAGGAAAATCTGTTGTGAGTTTATTCCAACTCAACAGACGGGCAGTTTTGAGTTTGAGTTGACATATACAAGAGCCCTGTTGGTATGGTGGTTAAGGACTCAGTTGCTAATGGAAACAGCCATGAGAGATTTTTGATAACCACTTCCTGACTGTTTCGATTTACGTTATGTGTCTGGTGGACTCTGTTGGTTAGTCAGCTTGACACATGAATTTATGAGACCAAGAATGCCTGTGGTGGCGGGGGTCGGGGGTATGACTGTACGAATGTAGGTCTGTGCAAGTGTGTGTGTTTGTGTGTGCACACGCCACTCATCTGGAAAATGGGCAGACACAACTTTCATGTTTTAAAAGTATTCAATGATAGTGTCTGGATGACACTAATGTCAAACCTTTGATGTCATCATTTGATCCACCTGGAAATCAGACTTGCCTCTTAGGCAGTAGTTCAGTTTCAGGAGCTTAATTGGCCGATACATTCATATCCAGGGAGCAAGCTCTGTGCCCTAACACGAATTGTCTGTGTCACCCTCTGTGAATATAGTCTAGCAGATTTCAGCTGGAGAAGTGCCTGCCTGCAAGTGACAAAGCGACCTCTGCCTTTTCCAACTGGTGACACAGCTGTGCCATCTGCTGTGTTCCGAAGGTTATTTCCTGACCACCCTCAATTATACGAGGCCTCGACATAATTTAGTTTTTCTGAAAACGGCACAATTCAAGTAGCATCTCAGCCAATTGGATTTTAACCTTGTCACGATGGACAGAGCTGAAACAAAGGCCAGGCTTATTCTCACGGTTTCTGGGCGAGAGAGGAGGTAGTTGGAAGGGAGGAAGTTCAGGGTTTCCATCCTGCCTTTGCTACTAATTACTGGGGAGCATTACTGAACCTCTTTAAGTATCATAGCTCTGGTATATAAAAATGGGAATGAAATACTAATAGTTCCGTTATTTAGAATTGAATTAGAAAATACATAGAAGTTCTGACACATGGCAAGCTGCTCAGTCGATGCAGACGTTTTATTAACTTGGCCAAAACCTCCTCCAGGAAGCTTTCCTTGATTCTTTCTCCCCCTCAAGGCTGGATTCTAGGTTATGACTTGGGTTCTAGGTTTATAGGTTATAGAACACTGCTGGGTAATAAAAATACCATGTCATCCACATACGCTGGCGTTTTCTAAAAGCCACAGCAAAACTCCTCTTTTTTCCCCCCCTTGAAAGTCTGTTTTAATTGTCCCATTGCCACAGTGCTTGTCAAAGCCAGTTCTGATTGATCTCCTTTCTCAGTGTGTCCTTTGCCATTCGCTATCACTCCTCCCTGAGAGAGACTTCACCCTGATTCATAAGGAAAAGGGGACAGCGTATTCTCTTAGCTACTTCCTGCTGAAAAGGGACGCTGTAGGTTTCAGGGTGAAGATCTTCTCTCACTACTCTAAAGGGCCCCTTTGGCAATAGGAAACACATAGACTATTATGGAGATTGATGTTGGAATTTAGATGCACTGTTATCAATTGTGCTTTGCCATACATGTTCATATCCTTGAAGATGTATCATGGAAGTGACCCTCCATCTACTCTTCGAAGCATAATATCGTTTTCAAAAAAAAACAGCCTCTCCCAACAACAGGTACAAAGTATGAGAGATGAAGCTTTGTCATCTTTGCCTCCAAGAAGCTGTCTGGCTGCACCTTTTCCAGGACGTATCTGTTCATTCTTTTTTGCAGTCTGTGGAATATTCAGTACTCACATTCAACACCAGAATTCAAAGACATCAATTATTCTTCTGTCACCCTTATTCATTGTCCAGCTCTCAGGTGTATAGCAAGTAATTTAAAAGGCCATATCCTAAGTCAGGCACCCCTTAGTCTTCAAACTGGTATCACTGCTCTTCAGTATTTCAGAGAGATCTTGGACAGCAGACCTGCCCAAAGCAATATATGTTCTTATCTCCTGATTGCTGGCACCAGTAGTGTTGATTGAAGACCCAAGCAAGACAAAAATCACTAAGCAGTTCAATGCTTTCTCCCTCTGTCATAATGTTGCCCACTGGTAAGGACCTTTGTCTTCTTGCTAGTAAGATGCAAGCCATGTGGAAGGCTGTAGTCTTTGATCTTCTGCAGGAAGCACTTCAGATACCCCTCTTTCAGCAAGCAATGTTGTGTCATCTGCACAGCACAGATTGTTAATGGGTCTTCCCTCTGATCCTGATGCCTCATTCTTCTTCATGGAGTCTGGCTTCACAAATTATTTGCTCAGTGATAGATGTGGAGAAAGGATACATCCCTGAAGCTCACTCTTACTGATTTTAAACCATACAGTGTTCCCTTGTTCCATTCAGATTCTTGTTCTAGGTATAGGTTTTGCATGAGCACAATTAAATGTTCTGGGATTCCCATTCTTCTCAGTGTTACCCATAGTTTGTCCTGTTCTACACAGTCAAATGTCAATGCCTTTGAATAGTCAATAAAACACAGATAGACTCAGCTTTCAGCCAGGATCTACCTGTTATCAGCTTTCTCTGCTTTCAGGAAGGATCCGTCTGACATCAGCAGTGATATCCTTAGTGCCACAAAATCTTCTAAATCCAGCTTGAACTTCTCACAGTTCCTCGTCAATGTAATGTTCCAGTAATTTTTGGATGATCTTCAGTGTTTTGCTTACATGTGATATTAGTGATAGTCTCTGCTTTGAGCCAGCATCCATCTAACATCAGCAATGATATATCCCTGGTACCATGGCCCCTTCTACATCCAGCTTGAGTTTCAGGAAGTTCACTGGAGATGTACTGTTCCAGCTGTTTTTTTGGATGCTCTTGAACAGTATTTGCGTGCATGTGATATTAATAAAATTGCTCAATAATTTCCACATTCTGTTAGATCATCTTTCTAGGGAATGAGAACAAATATGACTCTTTTTCAGTCCGTTACCCAGTCAGCATTCCCCCAGATTTCCCAGCACAGACCGTGAGCACATTCAAGGTTGCATCTGTTAGTTGAAAAATGTAATCAGTATTCCGTCTATTCCTGGGGCCTTCTTATGTTATGTCAGTGTCTTCGGTGCACCTTACACATCTGCCTTTATTACCATGGACTCTTGTTCCTATGATGCTTCCTGAAATTCTTTTTCCTGAGTTCTTTTTGGTAAAGTGACTCTGTGTCTTCCCGCCATCTTGGCATGCTTCCTGGATCATTCAAGATTTTGCCCATGGCATCTTTAAGTATTGCAACTTGAGGCTTGAATTTGGTTGATTAGGGTTTTTTGTTTTTTTAGTTGTTTCAGCTTGAGAAATACTGTGCGAGTTCTTCCTTTTAACTTCTCTGTCTCCAATTCTTTGCACATTTTGTTATAATACTTTGCTTTGTCCTCTCTCATTTCGGGCAGAATCACCTGCTCCATGGATGAACAGAACTCATTTGATCTTCACTCAATGTACTTTCACTAGAGACGAAGCTCCGTCTTGCCCCTGGTTTCCAGTAGAGTGTGCGAGTCTATGTAAATGGACCAGCCCCAGGTTTCCTAGGCTCAGAGACCATGCCTGAAATGAGGAAGTACTTCGTGGGTTTGGAACCTTCTTTTATTTCCACCAAAAAGAGAGCCGAGGGACCACTTTTAGAAGTGCCTTTTTGAGCTCTGCCCAGGCTAGGCACAGTGACCATCTATAATTTTCTTCCAATTCCATCCTCCCTGTTCCTGGCCTCCGTGTGTCTGGAACTCAATGTACACACGCTATTTGGTGTCTGTCTTTCAGCCACTTTGACCACCAGTCTCTATTCACACAGGAATTGAGATGATTCTCTTTCCTAATTAAGAGAGTCCTTGTATGATACACATGGGTTACCACTCCTGGATTCTGACTAAAAGTCTGGTGGCTGTAATCTCCCTAGAAGTGCGTCGGAAGAAAGGCCTGGCAATTTACTTCCCAAAAGACTAACCATTGAGAGAACCTCATGGAGCAGCTGTACTCAGATGCACGTGGGGTCATCATGAGTTGGCAGCTGGTTACTGGTTGCTAAGTGACAGGAATCGCTGAGCAAGCCCCAAGCAGGGAGCTGAGAGGGGTCAACATAGGGGCTGCTTGTTTTGAGTAGGGTTAGCCACGTGGCGCAGATGAGATGAACTCTCACCATCCCTGCTTCCAAGGCCCTCAGGCTGCACTGTAGGCTTGGAAAAGTGGAGGGTCAGGAAAGAAGAGAAAGACCCTCAAAGAGATGGACAGATACACTGACTGCAGCAGCTGAGATTGTGTGGATGGTGCAGGGTTGGGCAGGGCTCCCCCTGTTGGACATAGGCTCACTATGAGACGGAGCGATGGCACCTAACAACAGCTATACTCAGATCCCCTGGGTTTCTGATTCAGCAGCCCCTCACAGACCACCAACAGGAGTTAGTTATTGCTGAATTTGTACAGGGTCAAGTCAGGACCGACTGACCTTCCAGTGTGTTTTCAGAGTCAGGAAATCACACGGGAGTTGATTGTCCATCTTTTGGGAGCAGCTGATGGACTCGAACTGTGTGCCTTCAGGTTGACAGCACAATTCCTTACCACTATGCCACCAGAGCTCCCCGGAGGGAGTCTTTTTTAAAAAGAATTAACTCATTCCTCCAAACTCCTTCATTACTCAGGGTTAATAAGGAATTAAGTAACCTCTCTCTAAGCCCTTGGCTTTTGGCAAATGGAACATTCTGGCCTGGACTTTTCCAGAGCAACCTAAAAGTCCACTAACAAGGAACAGCTTGTAATCTTTGCTGAGGGACAAATTTGAATTGGAGAAAGGCTGTCCCTTGGCTAATAAGTGAGCCCAACCAGCCACCTTCTAGTGTGACAGCTTTGTAATTTGGCCATTGTCATTCCAGAAGAACCTTCCTTGAAGCCCTGACAGGGCCACTTGAAATTTCTATCGCAGTTTGTGGGGGGAATTGCATGCTACAGTGACATTTGGAAATGAGGACGCTTGAAGGCTGGCGTGGGCCATGTCCCTCAGAGGTGCCCACAGACAGACTCCCACCCCAGTCTCTTCCACAGGAGACTTCATCTCAGTTTAGAATTCCAGTTTCTGCTCTCAGTAGGATTTCCTTCATTTTACAGAATAAATGAGCCGGCTTCAGAGAAGGGGGGGCGGGGGGAAGGTGACTTCTTTAAGGAATTGGCAGATACTTGGAGAGTTCAGAAGCAGCTGACATCCAATTATTCACAGCCGTGGGGTAAAGGAATTGAATGAAAAATAGAAATCCACAGATAATCCCCACACCTCCTGTTAATCAATAGCCCTTTCTTCCAGCATGCTTTGATCCACTGCCAACTAACAGGCTGACTTCTCGGAGCTTCAGAACAGAGATCCTGGGAGATCCAAGAAGTGGATCTCTTTGCCAGCTTCTTTCCTAATGAGAAGCCTCTAGAAAAACTCAAATTCTTTCCGTTATTATTTTTAAAAAAATACTGCAGATTTTTGGAAACTATAAATCATACAGAAGGAGATTGCCCATCTTTCTCCCATGGAGCGGCTGATGGATTCGAACCAGCTGCCTTTGAGTTGGCAGGACATCTTTTTACCCATTAAGCCACCAGAGCTATTATTGTTAATACGATTATTCACGCAGGACAGAATGCTTTTCTCAAGCCAATGGCTTGTTCTGCTAGTTGATTGATTCACTGTTTGTCTTTTGAGAAAGCCACCAAAAAACATTGTGGTTTTCTTTTTGTGTAATAAGCAAATAATTGGGAGTCAGGCCTAAATAATCTTGAAATAAAAACCAGGAGTGAGAGACTCAATTGCAGTTGATAATTGAGTCTCCTTCCCGAGGATATTACTTAGTAACTAAATCAGAGGGAAGAAGTGATAAGCATCTTGTTAAGATAAAGCCTTGCCAAAAACAGCCCCTGGCAAATTGCTGCCATTTGTTATCCGATTAGTAGGCTGGGTGCAGTCTCTCTAAGTCTAAGAAACCAGTCCTGTCTGTATCGGTTCCCTTGTGCAAATTTACCTTGCTGAACAGCAGTATGCCCAGGTCCAGAGCAAACCTTGGAAGGCAGTAGTGCTTGTGACCCAGTTTAGCCTCACACTCTGGGATCTTGGGAATTCCGTGGACCACAGCTCCCGGTTTGGGGCGCCTCTCAGGCAAGGCCTGGACAGAGGACCTGCAGGGAGAAGTAAACACCAGCCTCAGATACCAACAGCTCCCTCTTGTGCAGCCCAAGCTGTTAAACCCAGTCCATCAATGGCCTGGAGACACCCTTTCTCCCTCTCTGCTGTTGACTTTGACGCTGTCCTTGACCCACCCATTGCCTACTGCCTCGTTCAGAGAACAGAACTGCCTTCTAGGGTTTCAGAGGCTGCAAATCTTTGTGGGAGCAGCCTGCCTCATTTTTCTCTCTCAGAGCTGCTGGTGGATTAAAACTACTGACCTTTTGGTGATTGTTTTTGTTTTATGTGGTGGAGTTGGGCCTAACCCATAGCTGACCATCCAGCAGGTTTTCAGAGGCAGTTAATTGCACAGGAAGGGATTGCTCATCCTTCTCCTTCAGAGCTGCTGGTGGATTCGAACTCTGTGTCTTCCAGATTGCAGCACAGCTTCTTAACACTAGGCCAGCAGCCCATAGCTAAACCACAGTACTACCAGGGCTCCAGCCCTTAATTAAAGGTCATTCTGAACCTAATAACATTCCAATCAAGAACATTCATTCTTCCAATAAAACTATCCAGCAAGAAAACTCAAATCCCATTTCCATCAAGTTGGAACTGACTCATCGCTGACCCTCCAGCAGGTTGGTTTTCTAAGGCTGTGAATTACCTTCTTTCTCCTTTGTTGCTGCCAGTAGATTCAAACTATCAGAGTTATGAAGCGGCTGGTGTATTGGAGCTGTGGCCTCAAACTGCCAGAGGCAGTCTCTGGGTTTTCACTGCAAAACTCTCCACTGATTACACCACCAGCTTCCTGGGCATTTATTGGCAGAGCAACTAATGATAGACAGAATCCCCTACCCACCTCTGGAGACATTTACCTGCTAGTCCCTGGGACCTGCTAGTATGTTACTTTCCATGATAAAAGGGAGACTTCAGGATTTTAAGAGTGAAGAGTTACCTGGATTATCCAGGTGAGCTCAAATTCGCCCCAGGGGAATTGAGTGAGAGGAAAGAAAGTCAGGGTCATGGAGGGAGATGTGATGAGAGACTCAGATGCTGGAGATGTGAGGAAGGGGCCACAGCCTTTAGAAGCGAGAGGAGGGGTTTCCGCTAGACCTTCAGGAAGGACTGCAACTCTGTCAGTGCCTGAATTTTCTGCCCCCCAGAACTGTAAGTGTATGCTCTTGTGTTGCTCGAAGACACTAGTTTCTAATTATTTGTTATAGCAGCAGGAGGAAACTCATACATAGGCCAGAACTCCAGTGGAGTGAGGCTTCCTCCCCTGTGTATGGAAGAAAGCTGATCCATCCTCCTTGGAAACTCAATGGAGGGTCTCCATGAATTGGAATCTGTTTGATGGGTGTGTGTGTGTGTGTGTGTGTGTGTGTGTGTGTTTGTGTGTGTTTTAATTGTTGTGATCACGTAGCCATGGGGCAGCCCACCTGTGGGAGATGAAATGTCATATCCATGTACCCCTCAGCCTGGCCCCTTCCTCTGTCCCCAGTGGCATTATAAAGTCAAGAAGAGATGATTTAATAGCAGTGACCCTCGTCTTATTTGGGCGTGTGAGAAGCACACACCAGCCTCCCCAAGTGTCCCTTCTGCCATGGGATGCTGCTCCAGGAACAGCGCCTGTGTGTTAGCCTGCGCGCTGAGCTCCATTCTGAAAATTGCAAATGAGCAAAATGACTGTGATGAATGAGGGCGCACAGAAACACAAAGCTCGTCCCCAGCGGCTCGGGCAGGGGGGGCCAAGGCCGGATCCTTTATCAAGGGAAGATGGGTGGGAATGAATTGCCAGCTGAATCACAGAGAGTGGCCGGTGACTAAAACGCCTGGCGCTGAGCAATTATCCATCTCATTAGGATGCCCGGGGCTCGGGCCTCTGACATGACAGGAATTGTCAGAGCAATTATGTGCAAACCTCCTCTCTGAAGCTCGCAGAAGGGTCAGGGCATAACTGGCGGGCAAAGAAGAAAGGAGATGGTTTGAAACAAAAGGTATTAAGTGATGCTGCAGCGTCTCTCCAGCCCATTTCCTGGTTTCTGGGAAGGATGTGTGTGTAGTCTTCGCATCCCATACTGGTCACCACGCTGCCAGTGAGCTTGGGATCCTTCACTGGCCCTCTCGGGATCCAGGTGGTCTTGGTCTGCAGAAAGTTTCCAGTACAGTGTTTGCGACATATTTGTCAAATAAATGGTGCTAGTCAGATACTTTTCAAGTAAATGAATGAAGTGTGGAATGAATGAATGAGTCAAGCAGTAATTTATGCAAAATGAAAGCAATAACAGTATTTCTTACCTGGCTGGTGTGAGAACTGTATAGGCTAATGGAGAAGGAACTTTCCTAGCTAGGATTTGAACCCAGGCCAAGGCAGGTAAAGTGACAAATCCTAACCACTAGGCCACTGGGGTGGTCTGTACTATCGATGCCTTTGAATCGTGGAGTTGGTGACAAGTACTGGATATCCCAGCAACTGCCCAAAGAACAAACAGATCTATGTTGGAGGAAGCGAGGCCTGCGTGCTCCTACAGGCAAGCGTGGTGACGCTGTCTCAGGTGCTTTGGGCATGTTGTCAGGCGGGGCCAGTCCTTGGATAAAGATACCAGACTGGGGAAGGGGGAGGGTCAGCAAAGGCGAGGAATACCATCAACAAGGTCCACCTATGCAGTGGCTGCTGCCATGGGTTTGACTGAGTATGGCAGACTGTGAGAATGCTTCAGGGCAGGGCAGGGCTTTACTCTTTTGTTCATAGGGCCATTATGAGCTGTAGTCCCTTCGGGGGCTCCTAACAGCCACAATGGAGCAGAAAAGCACCATTCCTGACGTTAACAGACTCAGCGTGAGCTGGTATTATTGCATTTGTTCAAGTGCCTTGGCTTCCTGCTGTTGTGTACCCGTTGAGTTAGAACCTACCCATAGCTCACCCTCCAGCAGGTTTTCAGAGTCCTGGGTGGAAATTGACCGTCTTTCTCCCATAGAGAAGCTGATGGCCTCGAACCACGTGCCTTCAGGATTGCAGCGCAGCTTCTTGCCACTAGGCTACCAGAGCTCCCTGACTCCCAGCACTCCTTGGCTTCCTAGAGCTTCTATAGCTGCACTACATGAATTGGGTGCCTTGCTAATAAGACGTTTATTGTCTCACAGTCTTGGAGGCTCCGAGTTGGAGCGTAGCCAGATCTTGTTCTCAGTGGAGACCTGAGGGGAAGGCCCCTCTTTGGCTCCTTCAGTTTCTGACAGCACCACGTTCACAGGTTTTGTAACTACCCAAGTAGTTAGTTACGTGACTATGCTGATGGAACAGCTTGCAGAAAGAGGTGCTTGCTATATAACTTGTAGCACCGACTGCAGGTCCTCCATGCTTTAAATCCACCAGAAATTCTGAAGGAGAAAGATGGGCAGTTGCCTGTCCTTCTCCCCGGGAGCAGCTGGTGGCCCTGAACCACATGCCTTTGGCATTACAGTGCTGCATCTTGTCACTGGTTTGCATACAAAATTCATACATGCTGTGTTTCATTCATACACATGGCATTTCCCACATTCCTGCATTCACATTGTGCTTCATACACTCATTCCTGTACATGTTTTATAAAATGAATCACCATTGATCTATACCTGCTGTTACCCCATATTTTCATCAACATTGTCTTCTGCTCATATGGTTCTTCCGGCAAGTTTTCAGTGTTAGTCATCAGTGGAATTAGGGAAGAGGTGGTTGTTTTTGCTTGTGTTTTATAGGGGTTTTAGTTGTTGTTGTTGTTGTTAGTTTGCTTATAGAGTTTGTATACGTTGTGTTTCACACTATTCTTCATTCACATTGTGTTTCATATAATCATTTTCATGTATTATGTCTTATAAAATGAACCTAAAAGTTGGCAGCTCTGACCCATTAGAGTTGAGTAGGGAAAATATACATACTGTTGGTGTTAATGTGCCATTGAGCTGGCACCAACTAATAACTGACCTTCCAGTGGGTTGGAAGACACTGTAAATTGCATGGAAGGAGATTATTTATCTTTCTCCCTGGAGCAACTGGTAGATTCGAAGCCCATGACTTTGGCTTGGTGGTGCAAACCCTTACCCACTAGGCATTGCCATCTCCTTAACACCTGCTGAACGACCTCTGTAAAGAAAACCCTTTGGAGCATTTCTGCTTCTTGTTACAGCATCACCACAAGTCAGAAGTGACTCACAGATAGGGGCACAGGTTAAACAGATGGACCCTTTCCCCCAGAAATAGCTGCCTTTCTCCTGACTGCAGAACACAAACGTCCAGGAGCCAAAGTCAGCCCCCTGGTAAAGTCTCGGGGTCATACTCAGCCCTGCTACACCCCACTGCCTCCTCCCTCTTTTTTTTTCATCTCCAAATCTCCCTGGAAGACGGGGAAAGCTCATTAATTCGAACCCTTCTAATTTAGAATATGTTACATTTCCTCCGAGTTCACTATGAAAAAAGAATTTGTGAAGCAAATTAATAGTGTGAACATAATTAGAAGAGACGCGATCTGGAGAGCGGGGCGGTACCTGGAGACGCTCCAGTGCTCTCTGTTCGTGGCCTGTTTCTTTTCAGAGGAGGAAATTGGGGCCCATCAAGTGTACAGGGCTCACCCCAAAACTCACACGGCGGGACTGTTTAAGCGTGCTGGAAACATCGGCCCAGTACGTGGCTTCCTGTTTGTTTTGAAAGGCACAGTGACTTCATTAGCTGTAGCTTCTATCACTCTGTGTCCTTCAAGTAGTAAAAATGCGTTTGTTTTTTTTTAAAAAAAAATATCCTGCCTTTTGGATTTTCCACTAATTATGGCTGGCCGTTTCCCAAACCAGCCTAAGCTATTTTGGAGTGATTTTATATTTATTTAATAAGAAAGTATTTTTTTTAAAAAACCCCGTAAAATAGACTGTTCGAAAGACGCTCGAACCAGCACTGCCTTCTAGAATTGCACGGATCTGTCCACATGGCTGCCTTCAGCCTGCAGGCATCTGCGTGTGCAGTCATGGGAAGGAGAAAAGCCTCCTTTTCAAAGACCAGAACTTTTTTGTCCATTCAGGTTTACCTGGAGAACAGCCTTCGCCAGCTTCCTGAGAAACACGCGGGAGTTCATGCTCTAGGGAATGGGGACAGGGCAGATGAAATTGTGTGTATTAAAGCAGTTTCTGTGTATGGGAACCATCTACAATGATTTATGCTTTTCCTACTCACCGTTTCTGGCTTGGGCGGCCCCCAAATTGTGCTCAGAATTTATTTGTGAATGTGGATATAGACTGTCTAGGGAATGGCCTGGTCCTTTATGTGATTTGGGGGTTGGAGGAGAGGAGGGAAGAGATATATTATAGATTGAATTCTGATTCCTAAAAAAAATGTTTTGGATTCTGTCCCCCTAAGAGTACATTTTGAAGTCCTGGCCCCTGTTTCTTTGCGGGGGAGTTTTTTGTTGTTCTGATAGAGGCTAAGTTAGAGCCAGGTGGGTCCTACCTCTTGACTTTTGAGCTCTAAAAAGTGCAGAATTGACACAGAGACACACACTGGGGAAGGCAGCAGGCACCAACCGGGAGCGCCTGGAACTGCCGGGACTGCCAGCAAGGAAGGGCCTGCCTGGGACGGTGGCCCTGATTGGAACTCAGCTTGCAGACTGGGACAAATCCCTGTTCTTTGAAGTAATACTTGTCTGTGTAGCTAGGGCAGCACTGGGTAGTGAAGGGCAGCGCTGGATAGTGAAGGTGGCCAGCCTGCTCCATAGACTGGAGGGTCTCATCAGCAGACCCAGATCCTCTCCTACAGTCAGGCCTTGAAAGTCTCACGCTATGGCCAGATGCTTGTTCAGTGAGTGTGCGTGCAAGATCCTCGGAATAGGACAGAATGTGCTCCTTCACCTTGGGACTTGAGAGCTGTCTCTTCTACAGCTATGGTGATAAGGTAAAGGAATTAGGCAAGATCCATTGGAGACCTAAAAAATAGGGTAATAGTGGGCTTAGGGCAATGGTGATTAGTTTCATAAAACACAGTGTGAATAGAGGAATGTGAGAAACAATGTACGTGAACAAAACACACAATGTATATGAACTTTGTTAAAATAAAAAGAATGGGGGCACTTGTTCTCTATTAATGCTCATTTAACTCTATTCTAAGTTGTGGAAGGTAATAGCTTATTCCCAACACCTCTTTGAAATATAGAATTCACTGTTTTCCAGCTTTAATCATGGTGATGACGAGTGCAGTGATGGAAGGAGGAACAGTAGTGGTGGCAGTTGTTAATAGCAAGCAGGGTAGTGTGGTGCTGGTGGTCAGGGTAGGAGCAGTAGCTGCAATGGTGGAGTAGTGCTACTACTAGTGATAGGAGTAACAATGGTAGTGGTGGTGGTGGTGGTGGTAATAACAATGGTGGTGATGGTGGTAACAACAATGGTGGTGATGGTGGTGATGATGGTGGTGGTGGTGGTGGTGATGGTGGTGGTGGTGGTAACAACAATGGTGGTGATGGTGGTGGTGGTGGTAGTGGTAACAACAATGGTGGTGGTGGTGGTGGTAACAACAATGGTGGTGATGGTGGTGATGATGGTGGTGGTGGTGGTAACAACAATGGTGGTGATGGTGGTGGTGGTGGTGGTAACAACAATGGTGGTGATGGTGGTGGTGGTAGTGGTAACAACAATGGTGGTGGTGTTGGTGGTGGTAACAACAATGGTGATGATGGTGGTGGTAATAACAGTGGTAATGATGGCAGTGGTGGTAACAACAATGGTAGTGCTGGTTGTAGTAACAACAATAATAGTGGTGATGGCGATAGTAACAACTGTGGTGGTGATGGTGGTAGTAGTGGGGTGGTGGTAATAGTGGTGGTGGAACCAACAATGGTAGCAGTGGAGATGGTGGCAGAGTCCATGGTGGTGGTGTTGGTGACAACAACAGTAGTAGTAATGGAGTTGGTGGCAGTACCAGCGGTGGTGGAGTACTGGTGGTGGTACCGGCAGTGCTAATCAAAGTGGTGTGGATGCCACAGCGATGTTGGAGGTGGTGGAGCAGGTGGTGATGGTGTCGCAGCAATGGCAGGGTCCCGGGGGTAGTAGTGACAATGGTAGTAATGGTAATGGTGGTGGTGGTGGTGGTAGTAGGAGCAGCAGGAACTACTAATATATTTTTTTAAAATATTTAACTGATTTTAGTGAAGGTTTACAGAAAGGTTGGGTTTTAATTTATTCATTAATACACATTTTCCTTCTCCATGTTCCCCAGTTCACTTTGTAATACACAAATCTTTACGTTTGTGGGGTTTGGTTTTGTTTTGCTGCTTTTTGAGCCTTACTCTGTGCCTGGCATCATCAAATTCTTAGAGGTAGAAACTCCATTTGATGGATGATGATGATGATGCCAGGGTCAGAGAGGTCAATAATTTGCAGTCACGCAGCTCAACAGGTGACAGCAGCAGGGGCAGGCCCAGCAGCTGATGCCCGTGACCTCCTCTCTGCTGCCTAGTTTACTGCTCCAGGCCTCTCTGAGTCAGAGGACACATGCTGGTCCCACTCCAGTGCCTGGAAGGGCCAGAGTGATGTGCTTCAGGGCCTATATTTGCTATTAAATCTGGAGTCAGGAGACACCTCTTCTCTCCTTTAATCCCAGTTCTCCCAGTCTCCTTAAGGTTTATCTCTGTCTTGACAAGTGCTGACACATGGCCCTCAGCCCTGAGAGCCCACCATGCAGACACACTCAGTGTCCTTAGAGTTTAGGGGTTTACTTTCAAGAAAAGAGAAAGGTCAAGCAAGAGACTTCTGTTTTCAGCAGCAAGGGTCGCAACATGGACCTGCCAGGGCTTGTTAAGCTTGGAAGTGGTTCCAGTTCCCTTCTCAGAAGGCAGGAATTTTGTCTTTGGGCTACTGATGCTCAGAGAGAAGGATTTCCCTTATCCAAGGAAACTTGACTTGAATTCCTCTGACAGTAGAGAGTCAGGATCAGCCACGGTGCCCCATGCATCGTCATTTCAAGTGATCCAGCCCTTCCCTTCTTCCTTTTCCAGCCATGAAAGACTCGGTTCATTACTTTTCCTACCACTGGGCCTTTACATATGCTGTTTCCACCGCCTGAAACACTCTCCCTTACCGTCTGCTCCACTGATTCCTATCCACCCACAAGTCAGGGGCTACCAAGGGCCTGTTACATGTTGCCAAAGCACCCTTACTTCTCCCTTACTGTCCTTTGCCTGTTGTAATTATGAAGTGACTCTTTGGTTGCTTGGTGAGGGCTGCCTTCCCCATCAGATCCTAAGGTGATACTTGCAGCTCCTATGACCGCTTAGCTCCTTAAACAGTGCCTGGACTAGGGAAGGTGCTGGGTAGGTGAACAAGCTGATACCCTCAGGATGAGAATAGGGACCCCCAAACTTAGCAAAGGGGTGGGTGTTTCTCTTGACCAGCCTGTTCAGTAGCTAATTTTTTCCCCTTTCCAGTCTCTCTTCCCGTCAATCTCAGATCTTGAGCAGAGTAACAGATGAGCAGAAGCTGAGCGAACACAGTCTAGAGTCAGGCCCCTGGGTATGTGCCCAGCCTTGCAGCTTAGCAGCAGCACCGCGAGTCACCAGGAACTCGGTGGCCTGCAGTGGCCTACGCTGATGATCCCAGTGTCCATGGGTCAGCGTCTCACGGGGCTGCAGTCAAGGGCTTAGCAGACCCACAGCTGCACGTGTGACTCAGGATCCTCTCCCAAGCTCTGAAGGTTGTGGGCAAGTTTCATTGTCTTCATTTTCCTGGCAGCTTGTTCTTCTAGGCCAGCGGGAAAGTCCCTGAATGCTGTCTCTCTCTTGTCTCTCATTGCCATTCATCAGAATCAACTCATAGCTGACCCTCCATCGGGTTTCTGAGGCTGGAAATTGCAGGAAAGGAGAGTGTCCACCTTTCTTCTGAGGAGCCATCGGGTTCATGGCCTTTGTGTGTGAAGCACAATCCCCGATGGGCTGTGTTCCTAGAGTCCCTCTGTCTGAGCTGCTGTTATGTCCCCTCGAGTGGGAACCGACTCACAGTTGACCCTCCAGTAGATTTTCACAGACAGTAAATCACACAGGGGAGATCGCCTGTCTTTGTCCTGTGATGCAACTGGTGGAGTCAGCAGCCTGCCTGTGGCTGGCGGTGCAGCGCTTTCCACGAAGCCAGAACTCCCTCTTTCTGAGCTGGAGAGGCCTAAAAGCTCATTCAAGCACTCAGCTGCTTAGTTCTGTCCCACCCAGGATCATCTCTTTTTATTATTCAGAATCAACTCGTTGTTGTTGATTGCCATGGAGTCAAACGCGACTCATAGCAAGTCTATGAACAAAAACCTAATGCTTTTCCACAACTATCGTCATTTCTCCAAGTTCGTAGAGTTTCAAGAGGCATGTGGTTTAGGAAGTGGATGCCACTACTCTTCCAAACCTGTTTTACAACTGGGAGCTCCACCAAACACTATCCATAATGGGTAACAATTATGGTATTTGATACCCCAATAGTACAAGGTTCAGCATCAAAGCAAACCCAGGTTACTTCATACAGCACATTGACAAAGAATGATATACAAAGTGGAAGAGTGTTCCTCCAGATAGAACAGCATTAGTTTCATTTAGCAGTGGCTAAGTACAGTCACTTGTTATGCATCATAGAGGGGGACAATGACTAGGAAGGATAGAAGGAGAATTGATGTCTTTGAGCTGTGGTGCTGGAGAAGAGTATTGAATGTATCATGGACTGCCAAGAAAACAGATTCATCCTGGAGAGGGTTAAACCAGGCTACTCCTTGGAGGCAAGGATTCTGGGGCTTCGTCTGACATACTTTGGACGTATTGTAAGGAGGGAGAGGTCCTTGGAGAGGGACATCATGCTGGGTAGGGTGGAGGGACAGCGCAAGAGGGGAAGACCCTCTAT
Organism: Elephantulus edwardii; assembly: GCF_000299155.1. Taxonomy (NCBI): domain Eukaryota; kingdom Metazoa; phylum Chordata; class Mammalia; order Macroscelidea; family Macroscelididae; genus Elephantulus; species Elephantulus edwardii. The sequence goes on from NW_006399818.1 coordinate 15,720,669, forward strand.
GAGGTGGATTGATTCAGTGACTGGGGTAATCCGGATGGGTCTGTCAGAGGCAGTGTCATTGGCAAAGGATAGAGCAGGGTTTAGGGCTGTTGTATGTAGGGTCACTATGAGTCGCAAAAGACTCGACGCACATAACAACAAGTGTCAAGTGTCGTCAAGTCAAATACGACTGAGAATAAGTTTTGCACAAAAGTCCTGAGCTCTGTTCTGTAACTAACAACATTTCTGTACAGAACTCTGTTCTATAACTAACATAATTTTTGTGCATTTGAGTTTGTAGAGTTTCCAGAGGCATCTAGTTTAGGAAATGGATGTCACTCCTGCTTCCCAACAGAAATTAATCTGGAAGCTCATCCAAACATTTCACGTCATGAGGAACCATTATGATATTTTACAAGACTATGGAACAGTGTGCAGCATCACAGCAACACCGAGTTGTTCAGTTCAGCAAATAGACAAAAAATTGCTGTATCGTTCAATTCAGCAAATAGACAAAAAAATTGCTGTATCATTTAAGGAATATTCATTAAAAATTAATAAATTTCATTTAGATTTTATTAAAACCCCTGTGGGGTTTTAAAGCCACACCTTTGAGCAGACTTCCACCCTAGACAAAGGCTCAAGGACACCGGCTCTTGGGGGGAAAGAGCAGTAATACACATCAAACACGACCCCAAAACCTTCCCTTACGTGCCCGTCAGGACTGCCATCAAGATGCAGCAAACAGGCAAACTCCCAGAGTAGAGTCTCCAAGTCCCGGCCAGCAGTCCCATCTCCTCCCCTTGCAGGGTTTTTAAGCCACACCTTTGAGCAGACTTCCACCCATAATTAAGCCTGAAGAATCCCTTTACCAGGTCAGAGAACATAATAATCGTGGGAGTGAAGTCCCATCCCTGTCACAGGTCCTGCCTGCATTCATTCGGTAAGGATCGGACAGGGCATGGATGCTCTGATATCATGGCCATTAGATGGCTAGCTGCATTGCTGTGTGACCTCCAGGAAGTTGTTTAACCTCTCTGTGCTCCTTCTGCTCTTTACTTCATCTTAATATAGTAGTAGTAGTAATAATAGTCCCCACCTCATGGGGTTTGTTGATTTTGATTTTATAAAAGTAAACGAGTGAATTAATCTGTATCAAGTGTTTAGCACGGTTCCTGGCAGGTGGCGAGCAGTCTGCAATGTCAGCTTTTGCAGCTGTGAAGACAGTAATAGTCCGCAGTCAGTCCAGTAGGTCCAGGCTCGGAAATACAGCCCACTAACTGGCTGGGGAAGGGAGCTGGCTCAGCCAGGCCTAAGGGGAGGGACGACCCTGGAGTGGCTCGGTGGGTTTGGTAAATTAGCCATTCCAAAAAAGGAAGCCAGCAGATTTCACTCGGCGCTGCAGATGGAGAGCTCTGCGAGCTCCTCAAGCAAATTGGATCTAACTGATGCACGTGCTCTCATCTTAGTGCCTCCCCTGATTAAACCGTCTCTTCTCGGAGCAGAGATTAATGTTCTTATCCCCCCAGAAAGCCGATAAATCCCCTTACATCAGGGATTATCATCAAGGTGGAAGAAATGACACCATCCCATAATCAGATTCCTGCATGACTTTCACAGGCATCTGCGAGCACCCCAAAATTTAGGAGGAACTGAAAGAAAGACTTCCTCCTGAAATAGGTTCCCATTTGGCTCAATTTAAAAATAAAGGACCTCTTGTTACTTGATGTTCAGAAATGAAAACGAACTCACTGCTGGTAAGTAGGAGCCGACTTCTAGCTGACCCTCCAGCGGGTTTTGAGAGGCTATGAATCACGAGAGGAGAATCCAGGAGAACCTCGTGGATTCAAACCGCTCACCTTAGTTGGCAGGACAACACGGTACTCACTGGGCCATCAGAGTTCCCTCCAGAGACCCTAGATGCTACCAGCACCAGCAGTCAGGAAAGCAAAAGACAAATTGCATTGGGAAAAATCTGTTGTCCGGGACCTCTCTAGAGTGCTGAGAAGCAACGATATCAGTCTAGAGACTAAGGTGTGCCTAATCCAGGCCATGGTCTTCGCAATTACTTGTTTTGCTTCAGAGAGCTGGACAATGGCTAAGAATGACAGAAGAAGAATCGATAACTTTGAATTGTGGTACTGGAGAAGAGTCTTGAACATACCATGGACCACCAAGAAAACAAATAGGTCTGTCTTCAAGAGGATGAAACCAAGTCTCTCCTTGGAGGCTAGGACTTTGAAGCTCCGTCTCACATACTTTGGGCACATGGCCAGGAGAGACTGGTCCTTGGAGAAGGACATCATGCATGGAAGGATGGAGGGACAGAGCAAGAAAGGAAGACCCCAGATGAGGTGGGTTGACACAGTAACTGGGGCAATGGCAGTTGCTGTGTCAGAATTAGTGAGACTGGCTCAGGACAGGGCAGGCTTTAGAGTGGCTATACATATGGTCACTGTGGGTTGCAGGCAACTCAATGGCATATAACAACAACCACAACAACCAAGAATTAACAGGGATGGCTGGTAACGGAAAGATTGGACATTTTAATCTCTCCAGAGGAAGGTGGAGGAAAGAGCTGGCACTCTAACTTACAAAAACTTTGCTGTTGAAAAACATGTGACACATAGTTCTGGTCTGACACACACGGCTGAGTGTGCATGTGAGGAGGCTGGGAAGAGGACAGCGTGGGAATCGGCTCCATAATGCATGCGTTTTACTGGAGCGTGCTAAGAATTGATTTGTTGCTCAGGAGGGGATGCCGTTGACGAAATGTAGGAAGCTGCAATGAGGTGGGTCAATGAAGCGAGTTCACGGTGGCATCTTTATGAATATGGGCTGGAAGGGAAAGGGAAACGACCCGGCTGCTGCTTCTGGAAGGGCGTCGCTTCACTGAAATCCTTATTTGATGGCCCAACCAGGGCAAACCATTTACTCCTCTTTAGATCTTATGTGTTCAACTGATAATTCAACCCAAGTAATTTTATTGACAGCAGCAGCAGTAGACGTGGTTGGCGCTTTGCCCAGACCCTCTCAGCTTCCTTTTGTGGTTGCTCAGCCCCCTTCCTCCAGCCTCTTCAGGCTTTTGCTTCTAACGGTTTCACTTGCCACTTGCTTCCAACCGTGCCTTTGGGCTACGAGAGCTGCACAGAGAGGGCAGAGAACCTGAGAGTTCACCTCTGCCTGGGCAGCCCTGTGAGACAGTAAGACAAGTGTGGTTCAGTGGTAAGAATCCTCACCCTCCATGCAGGAGACCCACGTTCAAGTCCCAGCTAGTCACACACAGTCCTCACCCATCTGTCAGTGACGGCTTGTCTGGTGCAGTGATGTTGGACAGGTTTCCATGGTTTTTCAGGTTAGGCTTCCAGACCAAGACAGATGAGGAAGAAAGACCTGGCAACCTGCTTCCAAAAATGAAAACCTTCAGGATCCCAATGGAACATGTACAACTATTTATAGAAGTGTCACTGTGGCAGCTACAGGGACATTTTAGCTCCCAGGCCTGTAGTGAGAACGAATTTAAGATTTAACTTAAGCCCAGAGTTCCAACTGGGTGAAGATCTGAGACTGGCATGGAGCCTGAAATTCCGTTATTGTGGGACTCCCCCCCCCCCTTTCTGTCTCCATTACCTTGAGTGAAAGGTCAGTGGTTCAAATTCTCCAGCTGCTTCTCAGGAGAACAATGGAGAGTCTCCTGCCAAGGCCTTGGAGACTTGATGGAAGGAGACTATGAGCTAGAACGAAATCCAACACATGGAGTTTGGTGTTTACTTATTTGGGCCTCGTTGCTGCACTAACTATATCATTAGAAGAGCCCGGTGTTAAGTGTGGCCCCGTCCACAGTCCTATGACCATGAACATTCCTGTGTCAGAAAAGACAGAGCACTTGTTAAAAAGAAATGTAACATTACTGACAATGTCAAGGTGGCAGCTACAGAGCTTTAACCAAGCACAGGACCCTTCCCATGTGGGGTGCTCTGTGATTGCACAGGTCATCGGGCTCTGAAGCTGGTCCTCCTGCATCCCCACTTCCCTAGGAGAACCCTCATTAAATTCCTTGCATGTGGATTCTTGTCTTTCACGCTGGCCTAATGAACTTGGTTGACTACAGCTGCTGAACAGAATGGATTCAAGCATGAGCAGGGCATCCCCCCTCCCAGTCCCTTGGGAAGCACGGAAGACAAATGAGGGTCCAGTAATCACATCTGTACGTCAGACGGTAAGATGGGTGCTGTTGGGAGTTACCCACAGGGCAGTGTAGGGCAGTGTGATCACCTGTTGAGAGGTGCCCACAGGGCAGTGCAGGGCAAGTGCTCCCCTGTTGGGAGGTACCCACAGGGTAGTGCAGGGCGGAGTGCACCCCCATTGGGAGATACCCACAGGACAGTGCAGGACGGGGGGCTTCCCAATTGGAAGGTACTCACAGGGTAGTGAAGAATGGGGTGCTCCCTAGTTGGGAGGTACCCACAAGGCAGTGCAGGACAGTGTGGTCACCTGTTTGTTGGGAGGTGCCCACAGGGCAGTGCAGGACGGGGTGCTTCCCAATTGGGAGGCACTCACAAGGCAGTCAGTGCAGGGCAGTTATGCTCTCCAGTAGCAGTGAGGACTCTTGGGTCAAAGTTTTTTATCTGGACCAAGAACTTGATAGCCACCCTAAAGGATGCTTAAATAGAATTGGGGTTATTGGTGGAAGAGGGGGACTAGAGAATTGCTTAAGAAAAGGGGGTACAGCATGCATAAAGGGAAACAGGTGGGGCTTCTCTTCAGCTTCTCACTCACAGACACCCAGTGGGAGAGAGTGAAATGGCCCCATAGGGGCCAAGGCCAAGTTTCCCAAGGCTGCAAATGCAAAGCAGACTGATGCACTTTTCTCCTGTGCACCAGCTGGTGGGCTCGATCTGCCGACCTTTCACTTAGCAGGCAAGTGATTAGCCGCTGCACCACCAGGGACCCTCTCCTCACTTGTCAGGTACAGCTGTGCGCTCAGTGCCAAACCAAACCCATCCACACCATGCCCAATCCTCTGCTAGTCAGACACTGCCTCATTGTTCTCCCTCAATGCAGTTGGTGGGTTTGAACTGCTGACATTTCGTTTAAGAGCACAACACTTAATCTACGACTATACCACCAGGACTCCGTGTAGAAGATCTAAACTGAGAAAGACCAAGTCCTTGACCCAAAAAATCCAAGCCAGGGAAGCGCTGAGCTGGTCAGCCACGGGAGAGAAAGCCTGCTCAGCCTGTAGGTTTTAGGAGTCCTAAAGCTTCACATCAAAGAAAAGAATCTTTAATGGTGAAATTTCAGAAATTGGCTGGTTGTTGCTTGGTCTTTGAGGGGAGGGGCCTCCTGAAATAAGTGTAATTGATTTCCTGCAGTTGCCATGGATTCCATTCTAATTCCATGTGTGCTCCGTAGGGTTTCCACTGGCTGATTTTTACAAGTGGATCGCCAGGCCTCTCTTCTGAGGCACTTCTCCGAGTGGATCAAGTTTCTCATCTCTCAGCTAGCAACCAGAGTCCTCTAGACCCATCTGCACCACCCCATGACTCTTGGGCCCTCTGATTCTCTCCCATCAGCTTGCTCAGATGCAACTTTCAAATCCTCCTGTTGGTTTGTCCAAGTCTTCTCTGAAATGCCGTTGGGCCCCTCAGACACTCGACGGCCATAGCCATGCCCTGGCCTGTGCTGGGGACAGCCCCCCACAGACTGCTCACTCTTTCCTGCTCACCTCCTCCTGCGTCGTGCTGTCTTTTATCATCATCACCTCTGTCAGGCTGAGGCCACGATCTCCCGTTTCTCAAAGTGTGCTTTGGACAGGGCGGGTGATGGCTCTTCCATGGGGAATAAGTGCATAAAAGCAATAAAAGCCGCTGTGCTTGTCAGAAAGCAGGATAAGGGGCTTTCTCGGTGTGTGCTGGGCTGACTTTCAAACGCTGGAAATAGCCCCCTGTCCCCAGTTCCAATAAGCACCCATGGTGCAGCCTCAGGACTCTGATGAATAGTCCATGGGGGGCAGTCATCCCTGGGCCCTCCCAGCTGTCTGCGGAGCAGTTAAGAGAGGGCACACTTTCACACACACACACACACACACACACACTTCAAACTATTTCTGATTATGTTGGAAGTAGGTTGTGAATGGTAAGGAAGAACCTCTCAGTTTCCATTGATTTTTGTTGAACTTTTTTCTTTTTTTAAGTGTGATTTTTAAAAACTGTGGTAAATGTGTTTGTAATGAAACATTTGATATTTCTACTCACTTCACATACAGTGCAGGAACATACACCTTGTGCTATTTATTCATTGTGCAACCATCGATCGCCTTTTCCCATTCCCAAATTAGATCAGCATTTTTGTCCCTCTCCTGTTTGAATGGGGAGCCCTGTTGGCCTGCAGGGTAAGAAGCCATGCTGCAATATCCCAAAGGCACATGGTACGTATCCACTGGTTGCTTTGCAGGAGAAAGATGGGCAGTCTTCTCCTGTGCAATTTACTGCCTTTGAAAACCTGCTGATGTATCAGCTGTGGGTTGGTTCCACCTTGATGGCACACAACAACAGCACCTGTGTGAATAGGGGTGCTTTGTTGGCCTAGGCTAGCACTACCAATCCAAAGGCCTCTCTGGAAATCCAAATCTGTTAGCTGATGGCAATCTCCTCTTGTATACTTTATAGCCTTGGAAACCCAAGGAATGAGGGTCAGCTGCGAGTAGGTTCCAATGGTAATGAGAGTGAGAAAGAGATTGTGGAATTGGGGTGAGGGACGTCTGGCTTCAAAGGCTTGTTGGAACACAGCAACAGGTGTCTGGCCCTGCCCACCTCTCTGACCACATCCCTGAAGCCTCTCTGCTTCAAACCATCATCAGTCTCTCTGACACTCTCACCACATGATTCTTTCTGCCTGGGCCAGACCTCATGCTCGTCTTTGCCATGCCCGCCCCTCTGCATCTGCTAGTCCACTTAACCGCCTCCTCAGGGAAGCATCACTGCTCTCTTTAACTAGGTTAAGTCCCCTCTTTCTGTCCCTTGCCATGCCCGTGCTATTGCGCCTGATCCAGGCCATAGTCTTTGCAATTGTGTGCTATGCATCTGAGAGCTGGACAGTGACCAGATATGATAGAAAGAGAATTGATGCCTTTGAGCTGTGGTGCTGGAGAAGAGTACTGAATACACCATGGACTGCTAGGAGAACAAACAGGTTTGTCCTGGAGAGGGTGAAGCCGGAATGCTCCTTGGAGGCAAGGATTCTGAGGCTTTGTCTCACATACTTTGGACATGTTACAAGGGGAGACTGGTCTTTGGAGAGGGACATCATGTTTGGGAGAGTGGAGGGACAACACAGGAGAAGAAGACCCTCGATGGATTGATTCTGTGACTGGAGTGGGGGGAGTAAGTTTGTCAGAGACGGTGAGGTTGGCACAGGATAGAGCAGGGTTTAGGGCTCTTGTACATCTATGAGTCGCAAGCAACTCGATGGCACATAACAACAACAAGTATTTATTAAGCACATCCTGCTTGGAAGGGTGAAAGGTCAGCAAAAAGGAGGCAGACCCTCAACGAGATGAACTGACAGAGTGACGGCAGCAGTGGGCTCAAGTATATCAGAGGCGACGGGGATGGGACGAGATAGGATAGGATTCAGATCTGTTGTTCAAAGGGTCACCATAGGGTACTCAACAGCACACAGCAACAACGAAACTATGCACCAGGTTCTGTTATACGCACTGGTGACAGATCCGAGAGCAAAACAGACACTAATCCCTGCCCCAGGAGAGGTGACAGTCTAACTGCATTACAGTTGTTGTTCTTAGGTCCTGACAAGTCACCTGTGATTTGTAACGGCCCTATGACCACAGATTGGAACCGTGCCCTATCCTACGCTAGCCTCACAATCTCTGTCATGGTCAAGCCCACTGTTACAGTCACTGCTGTGTCAATCTATCGCCTTGAGGGTCTTCCTTTCTTTCACTGGCCCTCCACTTTTCCAAGCAACAGTCCATTGTACAGTCACCACCAATTATGTACCCTTATTACTTAGTGTTACAGTTGTGAGGGTGAATAATTATTCTGTGATTGGTTGTGTAACACAATTCCTGTCCTCATGGAGATTGATTTCTAATTTCCTTACAGTTACTAGGATGAGTGGTTATTCAGTGATTGGCTTCCACTAACGAGGAAGCCCTCTGTGACAGGACTCCTCCTGTCCTGTTGTCAGTCTCCCCACGCTGAGTTCTGGGGGACCCTGGCACACTGTTCTTGTTGTTGTTGTTTTTGTTGTGTTATTGTGTGCCATTAAGTCAACTGTGAATGATGGCTCTGAACTTTACCATATCCTGCGTCAACCTCACTGTCTCACCTCACCGTCTCTGACACGCCAGACCCCATTGCCACGGTCACTGTGTTAATCCATCTCATCCAGGCTCTTCCTCTCAAACATTGACCTTTTTAGCTTTCCAAGCATGATGTTGTTCTCCAAGGACTGGCCCCTCCCAACAACATGCCCAAAGTAAGTGAGAGAGAGTTTGACCATCCTTGCCTCCAAGGAGCAGCCTGGTTTCACTGTCTCCAGGAGAGACTTGTTTGTTCTCTTGGCAGCCCATGGTATGTTCAGTACTCTTCTCCAGCACCACAACTCAAAGGTAACAATTCTTTTTCTATCATCCTTAGTAATTGTTCAGCTTTTAGAGGCATAGCAATTAATTGAGGAGACCATGTCCTGTGTCAGGAGCACCTTAGTCTTCAGGCTGACATTGTTGCTCTTTATAACTCTGGAAGGATCCTTGACAGCAGATTTTCCCAGTACAGCTTATCTTTTGACTTCATTACCTCTGATGCCAGAGGTGTTGATTGTGGATGCAAGTAAGATGAAATTGTTAACTACTTCCCTCTTTCCTCCATCTATCAAGATGCTGCTTATTGACCTGGTGGTCAGGATTTTGGTTTTCTTGATGTTGAAATAAAATCCCTATTGAAGGCTGTAGTCTTTGTTCTTCTGCAGTAAGTGCTTCAAGTCCTTCTCACTTTGGAAAAGCAAGGTTGTATTATCTGCATGACGCAGGTTGTTGATGAGTCTTCCCCTGTTCCTGATGCCACATTCTTTTCTCATAAAGTCCAGCTTCTTGAATAATTTGTTCAGCCTATTAACTCAAGTGGAATAGTGATTGAGAAACACTACATTTCTGACCCACTCCTTTCTTGACTCTGAGCCATGCAGGGCTCCCTTGCTTTGTTCTGGCGCAGTGATGAGGTTTTGATTGGATGTAGGAGGCCACTTGGGATCTGATGGGTGCTGATTGATACCCTGGGCTCTCCAAGGCCACTTCCTTTCCCTTTGGAATTCAGACATTACCATATGACATGGATGTCCCAGTGCCGGGTTACACAGGCTCACCCACAGATCTCACAGATGCTAATATGTCCCCAGACAGTTACTCCAGGGGCCTAAGGATACTAGTCATTTATCCTCTACCTGGTACCATTCCCACATTTCTCCTCCTAGATAGCTTTTCTCTTTCTTTTAGCTCTTCCAACTTCCTGGATCCATTCTATAACAGATCTGTTTCTGCTGGAGCTTGTGATGGGTCCTGACTTGCTCCCAGGCCGCCACATTGAGGTGTCAAGAATAGTCTTAGTTCTGGAAGCCACAGCCATCAAGTTACATTTGACTCATAGCCACTTTGTAGGACAGAACAGAGCTGCCCATTGCGTTTGCAAAGCTGTGCAGGTTTTTATGAAAGCAGACCACTTCTCCTAAGTCGGCCGAGTGGATGGCAGGTTCAAGCCGCTTGGTTGACTGTTGAATGCCCTGACTGAAAGGCCTTCAGAGCTCCTTTATGGGGTTGGCGAGGCCGCATCTTTTGCTTTTAGGCCTGGCTGCTTCATATTAAGTTGTCTTTGGAGCAGGCAGTAAAAGCAGCTGAATAGCAGAATACTTCCCAAGTAGTTTGAATCCCCCAGCTGCTTTGAGACATAAAAAACAATTAAAAAAAAAAGTGCACCATCTCCTCTCATGCAGTTTACAGCCCCTGACAGCCTAGAGTCAGCTATGAGTCACTTCCGCCTCGATGACACATGACAACATCCTCCCCAGCAAACCGTGTTTGCTCTCTTATTAATATGAGGTTGTTCTTTTGACCACTCATTCATTCACAGGATGAAGGATGGAGAGTTGAGGGAGGAAGCCTGGTGGGCCAGGACCAGGCTGAGGCAGGCTCAGACCCCAGGTCACAGACTTTAAGGAGGCGCTCGCTCACTCTTAGAAAGAGCCCGGTGGTGGATGTAGTGGTTAAAGAGTTCAGCCTATAGAGGGCGCTCTAGTGGCCTAGTGGCAAGAAGCTGCACTGCAGTCCTGAAAGCACGCTGTTTGCTGTTCGAATCCACCAGATGCTCTGCTGGTGAAGGAGGGGCAATCTCCTCCTGTGCCAGTCAGATCCAATTCGATGGTGCACAACAAGAAACAAAATAATTAACTTTAAAAAAAAAATTAAAAAGAATTCAGCCTGTAAATTCACCGTTTGGTGGTTCAAACCCTCTGAGGAGAAAGGTGAGGTCATCTGCTTCTGTGAAGGTTTACAGCTTTGGGAACCTTGCAGAGAGAGCCCCGCTCTGTTCTGCTCGGTCATTGTGAGTCGGAATTGATTTGATGGCTGTGGGTTGGGCTTGTTGATTTCACTCAGTTTTGGACGTGTGTGAGGTCAGCAGTGCTGGCCTGGAAGGAGGGAGAGTGAGAGCAGGGAGAGGCTGTGGGTGGGGGTGAAGGCTTTTCTCTAAGCCGGAGCACACACAGACAAGGGAAGGCTCGTCTGGCCTCTGAGCCCATCTCAATCTTCCTTTTGAAAAGGGAATTCCATTTGCTAAAGAAGCATTTTATTCGGCGTGAGGCCCGGGGTGTCACCCCTTTTATGATCCCAACCTGCCTGTGTTTTATATGTTACGTGTGCTGGTGAGCGGGTCCTCTGCGTATTTCCAGGAGTGAAAAGGTACCGTTTTACACTTAAAATGTTTATTTCCAGGCTCGTCCCGTCACAAATGCTACAGATCATTTGGTGGCCCATTTCCAAGACTCCTAATCTTTTAATGCCGGCCCAGGCTTTTAAAGGACTGTAATTGCCAGTTGTCTGGTGAGCAGTCGGCTCATCACAAATCGGGCTGAGGACAGAGTTCAGGATGCAACCAGCAGCAGGAACACCTGGCAAATCCAGTTCAGCTGATCGTGCCTCTGAGTGAGCCTGCAGGTGACTGCATTGCAGGCTTCAGGCTTGGTGGGGGATGAAGCTGTGGGACCCATCTATGACCACATCAGCTATCACCCGTCTCAGGTGTTTTAATAATCCTCATTTCTCACTTTTAAGGAGGAGGAGTTCATCAGCACTGGTCTCAGCCATAGCGGTGAATGAGGGGTACCCTTTGGTGACAAATAATGGGTGTGGCTAGTAATCACGGGGGGTGGGGGGAATCATCTGCTGCTGATCAAATCATCATTGTGCCCCACGGGTTCTCCCAGACCAACCCCTGAAGGAGCCTTAAGCAACAAGCCATGTCATTCTGATGTGTTCTTTGGGAATTTTTCACTCCCTGCAAGAGAGGCTACTGGATTCTTTATGATTTAACAGTGGTGATGTATCTAACACATCATGAGTTTGTGTTTTATGCAAAGAGAAAGCTGGGGCATAAATTCAAGGTTGATTATTAATTATAACCATTATCATCCCATTTTATAGATGGCCTCTCTACCGTCCTTGGCTGGTCCCGCTTTGTATACTAGGAAAAGGGGTGGATTCAAAGGCAGGCCATTGGCCTCCTGTATCTTTATTCTTGTGATGTTTAAAGTTCTTAAGGACCATTTCTACCCAGCCCTACCACCTTCTGCGTGGCCAGGGTCCCAGAAGCATCCTGGACCATGTCACACTGCGCAGTAGGCCAGAGTTGGCATGGGCTTATCAGTACTCACTTCCTCATCTGGAGTGAACAGTTTCCGAGTTTTTTCACCACATTAAAGATTCTACTTCTCTGGAGGGCTGTCATCCAGTTCTCTCCCAGCCCCACAGCAGCTTCCAACAGAATCAAAGCCTCTTTAGATCTATAGCCCCTGGCAGGGCCAGGGTCCTCAACAAGCACAGTGTACACAGGCTGATGGGCATGTACTTACTACCCTGTTGAACCACTTTGTGTGGCTCTCACCGTCTCTAAGTCAGCACACATCAGCCTGTCCTCATTGCTTACTGTGTAACCTGCCCCTGGAACTCGTGGACCTCCTTTTGCTCTATGGGGAAAGGCAGCAGCCGCCTGGAGAGCGGAGCCTGGAGCAGAGAAACGAGTTGATTCCCTATGCCGTCTGCAGGCCTGAGATGCTGCTCTCAAAACGCTTGCCCTCTGAGGCATCATCTAGTACCTTCCATTTCAGTGAGACCTTTCATGTCCAAGCTAGGCAAAGAGATGAAACAGGTGGCCTCCTCGTTAGGTCTTGATTTTTGTAGCATCTATTCATTTGATGGCATAGAATAGTGCATCAGGGCTGGGGAGCTGGGTCATGAATTCTGGCTCTGTTGTTTCAGACCTATTTTTCTTCATCTGTAAAATGTGATAAGAGGGTGGAGGGACAGCGTAGGAGAGGAAGCCCCTGGATGAGATGGATTGACACAGTAACTGGGGCAGTGGGGCTTGGTGCGTCAGAATCCGTGAGACTGGCTCAGGACAGGGCAGTCTTCAGAGCTGCTGTACATAGGGTCACTAGTGGGTCACAGGCAACTCAACAGCACATAACAATAGTGTCCAGTTCATGGAATTGTGAGAATTCAATGTGCTGGTCAGTGCAAGTCAGGGACCAATATATAGCAGGGGCAATAGATACTGCTATTACCTAATAGTAAGTTATTATGCTGCTAACTTAGAGGCACATGGTTCAAATCCACCAGCTGCTCCACAGAATGAGCAGTCTCTTCCTGCTGCACAGTTTACAGCCTCTGAAAACACGCTATGAGGTCAGCTTTGAGTTAATTCAGGCTCCATGGTACGAAACAACAATATGTATGGATATATATTTACCATTCGTTCTGCTCAGCTATTTGGATAGGGGGTGGCATTGCTGACCGAGAGGCCATGCCTCCCTGGCAGTTTCTATCCGCTGTTGATTCTGCTGGACAAAGATGGACAGTTTCCTTCCTTACAACTTAACAGTCTAAGGAACCTACTGGAAGGTCAGCTGTGAGCTGGATCTGATTAAAAGACATTGAGTTTGAGTTTTTCAGTATTTTGCAAGAGATGAATCTGGGGCCTGATTTCTAGAAGAAACACTGTAACGATGTGTAAAGGTAGGAACTGAACTCAATTTCCCAAGTCTCGCTTTTGAAAGAGAATCCCTTTTGCTACAAAATGCCCAAATAAATGTATCTTGAGTAAAATCTGTTTAAAACTTTTCCATGGCTGCCTTCCTAATTCACTTAGAAAGCTGTAACATTTTCAACACAGTTTCCAGGGTCTTGGTCAGCCTAGTCCCTCCCTAGTCCCACCCTGGTCTGGAAGCCTTCTTCTTCCCACCTCTTCTGTAGCTTGCATTTACTAGCCTAAGAGACTTTGTATGTGCTGTTCCTTTGCATGAAGCCTTTACCCAGCTGCCCTAACTCCGCCTCAGTCACCAGGCTGCCTGGCTCCTGCTCATCAGAGCTCACTTGGCAGAACTGCCACTTTCTCCCCTTCCTTCCTCCCTCCGATGTTCTCATTCCCCAGATTGAGATCCCTCCTTCCTCCTTCTTTCCCTTCCTCCAGATGTTCTCATCCTCCAGGTTATCATATGCTCCCTGCTTTTTGCTTTGGTGTGGCCGAGTCCTGCCAGGACGATATCTACACAAGGGCAGGACGCCTAGCAGAGCCCCCCACTGTCTCTCCTGTACCTTTCACAGGCTCTGACATGTAGCATGCACTCCATACGCCACTAGATGCCAGATGAGTGGATGAAAAGCACGCAGGCACTAGTGATAATAGGAGCAAGGTATGGATGAGGACCAAGTACATCTCCCAGCCAGAACCAGTGTCCTCCCTACAGGTGGTAGGTGGGAGAAGAACCATGCTTAGTGTCCAGTTGCTGCATGGACTGCCAGCCTCCACCACTTTCTGATAAAGGAAGCACTTAATTTTTTGTATAGTTGGGTTTGGGGTGGGGGATATGTGATGGCTATGGGGAGTGTGTGTGTGATAGTGTTGGTGTAACATAGAAAACAAGCTTACAGCACTTCCGGGAGTCCCCTCCTTATAGTCTGCTCAGTCGGGGTGTTGCTGTGAGACCTTATCACAGTGTTGACCCCCCCACCCCGTGTTGCTCTGCAGGATGCCCACTCTGATGGCTCATACGTGGGAGCGTGTCTTCACCTGTATGGCAGGCTGCAGGCTCCAGAATGCCTATCGTTGCCTATAGTTTTAGTTCCTTTCATTTTTATTCTCTGGTGGCACAGTCCACAGGGAGTTGTACTGCTAACTCACAGTCCGCACCTCTTGGGCAGTTCGAATCCATCAGCTGCTCCGTGCGACCAAGATGGGCAGTCTCCTCCTGTGTGACTTACAGCCTCCAGAAACCCCGCCGGAGGGTCACCTATTACTCAGTTCTGACTCAACGGCAATGAGTCTGCATCTTTCTGCTTCCCACAGCCAGGAAAGCTCAGGCAGCCTTAGAAGAGCGGTGACATTTTCGTTGAAGGAATCCCAAATACCAGCAGCAGGCGCCCGTCCAAGCAGCCCGGCACGCTGCTTGTCGTCACGCTCTCCAGCTGAGAATGTCTTTCCTCAGAAGACAGGTCTGGGAGTGGGAAGTGTGGGAGCGTGGGGTGACAGGCATTTCTGGGCCTTGGCGCGCCTTTGCGGGCCACCCCAGCCCCCAGGTCAGACCAGACCCTCCCAGAAGGGGTTTTCGCTCCACCTTTCTAGTACCCGGGCGTAGCATGTTCCAGTCTTCCTGCTGCATTTGATCTGAGATCAACCAACCAGTCCATTTGTGGTGGAGTAGATCCTCATTCCAGGCAGCCGCACAAGTTGCAGAGTGGAGCTTCACTCCCCAGAGTTTCCTTCATAACCGTGACCTTCTGAAAGCAGACAGCCAGACCCTTCTTACGAGGCACTCTGAAGGGTCTAATTGCTGTTGACTCTGTGAGTAGCTCAGCTTTTAACACATTGCCCCACACTTTTAAATTGACGACTGTTCTTAAAACACATTTTTTTCGATGTAAGCCATCATTTGCGGCAACATATTAACTGTGTGGCCACCCTGAGGCTTGGAATTACATGCAGTGATCTCCCCACATGCTGTCCCCCCACTGATGCCTTTCATGGGGCATCTTTTAGATGGTCTTCCCAGCCCCATCCTTCCTTAAGACTGAGTCCTAGTCCCTGCCTCCAGTGTCTAAATATGGCTGGTGCCCTTCCTTCAAAGGCTCAGCACCTTCACTCCTCCGCCAGAAAGAGGCATCACCATTCCCTGTAGCTGGTGGGGTGCTGCCTGCATGACCCTCCTCGCCCTCCTTCACCAGGAAATTACCAGCTTTATATTTTTATTTTATTTTATTAGTGTATGTGTGAATGTGACTATGTGAGAGTGTGTGTGTGTGTGACTGTGTGTGTGACTGTGTGTGTGTGTGTGTGTGTGTGTGTACCGTCATATCAGGTTTGATTGGTACAGGAGGAGATTGTCCCTCCTTCTGCACCGGAGCATCTGGTGCATTTTGAACCATGCACCTCTGCGATTGCAGTGCAGCTTCTTGCCACTAGGCCACCAGAGCTTGCCCAGCTTTGTATTTTAAAGACCAGCATATGGACTTGGGGAGGAGAAGAGCCCAAGTTCAAGTCCTGGGCCTGCTGCTTCCAGTGACCAGTATAACCGGTTGTTCTGTCTCAAGCGAGGGGGCAGGACTGGCCAGAGTAGGGTGAGGGGGGTGTCTCTAGATCCCCAAAGTGACTTTGGAACTTGGAGTCCAGCAGTCTGGGCTCAGAGCTGATGGCAGCTGCTGTAGAGGCTGGGCATGGTGCTAGGCCTGGTCCAGGCATGCTTGCACCAGTGATGTCAGTGGTGGTACGGTGGTAGAATCTTTGTCTTCCTCTCAGGAGACCAGGGTTCAAATTCCAGTCAGTGCACCTCATGCATAGACATAACTCACCCATTGGTGGAAGTTTGTGTGTTACTGTGATGTTGGATAGGAGGGATGTTGTAACAGTCTGTTTCTGCAGATTGCTAGTCCCTGGACGCCCTGTGTATCACTGTGGTCTCTTCTCCACCTGATTGTACGGACGGCTCAGGACTAGCCAGGGTTTCATCATGTTGTGCATATGAGCATTGTGAGTTGAGGGCCAGCTTGGTAGCAGTAGCAACAACACGCATCAACAACTCCCATCAACAGCTTGCATCAATGACTCACATCAACAGCTCGCCTCAACAACTCGTATCAATAACTCACATCAATACCTTTTCATCAATAAATTGCAATAGCCTCAAGAGGCCAATTTTCTTTATTATTATCCCATTACCATTGCTGAGTACTGAAGAATTGATTCCAATTTAGAGTGACCCCGTGTGACAAAGTAGAACTGCTCTGTGGAATTTTCTGGAATGTCATCTTTATGGAACCTGAGGACCAGGTCTTTCTTCTGCAGATCCATTGCGTAGGTTTGAACTGACAACCGTCTGGTTAATAGCTGAGCACCTAACTGCACTACAGGGACTCCTCAGTCATATTCATGGGGACCTAAGTAAAACTCGGATAAGCTCACAGACTTACAGCCCCCCAGCCACCCCGTTTTGCCTCAGGAGAGATGCTGTGTTGATGACATGGCCTGAGCAGGAGGCACGGTGACCCCAGCTGTGGTGGGCATCATACTTGACTTCCTTTTGGCCCTTCCTGAGTTTGCTGTCAGTCTTCCAGGGCACCCCCAGCTCCCTGCCTCCCAGGCCTGGCCTCCCAGGAGTTTCCTTCCACCTCCTTCCTCCTGGCTTAGCCAGGAACTGATCCCCGCTTCCTGTAGGTGGGCCAAGACAAGATTAAAGCTTTATTGAAAGGAAATTAAACTAGGAAATGAAAGGATAAACAAATCCCAAATGAGGGGAAAAACCCCACCACAGCCCTGAAGCAGATGAGCTCCGAGCAGCAATTCTTTATCCTAAGGGGTCTGCTGGCTCCCTGGGAACCAGCCTGGCCCTCTCTGCTTCCACTTCACGGGCTCTACTGGCCTGGCGTGGCCAAGCTGGTGGCCTGGGGACTGCAGTGCACCTGGCTTTCCAGGTGGGGGGGGCTGGGGTGTGTGTGGCCTTGGTGATGGCACCATGCCCCTCACAACACCTCTCTCCTGCCATGCCCTCCTTTCATTTTTCCTCCCCACAGTGAGGTATGTGGTCAGCTTGGCCAGCTGCTGGCAGGTACACAGCCCAGGAAGGAAGTACACCCCAGATCATCAGTGTCCCCCATTCCAAAGACCCAGGTGGGCCCCTTGGCCCGCTTTTAGCCTCTCTGTCCTTCATGCTGTCCTGCAGTCCCTCTACTGCTGTTCTGTGTCTCTGTCTCTCTGCCCACTGTGCCCTGCCCCGGAGCCCCTTTTAAAGTGTTTGTTTGTTTTGTTTCTTATTGTGCTTTTAGTGAAAGTTTATAGAAAGATTGGGTTTTCATTCATTCGTTTAGGCACATTCCCCTCTTTCCCTTTCCATCCACTTTCTAACGCACCTCTTGTTCTAGATTGTTCACTGGGGTACATGTCACTTGCCAGCTCCCAATTACTCTTCAGACTTCTTCTTACATATTGATCTTCAGGGATGCTTCCCTCCTCACGCCCCTCTCCCACTAAAATAGGTAAGACAACAGCCGAGAACGAGAGGTGCATCATTGCAAAGAGGACTGGGGGAAGGGAGAGATAGGTAATTGTGAAGCAGTGAGTGAATATTATTTTAAAAAAAGTTAACTGGGTGAGGAGCAAGAGAAGGGGTAAAATGTGCAACACGGAATGAATGAAAATCTAACTTCTCTGTAAAGATTTGTTTAAATCACAATTAAAATAAAATTTCATTTTTAAAAAACCACACAAATAAAACGGTTCCTCATGCCACATTGTCTGTGAGTTTTCCTCCAGTCTCTTCAGATGCTCCCAAACACCTGAAAGTTGAACAGTGAGGAAGGATGACAAAAATGGATACACTTGAGTTGTGGAGAAGAGCACGGAGCATCCCCTGGACAGCAAATGAACCAAAACATATGTCTTGGAGCAAGTACCCCTGGGTTGCCCCTTAGAGGCAAGGATGGAGAGACTTTGACTCACCTACTTTGAGCATGTTGGCAGGAGGGGCCAGTGCTTAGAAAAAGACCTCGTGCTGGGAGAGGTGGAGGACCCTCAATGAGATAGATTGACGGAGACTGTAACCATGTGCGGCTCTGAGATCACGGCGATGGTGCGGGACAGGGGACGGGTCTCATCTGCTCGTGGGCTCACCAGCCGACATGGTCAACTCAACAGCACCTAACAACAATGACGCTTCCCTTCATACTATTTTCTGCTCTGCTCGGCTGTCTTTTCACATTTGTCCTGAGGGCACAGTGACTCGGGGTGATTTGGTAGGAAACGGTCCCCACTCTGAGAAAGGTCCACTTAGCACAGTGTGAGCAAGGTCTAAATGCATTGCCGCTGACTCGACTCCAACTCTTAGCGACTCTGTGGCACAGAATTGAAATGCCTCAGAGGGTTTCCTTTAATCTTTATAGAAAGGGTGAGGGGAGAAGGAGCCTGGTGGCACAGTGCACAGCGATTTGGGTTGCTAACCAAAAGGTCCACAGTTTGAATCCACCAGCTGCTCTGTAGGAACAAGCTGGGTAGTCTCCTCCCATACAGATTTACAGTTTTGGAAACACAGTGGAGGATTGTGATGAGTTAGAATGACTCCGTGGCAGTGGTTGGGTTTTTAATCATTATGGAAGCTCACTGCCATGTCGTTTTCCTGCCTGGCCAGAGTTCCTATCACCGGACTTTTGGCTAGTAACTGAGTGCTTAATCACTGCACTACCACAGATCTCTGAGCAGGGACTGGGAGACTAGTAAGAGATGTTAGGGATCCTGAGACTGACAACAGCCATAAACCATGACTGCTCTGAAGTCTGGAGGGAGGGGCTGGAAGTCTGGAGAGAGGGACCCCGCCACACAGAGGAGCAGGAAGACCTACTTAGCCATCTGTCTCCATTGCTCACTGTCTCTTCATTTTAATATTTTTATCATTCATATGCATTGTGTTTCATGCATGTACGTGGTGTTTATATAATCATTCATTGACATCATATTGCATTCATGTGGATTATGGGTTATTTCCCGTTACAATCATCTTACTAATAACTACATTTGTGAAAGCATGTAAGCCAGCTGCTTCGTCCCTCGTTCCCTAACATCCCCCTTTTAGATAGTCAATTTTCAATTTGCCCATCCCTAGGGAGCTCTGGTGGCAAGAAGCTGCACTGCAAATTCCAAAGACATGCAGTTCGAGGCCACCAGCTGCCCTGTGGGAGAAGGATGGGCAATCTCCTCCCATGCAATTGCTGCCTCTGAAAACCCGCTGGAGGGTCAGCTGTGGGTCGGTTCCTACTTGACAGTATGCAATAACACCAAGCCAGTCGTCTGAGGGAATAAGCATGCCCCTTTTGCTGAAGAGTCCTCTGTTCAATTTGGAAGCCTTGAACATCTGCACCCGCAAACTAAGCCCAGCCCAGAGGAAGCCACCAGGTTGCAGCAGTCGACCCTAGTTCACAGCATGTGTCGTCTTCCCTTCATCAGGTTGGGTGCTGGTCGACTCATCCCCAGCCATCTGTGGCTAGGTTCAAATGGGTACCAGCTGTGAGCTTAGGAGCCTACTTCTTCCTGCAGTCCAGACCTCTTGGCCTCCTAACCCTGCGCTACCCCCTACATGGGGCCAAGTCGGCAAGCCAGGCATCCCCACGACTCCCTGCTCCTCAAGCCAGCAGCCCTTTGCTGCTCATCAGCACCTCTGTGCATGCTGGGTGGGAAGCGCAGAAGGAGCATGGCCAGCCTATCGCTGCCTCTTATCACCTTTCCTTGGTCTCCCGCCCTCTCCTTCTACCTTCTCATTGGCCTTCACTCTGTCCTTTCCTCCCTCCTCTTCTCCTACACCCTGTGTTCTATATGCTCTGCTGTTTCTACTGTTGGCCAAACCCAAGTAGAAGTCAGCCAGAGAGGGCATCTGGTGAATGTCATACACAAGGTCACCTTCCCCAGGAACAAGAGAGGACAGAGAATGAAAGGATGGGAAGAAGGAGGGGACGGGGATGGTCAACACATTCCTTTAGTCCATCATTTCCGCACCTGAGCAGTCACAGAACGGAGGTGACTAGTCCCTGCCACATAGTAGATGGAGAATCATCAATGATTTTGACAGCAGCAGTGTTCAGGGGTTTTCCCTGCATGGAGCACTGTGTTAATCTGCTCTTTCTAATCTTTATAGCCACTCTGTTAGCTACCTGTTATTATAAATCCCTTTCAAGTGAGGAAGAGGCTTTGGCAAGACTCAGTGTGCTGTCTGAGGCCACAGACTTAGTAAATGGCCACAGTAGCTTTGGACTCAGCTCTGTTTTGGTCTACACACTTAGAAGTTTCCTCTAAAAGCAGTGTAGACCACCACTGAGGGCTGAACTGATCTGATTGCTTCAAGAAACCCTCCAGTGACTTCTGTAATGGAGCAAGGATTTAAAAAGAAGATCTTTACCACGCCAACATGTCTGGCCACCTGCCCAGAGTTCGGAGTGTCGTGTGGCAATTATGAGTTTTGTGCCAGCGCATACAAAGTAGGCAAGAAAAAAGAGAAAGATGACCCTGAAATGATGGTCTGAGGGAAGCAGCCCTCAGCACGGAGAGCTGACATGACATTACAGAGGTCACCTTCCTTTGAGATGTGACTCCGTTACAACACAGGAGCTGCTGTGCGTGGAGGAAGAAGGGAAGGAGGAGGCAGGCTGACAGCCCTCAAGGACTTCCAAAAACCAAACCCACTGACACTGAGTTGATTCCAACCCAGAGCAACCTTGTAGGACCGAGGAGAGCTCCCCACTTAGAGCTTCAAGGCTATAAAATTTTTGGCATCCCTCAATGCACGGTCAAAAACCAAAGTCTTGGCCATCAACTGGAGTCCAACGCATGGCAACCCAGTAAGACAAGAGTGGAACTTCCTCTTAGGGTTTCCAAAGCTGAAGATCATTACAGAAGCAGGCTACAACAGGTTTCTCTTACAGAGAAGCTGGTGGTTTGAACTGCCCACCTTTCGATCAGCAGCTGAGTGCTCAACCAGTGTTCCAACAGGACTTCTTTCAAAATACTTTGTTGTTGTTCTGTGCTGACAAGTTGCTTGCGACTCATACTGACCCTATGCACAACAGCTTTGAAGCCTGCCCTGTCCTGATCCAGTCTCACGGACTCTGACACACCAGCCCCCAGTGCCCCACTTTACTGTATCCGTCTGTCTTATCTCGGGTCTTGTCTTCTTCTCCAGCTCTGTGTCCCTCCACCCTTCCGAGCATGATGTCCTTCTCTAAGGACCAGTCTCTCCTGGCCACGTGCCCAAAGTATGTGAGACAGAGCCTCAAACTCCTAGCCTCCAAGGAGAAACTTGGTTTCAAGATAGCTAGTGTCCATGAAAGCAGAGTCTTGGCAGCACTGAGCTCCTGGAAGCCACACTGGCAGTTGTTCTAGGAGACAAGTTTCCTGAGACTGAAGTTGGGGAGGAACTGAGCAGGGGAGGCAGAGAGAGGAGCAATGTCGTGATAACCCCTGGCACTCAGCATTTTGCTATAATGATAGAAAATGACAGAGAGAAAATTACCCACTCTGTCTTCAGTTTGGGGCATATGATTAAAAAAAAAAAAAAAGGAGGAACGTCGCTGGTTTTCATCTATGTACAGAGGAATCTTCCCGAAGGAATGGAGTGGCCTCGAGAACACTGGTGCTGAGGTCACGTAGGTGAAAGGGAGGCTGGGGGCCAGCACCAGGGGTGTGTTGGCCCAGTTCTTCGTTCTGTTCGAGCTGTAGCCAGAAGCTTTGGGACCGGAGAATGTGTTTCTCTTCTGAGTAGAGAATGTTCTATTTACACTTCAGCACTCTAAGTTGATTGGAATTTCTAATCCACCCCTGATCCACAATTGCTTGCCAAGTTAATCTTGCTGATTGGAGCCCTCATCTGGGAACACTGCTCACAAGGGGCCTCTGGGAGGGTCACCGGAAAGAGCACTTTGCTTACTTGATTTGGAGACATAGATACCTGAGGGGAGGTGGGCGGGCAGGAGGAGATGATTGGGGGCCGAGTAGGGGAGGAAAGCCCTCTTCTTGTGGTTCACTGTTATGTGCCATGGAGTCGGAACCAACCCATAGCTAAACGTTCTGTGGGATTTCAGAAGCAGTTAATCCCACCAGAGGAGCTAGATTGCCTATCCTTCTCCATGGAGCAGGATTTGAACCTCATGCCTTTGGGATTGCAATGCAGCTGCTTATCACTAGGCCACCAAAGCTCCCTAAGAAATCAGATTTCCATCCAAGTCCTAATCAACCAAAGGAATAATTCTACATGGAAGAAACCAGGAAATCATGTTGAACTCAAGCCAGAATGTGAGAGGGGCATCAGTACTCATAAACTTTGTCCTGCATCCACTAGATACCCTCTTTATTATGAATGAGGAGGTTAAGAATGGGGCTTGGATGCAGTGGTCATTATTCATCCCCTCTTTTATTAATTAGTCCCGTCCCAAAGCCCCACGTGAGTCCTGTTTTATAACAGTGTCATTATGCAGTATTTATCCTTTTGTGACTGAGATAAATCACTCAACATAATGTCTTCCATGGTGGATGAAGGAAAGAACTACTTAAAAGAAATATATGACTAGACATTATTTATATAACAACAGTCCAGAATAAGAAGTGTATAGCAAAATGGACTGAAAGGGGGGTGGAGAGGGAGAATATTATACAACAATGAATGAATTAATTTTTTTAAGAGAAAAGTGAACTGGATGGAGGGTGGGTAGGGAGGAAAATGTACAACAATGAATGAATGTATATCCAGGTAAACTTTTGTTAAAAATCACAATAAAAAAAATCTTTCTATTTAAAAAAAAAAAAGAAGAATGGGGCTTGGGATCTAGATGGCCTGAGTTTGCATCTGGTGCTCCACCGCCTTGGGCAGGCTATGAGAGTGGCCCTACTCCGTGGGCTTGTTGTTGTCAAGTGTCATGGAGTGGGCTCCAACTTATATAACACTATGTGTCACACCACAAAAACACTGCTCAGTCCTGGGCAGCCTCGCAAGTGTTGCTGTATTTGAGCCCACGGCTGCAGCCTCAGCAGCATTCTACCTCGTTGAAGGTCTTTCTTTATTGCTGACTCTCTACCTGCCGCGCTGCCCTTCTCCACGGACTGATCACTCCTGATCAGATATCCAGAGGAAATAAGATGAAAGGTTAAAGGATTCTTTGTAAAGAGCTTAACACACAGCTCTTGTTAATAATTATCCTTATTCTGAGTCCTGGGGTGTCACAGATGGTTTTCACTGACTGCTAAACAGAGGATGGTAAAACTTCTTCGCATCTACTTTGGGCATGTTGTCAGAAGGGGCCAGTGCCTGGGAAAGGACGTCATGCTGGGAAAAATGAAAGGTTTCCAAAAGAGAGGAGGACCTTCCACGAGATGCAGTGATGCAGTGGTTGCAGCGGTGGCCTCAAGTGCAGCAAGAATTGTGAGAGTGGCCTGGGGTCCTGCAGGGTTTACTTCTGAGGCCCCTGCTGGGAATCCAAGCTGACCTGACAGCACCTGGCAGAAAGGCTGTGCCCTGCCGCTGTGGGAACTGAAAAACCCACTCTCTGCTTCTCTGATGTGAACAGTCAAACAAACTTACGAAGCTCTGTAATGCCTGTAGCCATGGAGCATTTTATCATGAGGTGAAATCCACCCAGTGGCAATACTTTTTTCTATTTTTTTCCCCTTTTTTTCTGATTCTTTAGCCTCACTTCTAAAGAACTGAGATGGCTTTTTTCTTTCTTTTTTTTTATTAATAATTTTAATGAACATTTACAGAGATTTTGGATTTCCATTCATTCATTGCTGTACTTCTCTCCCCGCCCAGCCCTACCTCCCCACCCCAGTTCACTCCTCTCTTTTAAAAGTAAAAGAAACACTCCCTCCCTGGTACACAATCCCCCCGCACCCCTCCCACCACCCCAAGTACATTCCACTATACAACCTTAATTGTGGACTCTTGTGATAACCTATCATACATCACTTTTAAATTCTCTCCCTCATCTGTTTCAGTGGATTTTTATTTTTTAATTTTTTTTTTTTTAGGAAGCCCTGCCCAGGAACCCAGCCTCCACCTCACCTTCCCTGCTCAAAACCAGCCCGCATGCCACTATCCAATTAATTTCCAAATTAATCTAAAGATTTGCCCTCATTGAATAAATACTTATTTGCATTAAAAAAAAACTGTCAACAACTTCATCTTGCTTGGATTCACAATTAACACCCTTGACACTAGCAGTCAGGAAATCAGGAGACATATTGCACCAGGAAAGTCTGCAGTTAGGGACCTCTCCAGATTATTGAGGAGTAATGATGTCAGTTTGAGGACTAAGGTGCGTTTGATTCAGGCTATGTTCTTCCTGATTACTTACTATGCATTTGAGAGTGGACAGTGAATAAGGATGACAGAAAAGAATTGACCCCTTTGAGCTGTATTGTTGGAGAAGAGTGCTGAACATCTGTTGGAATGCCAAAAGAACAAACAACTATGTCTTGGAGAAAGGACCACCAGAGTTCACTTTGGAGGCAAAGATGATAATGCTTCACCTCACCTATTTCAGGCATGTTGCTAGGAGGGGCTGTTCCTTGGAGAGGGACATGATGCTCAGAAGGTCAGCAAAGGAAAGGAAGACCCTTGACCAGGTGAATTGACATGGTGACTACTGCAGTGTGTCAGGTAGTGTGAAGATGACGCAGGGTTCAGATCTGTTGTTCATAGGGTTTCTATGGCTCACACTTAATTGATTCTTCTTCTATCATTCTGGTGCATAGGAAGTCATTGAGGAGACAATTACTTGGATCAGGCACACCTTAGTCTCTAGACTTACATCATTGCTTTCCAGTACTCTGGAGAGGTCCTTGACAGCAGAAAATTTCCCAAAGTAACTTGTCTGTCTTTTGATGTTCTGACTGCTGATGCCCCAAGAGTGTCGATTGTGGATCTGAGCCAGATGAAATTGTTAAAAACCTTAGTCTCTTCTCCATCTATTGTAATGCTCCCAAGTGACCCAATTGTGAGGGGCTTTGTTGAGATGCAATCCATAGTAAAGACTGCAGTCCTTGACCTTCTAAGCAAACACTTCAAGTACTCATCCGTTTTAGCGAGCAAGGTTATGCCAACTTCCTCTGATCCTGATGTAATATTCTTCTTCATAAAGTTTAGCCTCCCAAATGATCTGTTCCTTATATGGATTGAAAAGGTATGGAGACAGGACACATCCTGGTGCATTTCTATCTTGATTTTGAACCATACAAGTTTTCCTTGCTCTGTTCTAACAACTGCTTCCTGGTCCAAGTATAGGTGTCACATGAGCATAATCAAGTGTTCCGGGATTCCTATTCTTTTCAGAATTCACCACAATTTGTTGTGATCCACACAGTCAAATGCCTAGTCAATGAAACACAGATATTCTTCTGGTACTCGCTGCTTTTGACCATGATCCATCTGACATGGGCAGTGATGTCCCTCGTGCTACGACCTCTTCTAAGGTTTAACCAGCTTGTATTTCTGGTAGTTCTTTGTCAGTGTACTGCTCCAGTGGGTTTTTAAATAATCTTCACTGAGATTTTGTGTGCATGTGATGTTAGTGATACTGTTTGATAATTTCCCAAATTCTGTCAGATCACCTGTTTGGGGAATGGGACTAAATATGTATCTCTTCCAGACAGTTGTCCAAGTAAATGTCCTCTAAATTTTTTGGCACAACCACTGAGCATGTCTAGGTTCACAGCATACTTCCCCTTCATCGTCATTGCTGCTTTAATCCTATACAGTGTCATGGAATTAGTCTGTATCAGCCAATTCTTTTTGGTACAGTGACTGTGTGTGTGTGTGTGTGTGTGTGTGTGTGTGTAATAGCCTGCCTGAGATTTTATCTATAAAACATGCAAGAGTTATACATCTAAGTAAAACACATTGACAGCTCAATGCTGTTGCATCAGAATTGACTGTGGGTTTTCTGAGGCTGTTGGTGGATTTGAACCTTACCTTCAGAGAGACTCAGCCTTTGGGTTAGCAGTATAGTTACCTATGGACTATGCCACCAAAGTCCCTATCTATCTGTATATCTGTAAGAAATTGCTCTGCCAACCCTAAGACACACAGTTCAAATCCACCAGCTGCTTCACAAGAGAAAGACAGACACTCTCCTCCCATGTGATTTACTTCTGAAAACGCACTGTGGGCTTAGTTATATGTTTGTTCCTACTCAGTGATACCTAACAACAACAACACATATCCCTTCACACATATATATGCGTATTCACACACACACACACATGTATATTTGCAACAGTAAACAGAACAAGAGAATAGTTCTAGTGCTGGAATAAGCATGGGAATGGGAAAGCCACTGAGCTTGTCTGTTCTCTTCTCCTCGCCTTTAACCTGCACACAGGAATTCTCTGGAACCCCAGACTTTTGGGGAATCTACTTGAAATCTTGCCTCATATGATTTGTTCCTTGCCACTTGACTTACGAAGCAGGAGCCAGCTCAAATTCTTTCTTCCCCTCCACATGTCACCAATTTTGGTCACAGCTCTGCAAGAGGCCTCTGGCCCGGATGTGAACAGAAGCTGCTGGAAGCTGGGAAGCCGGCCCTGGAAGGACTTCTCCTACACGTAGTCTGTCATCCTTCTCCCATCCCAAGTGCTGGGGGAAATCTTAGTTCCTCCTTGACACCAGACAGACACAACCACTTTTTGTTATCACGGCTTCTGACATATGCTTGTTAAAATGCAAGTCTAATGAACCCATGTAGTTGAGTTTGATTTGATGGTAATGGATGTGTCAAGTATGTCCAGTGTTTAATAGTTTACTTTGTTTGAAGTTGGAATTATTTTCCTCCCCACCTCCCAGACTCTACCCCTCTGAATCCAGGCAGTTTATTGTTACTGTTAATATTATTTGTCTTTATAAAAGTAATGTAGGCCCACCAAAGAAAATATCAAACATGCAGAAAAATAAAATGAAACCATTTTTTGCAGTGTTACCATTCAAAAGCAGATACACATTGTATTTTGGTGCTTTTGTATCTATAAATTATAATAGTCATTGTTAAAAAGATACAGTTTTTTTTAAGATTTTTTTTATTTTATTATTTTTGTGTGAGTACCATCAAATCAGATCTGACTGGTACAGGAGGAGATTGCCCCCCTTCCCCGGCAGAGCATCTGGTGGATTCGAACCGTGCACCTCTGGGATTGTAGTTGCAGCTTCTTGCCACTAGGCCACCAGAGCTCCCAAAGATACAGTTTTTATGGCTTAGTTTCATTAAAAAAAAAATAGTGAATGTGTGTGAACTTCATCCACCACTATTTCCAAAGTTTGTCATCCAAATAAAAACTCTAGACCCCCAAAACAATAACTCTTCATGGCCCCTCCTTCAGTCCGTGTAATCACTAATTTCCTTCCTGTCTCTATGTATTTACTTCTTTCTGATACATCATAGAATTGAGATTATGCACATTTTTTTCACTGCATACTTCACTTACCATAATGCATACACAGTTCATCCATGCCATGGCCTGTGTCAGAGTTTCATTTATGTGGAAGAACCGCCAGGCTGCCCCTTAGAGGCGAGAATGGTGACACTCTGTGAAACCATCTGGTGCAATGACCATTTACATTGGGCATACTGTCAGGAGGGACTAATCCTTGGAGAAGACATTGTGCTGGGAAAGGTAGAGGGAACACCATCAATGAGATGATTGACACCATGTACCTGCTGTCACAAAGGCACAGGCTTCGAATCTACCAACTGCTCCACGAGAGAAGATAAGTAATCTCCTCCTGTGCAATTAAGCTGCCTCTGAAAACCCCCTAGAGAGTCAGCCGTGGGTCAATTCCCCTCAATGTACTCAACAAGAATCCTATCTCATCATATGGACTAGGGTGCTCCATAGAGGCAAAGTGGTAAAACTCTGTCTCACATACTTTGGGCATGTCGTTGGGAGAGGCCAGTGCTTAGAAAAAGACATCAGGCTGGGACAGGTTGAGAAAGGCCATTAATGAGATGAATTGACCCAGTGAGTGTAACCCAGGGTTCGGGCATGACAGAGGCCATGAGAATGGCACCAGGAGAGAGGGCAATGGTTCAGTCTTTTGTTGAAAGGATAGTGATGGGCCGTAGTCATCTTGATGGTGCCCAACAACTGTAACAACGGAGTGGATTCCAATTAGAAATCTTCAGACACCCGCCAAACCAGAAAGACTCACGGGTAACGGAGTTGACACACCACCTTAACCAGCGAGTGGCCTGGCCCAGGTCTCTGGCTGGAATTCGCACTTGGGTAGCCGGGGTTTCTGGTGTACAGGACTCATCACAACAGGATGCCATGCTGGGAAGGGCCTTTAGACATTGCTTAGTCATACCCTCCCCACTCCCTTAGTTAAGGATGAAGGGAGTGTGCTTGGGGCGGGGAACCATGGAGGCACATCTCAGTTTGCTTCCCAGGACTGTGTCCCCACTCCAGTCAGCATTTCCAGCTCCCCAGCCACTCATGTGGGCATTACTCTCTGTCCTGGACGCCTCTCTAATTCCCTCTTTGCTTTCTTTTCTCACCATGGAGGGAAGAACCAGCAAGAATAAATTTGAAAGCCTTCGCATTCTAAACCCTCAGTACCCCTCTGCACCCCCACCAAGGACTGACTGTGAGTGATGCCCGTTTCATAAGACTTGCGCCGTGTAGCTGGTTCTCTTAGGTGAACAGCACGATGGATTAGAAAATTGAAAAGCCTCTTGTGGCTTGAGCACAAGTCGAGTTCCTGAATCCCACTTACACACGATCGTGTTTGGGACTGCAGACTTAATCACAGAGTCCTCATCCCACCCCACCCCCACCCCCTTCTTTCAGAGCAGAGGAGGGAAAAAAGCCTCTGAGGTGTGGACAGCCAGGTCCCCTTCTGTGTCTTGCGAGCAGCCTCTGAGAAGAAAAGTGTCCTGCGTGCTGATCCATTGCTTGGGAAATGAGCATTTAGGGTCTCTGGGAAGGAAGTGAGCACGTGCAAGTGCAAGTGCTCCTGCCGCCTGTGCGGCTCCGGGGCTGCTCTGGATTCCGGTGGACGGACCTGTGTCCGCAAGGCCCCTGCCGCAAAGCCCGTCGGAAGCGCGCTGAGCGCCTGCTCAATAAGCCGCTCTGTGTGTGTGTTGGCTCCGCAGGAGCGCGCGGGGTCTGGGGAGCTGGGCCTGAATAAAGCCTGCTTTCTTTCCCTGCCCGTTGACAGAGGGGGATTTGAAGGGAGCCGGGCAAACAGAGTGAGCAGTGTTCAGGGACACGGCCTCCCTTCCTGGGTAGTTTTCCACTGCGACAGACCTGCCCGGCAGGCTGGCCAAGGAGACCCTGGTTTTCACAGGCACAGTGTCAGCTGGAGCCAGGACGCCTTAAGAGTCCCGTTTGCTGGCCCCTGAGTGCTGCCTGCACCGGGCCAGGGAGCTGGGAGCATTTGTGTCTTCGGAGAAAGTGGATGTGCCCCGGAATCTGTGACTCAGGTGCACCCTAGGGGCCTGGGTTAGTCTAGCTCTTAACCTGAAAGGAAAAGCTTCATAGTGCAAATGGCTAAGCGCACAGATGATGACTAAAAGGTCTGAAGTTCAAATGCACCCATCAGTTCCATGAAAGAAAAGGCCTAGCAGTGTGCTCCTGTAGAGATTATAGTCCAGGAACCTTTGTGGGCAGTTTTTGCCTGTCATGTGTAGACATTGTGTATTGACATCTACTGGGGTGGAATGCAACAGCTGAGAAGATTGGCAGATTAGAACTACCCAGTAGTGCCTCGGAGAAAATACCTGGCAGCCTGGTTGTGTGAAGATTGTTCTTGTTAGTGCTGACAGTAACAGAGCCTCTGGTGTGCTTGAACTGCCGACCTTTCAGTTAGCAGCCAGAGGCTTAGCTGGTGTGCCGCCAAAGCTCCTGAGAAGTTCATTCACTTCACACACTGCTGTCAACTCAGAACCAACTCGTAGACCCTCCATTGGGTGTCTGAGGCTGTAAATCACAGGGGAGGAGATTGCCCATCTTTCTCCTGTGGAGCCGCTGGTGGATTTGAACCAGCAGAGGTACCATCTTTGGGTTAGCCATGCTATTCCCCGAGGACTGCGCCACCAGGGCACCCCCTGTGAGGACGACAGCCAAGAAAAGGAAATGATGCAGTTCTCATCTGTGACACAGGGAGTTAGGCGTCTGGATCAACGTGATCATTTTTTGACTCTGCCTTTTCAAGACACGCTTCCCAGGACCCCACAGTGTTGTACCTGTTTATACTCTAATCCTGGGAGCTGATTTCTCCTGAATGCTCTTTGATACCAAACAGGATCTTCACAGCTTTATCAGGAGTTCTGGTGGCCTAGTGGTTAAGGACTTGTGCTGATAACCCAAAGGCAGGCAGTTCGAGCCTACCAGATGCTCCAGAGAAGCTGGATTGTCCTCTCCTATGTAATTTATAGCCTCTGAAAATCCACTGAACTATAAGTCAGTTCCAACTAGACAACAATGAGTTGAGTTGTTTAAACCCTAGACATGAACTCTATTGTTGTTGTTGTTGTCATTGTTATTATTCTTGTATATACCAAGGAACTGAGGCACAGGGAGGTTAAGTAACTTGCCCAAGGCCACGCAGCAATAAACAGTGGAACAGGATGTGAGCCCCAGACTGCCTCACTTCAGAGGGTAGTACATTATAAGCCACTTTGATTGCAATCAGTAGACTCTTGAAGCCTTTCACAGCATATTGAAGGCTTCAGCTATGTTCTCCTGTGTCATCTCCCATCACATAGAGTAACCCTGGAAGAGCTAAGGCAGACGGGGTAGAACACATGTCTGTTGAGACCGGGCATGGATGAGAGCACAGAGCATATACTCTGGGCTTTGGAAAAGTGCTGTAATTGTTCTGCGCCTCACTTTTCTCATCTGTAAAATGGGTTAACAATGCCTGCAGGCTGTGTTGGAAGAATTCTGGGAGTGGCTGGCACCTGGCCCTGCTTGGTGCATCTTAGAGGTAACATTATTTTAGTGTTTCCCTCAAACCCACCATCCTCATCTCTATCTGTAAAGTTCTTCTGGACCCATGATGTCCAGTATGGTGGCCTAGAGCTCCAAGTAGCGTTGAGCTCTTGCAGCTTGGCTAATTTGAATTTTCTGTGCTGTTGTTATTAAATGTAAAAAAGATTTTGAAGGCTTTATTTTTTTAAAAAACCCAACAAACTCGTATTGATAACATTTGTGTTGATTATGTGTTAAAAGGCGAATACTTTAGGCATAATGAAGCCTTGTCTAAGAAGTTATATTGTCCACTCGGAGGTGTGTGGTTTGAGTCTACCAGCTGCTCTTTGGAAAAAAGACGGGCTATCTCCTCCCATGAGATTTATTGCCTCTGAAAACCTGCTGAAGGGTCGGCAATGAGTTGGTTCTGACTTGATGGTACATAACAAGAACACTGGCACTGTGTGTGATGTGCTGAGTGGCTAACTCACATGTCAGTAGTACAAATCCGTCAGCCTCTCCTCAGGAAACAGATAAAACCATGTGCTTGTATTAAATATTTACAGCCTCAGTGAAGCGTCGTCCTGAGCGGGGCTTGGCTTGAAGACAGCAGTTTGGTTTGGGTTTAGGTTTATTAAGTAAATTATGTCATCAAAATGAGGTGTCAACGTCGCACAAACAGTCTGTGCTTGACTGCTAATCCAAAGGTGGGAGGTTCAAACCCCCTTGCCAGTGGCACTGTGGAAGAAAGGCCTGGCAATCTGCTTCCAAAATATTACAGCCAAGAGAAAGAGCCCTGCAGAGCAGCTGTGCTCAGTGACTGCCTTGTGGAGAGAGGGGTGTGCCAGGAATGGGGACGAGCTTAACAAGCTTTGGTTTTAGCTTATTAAAAATGAATATCACTGCTTTTTTTTTTTTACTTTTGGCAAAGCGGCCACTAGAAGTATTAAAATCACTCCTGTGGCTCACATTATATTTATTTTGGACACCACAGGTCTGTATCCTATCAATCAAAGAGATTATTTCTGTGTTGTTCATTGCTGTATCTCAGACGTGAGCTTTATCATTCTTAAAGGCCTTAGAATTCTCTATTTCTATAGTTCAGAAATTAGTTCTCCCCTGAAATTGTCACCCTGAGAGCATCTTTAAACCTTTAACCAAAACTATCCCTCTAAGTCTTTCTCAAGTCAAACAGTAGTGTGACTTACACAGTGAACTGTGTTGGCTTTGGGAGGTTTGCTTCTCTAAGAACTGGGGTCAGGGTTGGGGGGGAGGGAGACGAAAGTGACAAGGACAGCTGGGAAGATTAGCCAGCAACCTTCAAGGCAGCAGGTTTATGTTCATGAGGGAGGGCCACCTAGGACAGTGGTTGCACAACTCAGAATGTCATTGATGTCACCGCATTGGTGCGTGGTCTCGCTGTGTATATTCCCCACAATAACAAAAGTACGAAAACGAGTTATTGATGCTGTTTGGATTATCCAGATGTTCTGATCCTGGGAAGGTCTTCTGGGTACGGAACCAGGAGCCGAGGTTCTGCAGGCCGCGTGAGAAGCCGCAGACTGGAACGGTGCTCACTGGGTTTCTGTGGCATTGGCACAGCCCCGGGTGCTGCTGGCATCCGTCAGCCTTCCTCGGGATGGCTGGGCCACCACCCTTTTCAGCCCAGGGCCATGGCTGTGGGAGTTCCTTCTGTTTTCAGCATGTCAGAGAAACCGGCCCTTCACGGAAAGCATGAAAGCTCACTTCTTCGGCCCGAGGTGGCTGATGAAAGAGTCACTGTGAAGGGTGAGCAGGAGGGAAAGGATGATGGAAATTTCCACTGCCTTCGAGGTCCTTTTTCTGGGGTTGGTTTAGAAGACTTCATCCTTCCATCCTCGTACCTCCTTCCACAGCCTCTCCCCAAAAGCAGACTCAAGGCCCAGCTCCTGGGAGGAAGCATGCAATTGATACTCTTTGCCCGCCAGGATCTCTGATCGCATAGTCCATAGGGAGTTGTACTTCTAACCTAAGTCCACACTTCTCCTGGTGGTAAAAATCCACCAAGTTCCTCAGGAAAAACATAGTCTGTCTTCTCTCATGTACTTTATGCCTCAGAAAACCATTAGAGAGTCAGCTATGAGAATGCTTAAGTTCAGATCCTGACTTCTTCTTGTTAGGTGCCACTGAGCCAGCTACAACTCCCAGCGATCAATGTGAACAATGTAACAGCAGTATGAACAACAGACTGACCTTTGCTGTATCCACCTCTCCATCCCTGATAGCCTCTCCATCTCTGATAAGCTTGAGCCCTTTGTTACAATCACCATGTCAGTCCATTTTGCTAACAGTCTTCCTTTACTTCTCTGACAGTTTCCCACCATGGTATTGTTTTCCAAAGACAGGCCCATACTAATTTTTATTGTTTTGTACCACCTGTGACTCATAGTGTGACCCCATGTACAACAGCCCTAAACCCTGCTCTATCCTATGCCAAGCTTATTATCTCTGACACATCTGTCTCCATTACCTGAGTCACAGAGTCAATCTGTCTCATCCAAGGTCTTCCTCTCCTGCACTGTCCCTCCACCCTCCCAAGCATGACATCACTCTTCAAGAACTGGTCCGTCCTTGCAACATGTCCGAAGTTTGTCAGATGGAGCTTCAGAATCCTTGCCTCCAAGGAGCAGCCTGGCTTCACCCTCTCCCAGATGAGCCTGTTCTCCTAGCAGTCCAGAGTATATTCAATACTCTTCTCCAGCACCACAACTCAAAGGCATCCCAAAGTATGTGAGACATATTGTCACCCTTCTTGCCTCTAAGGAGCTCTCTGGTTGTACTTCCTCTAAGACAGACTTCTTTGTTCTCTTCTCAGTCCCAATTCAGTCCTCTTCGCCAACACTGTAACTCAAAGGCATCAATTCTTCTGGCAGCCTTAGTCATAGTCCTGACGTAGCCCTGCTCTAATCATGTGTCTTTGAGTAAGAGACACCGTCACTAGGGTTCGCTTTCCTCTTCAACACAAATGGAATTGATCTACTTGAGAATGAGTAGAAAGCACCAAGCAATGCCTGCGGTGACTTGGATCAGTCTTTGGGAAACGACATCATGCTGGGAGACTTTGAGAGTGAGAGAAATAGAGGAAGACCCTCCCCAAGATGGATTGGCAGATATTGTACAAAAGGGCTCAGTTGTATCAGAGATGGAGAGGACCCTTCTCTGGGTCTCCTGGGCTTTTCTTTGCTGCTTGCCTGTCTCTGCTCTTCAATCCATAGCAGCAGAGAGAACCCCGTCCAAGAGAGCAGGAGGGCCTGGGCTTGGACGCAGGGTGTAGCACACCTAATTCTCACCCAGTAAACGATGCCCAGTGAGATGTTCTTCTTCATGGAAAACACAAAATTTGGACAGAGAATCCTAGACATTGGACCTTGCTTTTTAGAAACAAACATTCTTTCTCTCTGTACCAGGATTTGAACACGGAATCTTTGTGGAAAAGAGAAGTTACTTTTTAATAAAATGCCCTGCGCCTCATTTTCCACTGGCATCTGACTTTGTGGGCTTGTGTGGGTAGAGGAGAAAGGAGAACAGGAAGTCATTTTTAACAGAAACATAGATTCAGCAATAAGGGTCCAGATGCTAACGTGGTGTCTGCCATGTAGTCAGTTCTGATCTCTGTCCCTCTTTCATGGTGTAATGCTTGCATCTGGCCATAAAGGAAAGATAGAGGAACTTGGAGCCCACAGCCTGCATTCTCGTGAGCTATGTGCCTTTAGACAAACCGTGCAACCTCTCTGGGCCCCAATTTTCTAATCTTAGTAATTGCCAGTAATCACAATTTTTAACTACATCACAGGATGGTTGCAAAGATGGAATACAGTACCCTTCACCTTTCAGAAGTTTGCCTTACGACTCTTAGTACCTGTTTTCACTAGTCAAAAGAATGGAAGAGTTTTGATGTTATGGGAAAAGGTGAAAAGTGACACTAGCATTCAGCCTTTGTTTTGCAGCCCTGCATTGAAGAGGGAGTGCTGAGCGGTCAAGGTGGTGTCTCCAAGCTCCCACCCTGGGAACTTCCCGCGGCACCTCAGCATCAAGGGGCCACAGTGTGGGACTGAGTCTGTGTCCACTGAGTGCTAGTATTCATTTAGGTTGATTTGGGAGGTTTCTTTGAAGTCTGGGATCTGTTGAATTTATTTTTTTTCTCCCTTTCTTATAAACTAAGCTGCTCCTTGGAGGCAAGGATTTTGAAGCTCCCTCTCACATACTTTGGACACATTGCCAGGTGGGAACAGTGCTTGGAGAAGGCCATCATGCTCGGAAGGGTGGAAGGTCAGCGCAGGAGAGGAAACCCCTGGATGAGATGGATTGATACAGGAACTGATATAATGGGGCCAAGTGTCAGAGACAGTGAGAATGGCTCAGGGTGGAGCAGGGTTCAGAGCTTTTGTACGTAGGTTGCTATGAATGGCAGGCGACTTGGTGGCAGATAACAGAAAGAACAATTGTATCTTTGCTTTATGTCATCTGGACTTACAAAAGGTTTTACAGCAAAGCTCTGCTTTAGTATTAGCAGAGGAAACCCTGTAATAAAATGAACCACTTGCTGTTGAATCAATTCCAATTCCTGGCAGCCCCGAATGTGTCAGATTAGAACTGTGCTTCACAGAATGTTCAGTGGCTTAAGTTTTCTGGAAGAAGATCTCCAGACTTTTCTATTGATGCACGTCTTGGTGGACTCGAACTCCAACTTGTTTAGGCTGTAGCTAAATCTATAACTGTCTGGATCACCAAAACCAAACCAGACCAGACCCATGGCTATCAAGCCAGTTCTCTTAGTGACCCTCTAGAACAGACTAGAACCGTCCCACAGTTTCTAAGGCTCTTATATTTACAGATGCTGATGACTACATGTTACTCCCTCAGAGCAACTGGTGGGTTTGAACCACCAATCTTTCAGCTAGCAGCCACAGTCTTTAACCACTCTGCCACCAAGGCTTCTTCCTGCACCGCCAGAGACTCCAAATATAATGCAATTGCTTTGTGAGTGGCAAAACATTCTAAGTGTATTGGTTAGTTCCCCATCTTTATAATTGTCGTTAATGATAATAATTATGCATCTGTTTTGTGTGATGTGGGTACATTTCAGTCCATTCTCAGTCATGATTCAAACCAGGCCTTTTCAATGCTTGCAGCCAAATATTGATCATTGTTGCTTTCTGGGGACAAAAGCTTAAGTTCCTTCCATCTGCTGTTTCTTTTTGCAAACAGCCCCCAGCCAAGCAGAAGGGGAGATCAGAAACGTGTTTGAGAAGACAGGGCTCTTTGGAAAAACTGCTGATATGGAATGTTTATGTAATTTCAGAGAAGGGGGTGGTGGTTTTGTTTTTTAGGTGTAATGCAAGTAGAGTTTATTGCTATTTGGGCTTTTAATTGGTTTATGAGTATTTTTTATAGTTTCTTATTTTAATGTTTACCGGTCCCCAGATGCACAAATTTACTGACATCCATGAAGGCATTGATACATGGTTTTGTTGAAATGGCAAAACTGGAGGCATTGTATGAATCAGAAATTGTGCCCCACTCAGGAGCCACTAATTTATTTAATGTGATTTGGGTTGAACAGCTGCTCCTCACCATAGTCGACAAAAAACAAATGTCAACTGTTCCCCAGCAGAGCTGGGGTGCCTGGGGGATTGGAGAAGGATTCTAACAGAGGCAGGTCCAGTCCATGTGGCAAGGCTTCCGTCTGGACACTCTGCCTGCTCCCGTTTGTGGGACTCAGCATGGTTTCTCTCTATGATGGAGGGGACCTGACAAACACATGACCCATGTGTCGTTTCTAATTGGTTCTGTGACCTTGGAGATCCCTGGACGGGGCAGATGCCCCAGTAACTGAAAAGGTTTGAATCCACCCAAAATGCATGGCAGAAGTCCAGCCAGAATGTATCTGAGAAGAGACGATGGCGTGATTTAGGCTCTAGTCCCTTGGGCGTGTTTTCAGAAGGGACCAGTCTCTGAGGATGGTTACCAAGCTTGGTAAAGACTCAGCTCATTGCCGGAGAGTCAGAACTGACTGAGACTTGACCTTTTGGATTTCCCAGGCTGTCCATTGTGCTGGAAGAGATTGCTCATTTTTCTCCCGAGGAGCTACTGGAGGATTCGAAAATGAAAGAGAGGCATGGCCTTTACGCTAGAGGTGCAACTCCCTCCAGACTGTGTAAAAGGTCACCAGGAAGGAGGAAGAGTCTCAACAATGGATGCAGATCCAACAGTGATTGTGAGGTGAGCAGCAGCTCAGGCTCTGCTTGTGTCCCTCGTAGACAGGGTGTCTAGGAGTAGGAATCAACCACATGGAACCAAATAAGAAAAAAGGAGCCTCCTGGATAAGGACTGAGAGAAGCACGTCCAGGAAAAGGCAGCCATTGGAAGCCATCTAGAGCAAAGGAAATTGGTTTCAAAGCAACCGGTGGTTATGAGACTTTTACAAACAGGTTTACTTTCCAGCGTCAGTGAGGTGCTAAGACCTCCGAACACTTTTCCTGACTTCATGATTTTCTGCTGAATCTGTGATTTTTGCCACAAGGATTCCAATGGATTTGTTTTGCTATTTTGTTTCTATGTGGTTGTTTGTTTTGCTATTTTATTTCTTTAGTAATAGCATCCTGATTATAGACTTTGTGTCCTTTTAAAAATCTTTTTTGCCCTAATATAAAAGAGATACCTGTATATTACACACAATTTTAAAAAATGCCTATATCAGAATAATCAGAGTAATCAGAACAGTCAGCAAATCCACCACCCAGAGAAAATAATTGTTGACAATTTCCATTAAGCATCTTTCCGGACTTTTTTTCTGATGAGGATTTTTAACTTTTGGACAAGCATAGCTCATATGTAATTATGCATTTCTGTTTGGGTTGCTTCAAGGGTCACCTCTGATGATTCCCAATGTCATTGCAGCGGCACTGACAAATGTAGCTACCCCCTTTTCTTTAGCCCACTTAGGGCATCCTTCTTAACAAGTAGCTAAACATGGCTTTGCCATTCTTATTTTCTCCATTTCTCTTCTGTCCTTCCAATAGGCATCCTACTTCTCAGCTATCTGTCCTTCTTTCTATCTGCCCTTTCATCCACACATAACTCAACAATTTGCTCTTTCATCAATGCAGCCAACTCTAGCAGCCTGGTTTTCCTTCCATCTACCCATCCGTCCGTCCATCCATCCATCCATCCATCCATCCATCCATCCATCCATCCACTCACTCATCCATCTGTTCATTGAGCTCTGCTAGATATTGTGTTTGGTGGTATAAAAATGTAGAGGTGAATGATGCAGGTAGGACCTCGCTCACTCAGATATACGTGTCTCTCCCCCAAATTTCCATCTGCTCTGAAAATAAGGGGTCATTAAGCGTCCAACATAAGATGGTTGTAGCCTCCAACATATTGTACCACTATGAAACTGACCAATTCCAGTCGGCTCCCTGGAGGACACCTCAGTATACCTTTGGAAGCTCTGATGGCCTAGTCCCTAGGGAGTTAGTTGCACAGTCAAGCCGGAGTCAGTGCTTCCTGGCAGTTCAACTCCACCAGAGGCTCCACAGAAGAAGGGTGAAGAGTGATCTCTGCCCAGGCCGTTTACAGCCTCAGAAAACTCACTGGAGGGTCAGCCATGAACCACTTCCGACTCAATGGCCGTGAGAGAGAGTGAACCGGCAGGTGACTTGGGATATGGCAAGAAAATTCCTTCTTTATCAGAGTAGGAATTCTGTACACCCTGTGTTCTAGAAATCCTAGATGCAGCCCCTGCCTTCAGGAGACCATGGGATGGACCGGACATCAGAAGCAAGGCTGAAAGGACAGCAGCATTTTTCCCCACTTTATTTTTATTTTATATTGGTTTGCATCCAGAATTCATATATATATATATATATCTCGTATGTGGTTCATGTGCATTGCGTTTCACTTATTCCTACACTCCCATTGTGTTCCAAACGGGCGCTTCACAAAATGAATCACCATTGATCTGTGCCCACCACTATCCTGTCCTTTCAGGTCCCTATTGGATCTTTCCCAACTCCCTCAGCTCTAAGACAGCAACGTTTTATAAAGCAGCCGCCTCGCCACGCGACCCTGATGGATTGCCTTTATCAAAGAGTGATTTTTGATTCTTTCAGGCTTCGTTCTTTTAAGCTTCATCTTCCTAGGTCTTTGTGAGAAAGCAAAGTTGTTTTGTTTAGGTTTCCACACCATTTCGCTCTCCCTCGGGGTTTGTTCCAGAGAAGGCACAGCTTTGTGTAAAAGAGAGAGAGAGAGAGAAAAGGGTAAGATTTATTTTTTGCTAGTAAAATATAACACGGAGCACAGCCCAGCCACAGGGCAACATACCTCATTGGACGCCGGCAGCAGTTTCAGTAAAATGTTCCGAGCATGAACAGCAACCGCCCGGCCCGCAGACAGAGGATTGCTATGTTTTTTCCAGGGAAGTGGGGTTGTTTCTTTTTATGGTGCCATTTCAACTTCCTAAGACTGCCAAAGATTTATAAGGAAGTAATTCCCCCCAGTGGGTCTTAGTGACATCCTAAGGTTTTACACAAGCCATTTATGAAATTGCTAGAACTTTTCCATGAAAACATTTCCATGTCACCAACTTAGACCCATTTATTACATTTGTGAAACCATACTGTATATATATGTATTTTTTATACGCACACATATACACATATGCATTTAAAACACCAAAATATTTTTAATAACTCTAGCCCTGTGAGAAGCCTCAGAGATTAATTCTAAAAATGAATGGAAACACCCCAGGTGATTGAGAAAGAAGCTGATGATGAATGGGCCCTGGCTCCGAGCGGTCCAGACGTTAGTGAACAGCCAGCTGCCTCTCTGTGCCTTCTAATCTTCACTTTCTCCTCCCTGCATCTCCACTAGGAGTCTGGCTGCTCCGAGGTCAGTTACAAAGATAGGAGAACCTCTTTGAAATTTGGGGTCAAAAGAGCAGAATCTGAGGTCTACTTTCATTCTCTTTCTTATTAGCTGAGTGGCCCTGTGCAAGTTACCACCCCGTTCTCAGCTGGTCTCTCCATATCTAAAAGGAAGGAATAATCATAATAACAATAATGTTCACATGATGCAATACCATGCAGCACGAAGGAGCTTTAATTTTGTAAATCACTCACTACCTAACTTTGGGAGGGACTGGAGAGCATTATGCTAAGTGAACTAACTCAGGCCCGTAAGGACTAAGACTGTGTAAGACCATTATTGCAGGACGTTTATGAGAATCCAGGGTGAGGAGAAGGGGAGCAGAAGGGTGAGGATGCTGAGATATATATAATCCATACTGAAGCCTATAGTCTTTGATCTTCATCAGTAAGTGCTTCGTGTCCTTGTCACTTTCAGGAAGCAAATTGTGTCTTTCCAGAAGATGTGTCATCTGCATATCAGAGGTGGTTAATGAGCCCTCCTCCAAACCTGATGTTTTGTTCTTTCTCATATAGTCCATCTATTTTGGATTATTTCCTCCACATACAGATTGAGTAAGTACAGCAAGAGGATAGAACCCTTACACACTCTTTTCTTGATTTTAAAGCTTTTGGTATCTGATTTTCTTTTTAGGCCTACTGAAAACGCGGCAGTGAAATTGAGATAGTGTTTGTTGTTGTTCTGTGATGTGATGACT
This sequence comes from Elephantulus edwardii, assembly GCF_000299155.1. Lineage (NCBI taxonomy): Eukaryota > Metazoa > Chordata > Mammalia > Macroscelidea > Macroscelididae > Elephantulus > Elephantulus edwardii. Next base: position 15,761,586 of record NW_006399818.1, read on the forward strand.
ACAACTCATCGTGATCCTCTGAACAGCAGATGTGAACCTTGCTCTCTCCTGTGCCGTCCCCACCATCCCTGTCACGCTCAAGCCATTGCTACACTCACTGTGGGTTTCATTGAGGGTCTTCCTCTCTTTCTCTGACCCTACACCTCTCCCAGCATGATGTGTTTTTTTTTCCAAAGACTGGTACTTCCTGACAACATGCCCACACCGTGTGAGGCAGAGTGTCACTGTTCTTGCCTCTAAGAAGCACCCTGATTGCACTTCCCCCCAAGAAGGACTTGTTTGTTCTTTTAGAAGGTAATATTAATTTCCTCTGGATACAAAACAAATGATGTACTTAAACAATTTTTTTGGTTTGTTTAATATCAACTTGTTTAGAATTGGCGAAGAGTTAATTTACTTAAATTCCTACCAGTTGCAAATTCTATTTGAGTTGTGGTTGTTGGGATGTGCTGTCAAGTCAAAATCTACACATGCCTTACCCTCCAGCAAGTTTTCAGAGGATGTAAATCACACGGGAAGACTTTGCCCATATTTCTCCCAAGGAACAGCAAGTGGATTCGAACCATATGCTTTTGGGTTGGCAGTGTAACAACCATACCACTAGGCCACCAGAACTTCCTGTTGGATTGTTGTTATTATTCGCCACTGAGTCCGAACTGACCCATAGTTGACTCTCCAGAGGGTTTTCAGAAGCTGTAAATGGCATGGGAGGAGATTGTACATCCTTCCTCCAAGGAGCATTTGGTGGAGTCAAACTGTGTGCGTTTTTCTATGGGATGAATCAAATTTGTTGGCTCAGTTCCAGTTCATAGCATGTCTTTGTGAACTGACCGATAGGATTTTCTTGGCTGTAATTTTATGGAAGTAGATTGTCAGAGCTTGCTCTCACAGAGTCAGAGGGTGTGTTTGAACCCCCAACCTTTTACTTAAAGTAGAATACTTACACAACATGGGCTCCCATCCATTTGGATTGAGCATATACTTTTAATATTTTCTAAGTGTGGCAAGTGGAGCTTCTCTCCCTTGAGCTGCTTTTTTCAAACTTTCCAAGACATTTCAACTTTGGATAGAAGACAAGAAAGGGGCTATCTGATAAAGGAAGAGGTTGGTTTTGTTTTTTATTTCCCCCTCAAGATGCAGTTCAGGAGAGTTGAGGTTATTGTCAAGCACAAACAGATTCGCGGCTCCTTCTGCCTTAAATGCTGCCTTCCCAAAGAGAGATTTTTATTAAGATAAGAATATCCAATTTCCCTCTGTTGTTCTTGAGATGCTGTGCTCTGTCTTTCATTTGCATATGTCTTCATGTTGCCTTCTAGAGGGTGCGATTATGGAAAAATAAAATGGGATGAAATAATACGGGCAGCCTGCTGCACTGATTGATATTCAGCCCTGGTCCTCAAGGCTCCACATGCCTGAAATACAGATTTCACTCTGGAAGAGGAATACAATGGATGGCCAACAAATGTGTCTTGATTAAACTAAGAAGTAAAGAGAAGAGGTGAGGGAGAGAGGGAGATAGTGGGGATGGTGAATCCAGTCTGTAATAGCAAGTTGGTGGCTAGAATTTTCCCTGAAGTGCTGAGAAGTAGAACGAGCCCACGCGTCTAGCCTGGTGTGTGAGGGGGTCTGGAAAGCGTCGGAACTGATTATTTCCCCCTCTGTTCTCCAGAGTTATGCCAATGAAGCTGGTAAGGCCTCTGTCTTGTTCTGATTCTACCAAATTCTAGCCTGGGGCCTGGCAAATTGTAGGTGCTTGGAAATGCTCGCTAAATGGAACATTACGGTTGACCTGATAGTTCCTTAATGAGCATAGCCACTTGTATTTACAGAGTATGTGTTAAATGACGCGGATACATACTGAACGGCTAGTAGCCAACTCTGTCCACCAGAATCCTTCGGATCAGTGAGTATGGCCCAGCAGGGTCACTGGTTCCTTCAGTCATTTGGTCTGAACTGTTGGCTGTACCACCTCCCCAGGTAGTGCAGAGAGTTACACACTTGGGGGCTAACCCATAGGGTGGAGATTTGAGCCAGCCCCGAGTGCCTTGGAAGAAAGGCCTGGCAGCCAGCTTCCACAGAATCAGCCCTTGAAGGCCATACAGAGCACAGCTGCACTCTGACACACACGGCATGGCTGTGAGTTGGAGCTGACTTGACGACAGCTGGTTTTCGTCTTTTGTGGGTTTTTGAAAGTTAAATTCCTTGTTGTGTTTTGTTTTGGTTTTTATTCTGATTTGGGTGAAAGTTTACAGAGCACTTTGTTTTTTCAGTCAATTATTTAGACACATTTTGTTCCAGAACATTCATCACAGTGCCCACAGTGTTCATCCATTCCTTCCATGGAATTGCTTCCAATGGAATTCCTTCCTTTCTTTCCACCCATATTAATAAGCATCATCTGTTAAGTAAGTCTCTGCTTGCCCCTCCTCGCCTTCCCCAGTAACCAACCATACTGTCGGCTGCAAACATGAACCTTCTCCCAGCCTCGCTGATAAGAAGGTGCCAGCATCTGCAGGTGACCCCCATTTTTTCTAGTAAGATGTGGACGCCATCCAGTCCTCGCCCTAGGGACCTCTCAGAGGCACCTCCCAGTGGTCTCCCAGCTTGCAGTGTTTACTCAAACCCTGGTTTTCACAGTTTCTATGCAAACAATGGTCTGGCTCTTGACAAAGATCACATGATGACAGCTCAGTGCTCTTCAACATTTCTTACCAACTTTCCACATGCATCTCAGTCACAGGTGGGATCCTGCCCCTTGTGGGGAGGGCATCCAGTGGAGAGTGAGGACATCGTGGGCAGCTGGCCCTGACCTCTTCATGTAAGAGTCCATTCAGAGAAGGGACTTGGGGCCAGCTGGATTGCAGGATGCAAGAGAGCTCTGCTTTCTGCTTGTTGTTTGAGCTTGGGTAAATCCCCAACTGTTCTAGTACTTGGTCTTATCTGCAAAATACAGATGGAACCAGCCCTACCTTAAAGGACTGTGTGTGGGTCAAAGATATACAATCCAATCATAACCTGTGCAGAGGGCTCATTGATGGTGGTTCCTGCTACTACACCTCCAGCTCACCTGGGCTGGGGCTTTACAGACACCTGAGATACCCAGAGCCAAGGTGTATCACAAACACCTGAGATACCCAGAGCCAAGGTGTAGCCAAGGGATAAGATAGGTATGTACCCTGGACACCTCTTGAGGTGGGTACCAACAAGCGTTTTCTGTTGGCCATCACCACTTCTTTCACCAGCTATGGGAGACCATTCAGCAATGTAAAGCTAATTACCATTTATACTATTTGCTGCAGCTCCCTGTCTCCCCAGACATACTAAAAAGAATCCCCCCAGAGGTGGGGACCCCGGGGTTAGTGCTGCTTTTGAAAGCCCCCCAATAAGGTGTTCATCCACAGCCAGTGATCCTACTAATTCTAAGAGAATGAGGGTTTTCCTTTGAGGGTCAGCATGGCCGGTGCCAAGGGCAAAGTACCAAGTGCAAGGTCACTCTTTGCCATCAAGTTGGAACCAGCTCACTGCTGACCCTCCGGTTTCTGAGGCTATAAACCACACCAGAGGAGGCTGCTTGTCTTTCTCCTGTAGAGCTGGTGGTGGATTCGAACTCCTGGAGAGGCTTGGCCCTTGGGTCAGCAGTGTACCCTCTGTAGACCTGAGCTTCATAAGGACCATGCACACGGGCTTACCTTAGTGAGCAGTTTGACATGTGTTTCACATCTTTGCGCTTTGATGCAGTGAAAACCGTGTGAAATTGTTCACTAGAGATTAGTCAGCACAAGTTAAGTTCCTGTTTTGCCTACTTACCAGGTAGTCTGCCACCACTGGGACTGACAATTTGGAAAGCTTTGATTCTGTAGGAAGATGCTATGGATTTGGGAGAGACAGACGCCAGCCATACCTAGAAGCAGAATCACTGATGATGTGGAGAGATGTGAAGTTGTTCACTACAGATTAGTAAAATAGTAGGCACAAATAAGCCTGTGCTTACCACGCTAGCGGGTAAATCTGCGTACCTGGACTCAGAATGCTTGCATTCTAAGCTCAACTCACACACAGCCTCCCTACCCTGCCTCACCCCCGTCTACAATTAAGTGCGACTCAAAGTCCCTGCTTCTGAGGTTCATCCTGAGGCAGTTCTTGGTGCATCCAGTACTTTTCACTCAGCACCACAATTCAAGGGTGTTCATTTGCATTTGGTCTTCCCTCTTCATTGGCCAGTTTGCACATCCATGTGATAGAACTAAAAATACCCTGCCTTGATCAGGATCACTTTAAGGTGGCATCCTTGCTATTTTAAAGAGATCCTTGGCGACAGATTTTCCAAACACAACAGGTTATTTGATTTCACGTTATTTGATTTGACTGCTGCTTCTATGGATCCTCATGACGTGAAATCTTCGACAGCGTCAATCTTCACGCATCACCGTGGACAGCACTCAGTCCAGGGTGTATGTCAGAGACTCGCAGGGGTGTAAGAGGCAGGGAAGTAGGAGACAGGCTACCCGAGTGCCTGATGTTTTTTAGAGCAAATTGGATGCTGGAGCCACCCAGCCTTCAGAAAACTTTCCTTGGAATGGGGGCTATCGTTTGTCTAAGAACACAGAGGACCCCCCCACCACCACCACCACCAATTTCCTTCTCTCATTCTGTGGGCCAGGAAAAAAGCTCCCAGGAACTGAGACCATCGGAGCTGCAGTGTGCCTTAGGCCAGACACAATCACCAGCTCTGTCTCCTGCCTGCCAGCTGGGCTGTACCCCTGGGCACCCCAGAGCCTTCTTCCTTGCACTCCCTCCCCTGCCCTTGCCCGCTGGCCCCACGCTCTCCTGAATGTGCCTTTCTGAGCAGCCACAATCAGGAGCCTGTTTCTGCACTGGGAAAAGGAGCAGCATGGAGGCTTTTAAACTTGCTGGGTAATTGAAGGTATTTATCGCTATTTGGAGAGCTTTGCTTGTTTTGCGTCCATTCCCCCTCCAGCTTTCAGAAATGGTGCACATGATGGGTTTGGGTTCCCCCCCCGCCCTCTGAAAACGATGCTTCTGGGTCCTTCCGCTGCCCCTGAGGCTGGATTCTGAATGCAGAGGTGCCTTCGCTGGGGTTTTGTCCATTCTTCATTCATGCCGTCCATAAACATTAACGGGGCGCCTCTGAGTTCCAGGCCCGGCTCCTGTTTGCAGACCACTCCCCCTCCCCCTCCCTCCTGTCTCCACTGCAACCACAGGCAGATGCATCCTGTCCCCACCAGCCTGAGTTCAAACCCCTGCTGTCCTCGCTCTGAGACACTGGTGCAATACTTAGCTTCTACAAAATGTCTTTGTTATCCATTTGTACAGTAGTCATGATAGAAGCTTCTACTGCACCTGCTCCAGATGTCCCAGGTTCAAGTCCCAGCTCTGCCACCACTTAACAGTAGTGACTCACAAGGCCGTGGAGAGAGGACTGCGTTAATGTCTGTCAACTGCTGTCACCATATCTGTTAATCTACTCTAAGTGTGCTCTGCTGTACATAGGGTTTTGAAAGGCCAGTTATATTTCAGAGTTGTGGTGCCGGAGAAGAGTCTTGAACATACCATGGACTGCCAAGAAAACAAATAGATCTGTCTTGGAGAGGATGAAACCAAGTCTTTCCTTGGAGGCTAGGATTTTGAAGCTCCGCCTCACTTACTTTGGGCACGTGGCCAGTAGAGATGGGTCCTTGGAGAATGACATCATACTCGGAAGGGTGGACTAACATAACAGGGCCGGAGAGGGAGACCCCAGATGAGATGGATTGATACAGTAACTGAGGCGATAGGGATTGGTGTGTCGGAGTTTGTGAGATTGGCTCAGGACAGGGAAGGGGTCAGAGCTGCTGTACGTAGAATCGTTATACATCGCAGGTGACTCAGTGGCACATAACAACAATAACATACTGGGACAGGTTTGGAAACAGGAGTGGCATCCACTTCCTAGATAACATGCCTAACATGCTTTTGGAAACTCTATGAACTTTTGATAAATGTCGATAGTTGTAGAGGGGCTTCAGGCCTTTTGTTCATAGGGTCCCTGTGAGTCATGCTCGACTTGAAGGCAATCGACAACAACAGTGCTATTGCCTGATTTTTAGATAGATAGATAGATAGATAGATAGATAGATAGATAGATAGATAGATAGATAGATAGTCTCTGGTAGCCTAGTGGTAAGAATTTATACTATCAACTCTAAGGCATAAGGTTTGAAGCCACCAACTTCTCTGCAGGAGGAAGATTGGAAATCTCCCATGTGATTTAAAGCCTCTGATACCTCACTGGAAGGTCAGCTATGAGTCATTCAGTCTCAACAGTACATAGAGACGTGTGTGTGTGTGTGTGTGTGTGTGTGTGTGTGTGTGTGTGTGTACAGTTGTCACTGGGTCAGCAGCCACCAGTGACAGCCCTTGTATGTTAGAGTAGAACTGTGCTCTAGGTACTGATATTTCTACTTTTCAGATGTTGGTTTCTGTCCTCAGAAGTAGATCATCAGGCCTTTTTTCCAAGGTGCCACTTGGTAAATTCAAACTTCCACCCTTTCAATTAGCCAAGTATTTTGCTTCCACCATCTGAGACTCCATATACATACACATGTGTTGATAGCTACCCGTCATCTGTCTGTTTATCATACTATGACCAAGGCAGACTAGGAAGAAAGGCCTGGCAACCTATTTTGCAAAACACTGGCCAGAAAACCGCATAGATAGCAGTAGAACATTTTCTGAAACCATGCCAACTGGCAGCATTTCTATGGATGGTGAAGAGATTGAGATTGTTCACAGCTTTAGTCGGCTTGGCTCCATAGTCAACACTCTTGGCACCAGGAGCCAGGAAATTAAAAGACGTATTGCGATGAGAAAGTCTGCTGTTAGAGACCTCTCCAAAGTAGTGAAGAACAATTGTGTCTCTCTGGAGACTAAGGTACGTCTGATACAGGCCATGGTCTTTGCAATCACTTGTGCATCAGAGAGTTGGACAATGACTAAGGAGGATAGGAGGAGAACTGATGCCTTTGAGCTGTGGTGCTGGAGAAGAGTACTGAATGTACCATGGACTGCTAGGAAAACAAACAGATTCATCCTAGAAAGGGTTAAACCGGGCTGCTCCTTAGAGGCAAGGATTCTGAGGCTCCTTCTAACTTACTTTGGACATGTTGTAAGGAGGGACTAGTCCTTGGAGAGGGACATCATGCTTGGGAGGGTGGAGGGACAGCGCAGAAGGGGAAGGCCCTCTATGAGGTGGATTGATTCAGTGACTGGGGTAGTTGGGATGGGAGTGTCGGAGACATTGCAGTTGGCACAGGACAGAGCAGAATTTAGGGCTGTTGTACATAGGCTCACTATGAGTCGCTATCGACTCAACATCACATAACAACAACAACCCCACGGAGCAGGAAGCTCTGATGACATTCTGTGGGGAGTTGAACAGCTAACCGAAAGGCTGAGCCTCCCTGGCAGTTCAAGTCTACTAGCAGCTCTGTAGTAGAAAGATACACAATCTCGCCCCACATAATTTACAGCCTCGGAAACCCAATGGAGGATCAGCTATGAATCACTTCTGACTCAGCAGCAATGTGTTGACCCCATGAAGCAGAAACCCTAGGGGCACAGTGGCTAAGCATTCAGTTGCTAATCAAAAAGGAGGTTGTTCAAACCGACCCACCAGGGCAGAAAGACCTAGAGAGCTGCCCTCTGAAAATTACAGTCCACAAATTCCTTGGGGTGTATCTACTCTGTCACATGGGGTCTCTGTGAGTCAAATGATGACTCAGTTTTCAAACAGCAAACTCATAGAGTTGTTTTAGAGAATTAAATGAATAGACAGTAATCCTAGCACTACATTAAGAAAAGTTGATGCCTTTGAACTGTGGTGTTGGAGATGAACGCTGTTTATCCGATGGATTGCCAAAAGAACAGATAGATTTGTCTTGGAGAAAGTGTATCCAGAGTGCTCCTTGGAGGCAAGGATGGTGAAGCTTCATCTCACATACTTTGGTCATATTTCTAGGAGAGGATATTCCTTAGAGAAAGGCATCATGCTTGGAAAGGTGGATGGACGGCAGAGAAGAGGAAAACCCTCAACCAGGTGGATTGATACAGTGTCTGCAGCAATGGGCTCTAGTGTGTCAGAGATTGTGAGGACGGCACAGGATAGGACAAGGTTCAGGTCTGCTGTTCATAGGGTCGCTATGAGTCATACTTGACTCAACGGCATCTAACAACAACAGCAGCACTATGTGGCGTGGAGCAAACATTTCCTAAATACTCATTGTCCATAAGTAATTGTAGTCAACATTGACACCTACCCTGAACAAGTGGAATTTTCCTAGACCACCCAGATTGCACATTTACCACATTCTTCTGATGTCCTGGCTTCCTAGGTCTTGACTTCTCTGCTTAGTGAAAAATACACTTGGATTTCTGACTCTTCCCCTACTCGATATTACAACCTTGGACTAGTTCCTTAACTCTCTGAGTCTGGTAGAACTTCTTTCTGAAGGGTCATGGAGAGAATCAGTGTGGTCAGTGCGTAATACACATCAGTCCATGGTAGCCAAATGGGAGAAACCAGTTGTTGTTATGTGCCATCTAGTCGGAGCTGACCGTCCACTGGGTTCTCAGAGGCAGTGAATTGCATGGGAGGAGGAAATCGCTCATCTTTTTGCTGTGGAGTAGCTGGTAGATTTGAACCACTTGCCTTCAGATTGACAGTGCAGCTCCTTACCACCAGGCCACCGGAGCTCCGAGGAGAAAGCAGTATGAATGCATTTACTGCTGCTTTGTAAATTCTGCTGGCTGTGTCATCTCCAATGTGTATCTGTAACTACCTGGTCTTCCCCCCATGGCCGGTGTCCCTTGGTGTTGAGGACTTGAAATTAGTCCATTTCCTCCCCTGTCCTCTTCAATGTCCATTTCAGAGAAGGCTGTACATTCCAGACTGCTGTCCTAGGTGCCTGTGTTTGGAGAGGAAGTTTGTGGGTGTCTGATCAAACCTTAGCACTTCAGCAGTTTTTTTCATTTTAGAGTCCCAGGTATATTCTAAATTGGTACGTCTAATATTCCAAACCCATCACTGACACGCTGCACCATTTCCCTCAGTGAGCAGTTACCAGATCATAAATCCCTCACTAGAGGGTCTCTCTGCAGTGATAGTGTCTTACAAAGCGCCTGCCTCCAGCCAGCCACTTGGATGGGCACTTGACGTTCAGTCATCACGTCCAGATCCAAAGTTAGAGACAGTGCTCACACACTGTGCCTCCCGTGTTCCAGGCAGTCATTCTTGAGAATTGTAGAGCCCACTTTCTGCACAGGAAGGAGACTTCTCAATGAGACCTTTTAATATTATTCTGATTTTGGAGCCATTATTTTGTTTGGACAAGAGCCCAGCCTTCAGCTCATGGACAGCAGATTCATATCCTGTCACTGCTATACCAAATAATACAAACTTGACTTGAAGCAGCACCTATGTTCTCTTACTGTTCTGGAGGCCAGAAGTCCGGAATGGGGCTCTCTGAGCTCAAATCACAGTGCAACCAGAGCTGCATTCCTTTGGGAACCCCTGACTTTTTCCACCTTGTAGAGAGGCTGCCTGCATCCTTTGCTTATGGCTGTACCATGCTGACCTCTACATCTTTCATCAGATCTTCTCTGATTCTGCTCCTCCTGCCTCCCGCATATAAAGAATTGCAACAGTCCGTGCAGTGCTTGCTGCAGAAGGTCAAACACTGCAGCCTTCAATATGGATTGCATTACAACATCAATACAACAAAAATTCCCACTACTGGACCAATAGGTAACATCATGATAGATGGAGAAGCAATTGAAACTGTCAACAACTTCATCTAATATCAGTACACTTGTTATCAGCAGTCAGGAGATCAGGAGACACATTGTACTGAGAAAGTCTGCAGTCAGAGACCTCTCAAAATTATTGAGGAGTGATTATGCCATTTTGAGGACTAAGGTGTGTCTGACTTAGGCCATAGTCTTTTCAGTCACTTGTTATGATGCTGAGAACTGGACAGTGAATAAGGATGACAGAAGAAGAATTGATGCCTTTGAGCTGTGGTGTTGGAGAAGAGCACTGAATAGCTTATGGACTGCCAAAAGAACAAACAGCTATGCCTTGGAGAAGGTATAGCCAAGGCCCTTGTAGGCAAAGATGATGAAGCTTTGCCTCACAAACTTCACAATGGGTCTAGCAGAGTCTATTTAAAGGAGAGGGACATCATGCTTCGAAAGGTAGAGGGGTGGTGGAAGAGTGGAAGACCCCCAACTTGAAAGATTGACACAGTGACTGCAGCAATGGGATTGAGTGTGTCACATTGTGAGGATGGCACAGGATAAGACAGGACTCATGTCTGTTGTTCGTAGGGTCACTGTGAGTCATACTCAGCACAGCAACACCTCACAGCAACAACATGCATATACCCAGGATAACCTTCTCATCTCAAGATCCTTCATGTCATGTAGAGCGGCCCTTGTGGCATATAAGGTCACACGTCCACAGGTTGCAGAGGTCAGAGCGTGGCCATTAGCCTCCCTAGCACAGATGGTCACTCTCATCTTGCCTCAGTGTTGGCCATGTTCTCTCTAGAGGTGATGTGTGGGTATGGGCATCGGGTAAAGGCATTTCTCGTCTGCACCCCAGCTTCTCCATTACTAGCCGGTGAGCAGTCATTTGGTTTATTTGCACTTCCTCTTCTGTATGTGAAGACTGGAGTTCTCATCGGCAGTGTTTCAGGACTATTGAGCAGGAGGTCTGGTGGTGTAGTTGTACTGCAAACCCAAAGATGGCACCTCTCTCTGATGGTTTCAATCCCCCAGCAGTTCCGAGGGAGACAGACAGGCAGACTCCTCCCATATGATCGACAGCCTCCCAAAAACTCACTGGAGGGTCACCTATGAATGTGAATCGGTTCTGACTCCATGGCAATGAATTGGAGTTTTTAGGGTTTTTGTTGAGCAGAGATGGATCACCCCATAAATAAGATAAGCACAAACTTACCACTAACAGGGTGAACAGTTTTGCCACCCGGTGAAGAACATGTGAAGCTATTCACCACAGATCAGTAAGCAAGCATGAGAAAACCCATGTTTGCCTCACTTCCTGAGAACATTGTCCTTGTCGGGAATTGTCATTCAACAAGTGGCTTCAGGAAGGTGCTCTGGCATTGGGAGGGAGTCAGATGCCAGCCTTCTCTCAAAGCAGAATCTTGGATGTGGTTTAAAAAAATTATGAAACTGTTCACTCCAGATTAGGAAATAAGGACAAGTAAGCCCAAGCTTGCTTTGATTATTGTGTTATCTGACATTGGTGTCGAGAGCACGAAATGGAGTAATACGGGCAAAATGCACTGTTACCCCTCAGTAATGGAAGACGTTATTTGCACAAGGATTACTTTTATGTGTTCTTTAAATGTTCCTGTAACAACAGAGACCAATGTCTTGGTTTGGTCAGAAAGAGCGAGAGTCTTAGCATGCAGGTTGCAGAGTCTCTAATAACGGCCTGCAAGAAGCGGAAAAAACAAAGCCTGCTTCCCACGGACTGGCCCTGGACTCCTTTGGGAACAAAGGAGTTATTCAGCTTGACCGGCTGATAGGTGTGAACTGGAAGGGGAAGGGGAGCGGAGATTAAGCTGTCACAGGGTATTTTATTGTGGACACTGCAGATCAAGGCAGGATTCTGTGGCGGTGTTTATATTAAGAGACCCACGAGATACTTTATGGCCCCTGTCACGGCCCTGAGCCCAAATAACCCATTTGATCAGCCTCACACAGGTTATGCGATGTTTCCAGGAGGAATTAAGCGTAAATCTTTCAGTGTTTTCACTTGAGAAGGAAAGAGACTGCTAGAAATTTGAGGAGAGGTGAAACAGAGAAATTCAAGCTGGATTCAGAAGAGGCCAAGGAACAAGGGATATCATTGCTGATGACCAGTATAAATCTTGGCTGAAAACAGAGAATCACTGAAAAATATCTGCTTGTGTTTTATTGTTTAGGCAAAGGCTTTCAACTATGTGGATTGTCACGATGGGTAACATTACAAAGAATGGACTCAGAGGAACCTGTACATGAGCCAGGAGGCACCATTCGAACAGGACAAGGGGATACTGTGTCGTTTCAAATCAGAAAAGGAGTTCTGAGGGGCTCTATCTTTTCGCTAAACCTATTTAGTCTATGTGCTGAGGAAATAATCTCAGAAACTAGACAATATGGAGAAAGTAGCATCCGGATTAGCAGAAGACTGATCAACAACCTGCAATACGCAGGTGACATAACCTTGCTGGCTGAAAGAGAGGAGAACTTGAAGTTGTTCCTGAGGAAAGCATACAACCTTCAGGATGGGTTAGACCTTAACATCTTTACTGGGACAGGTAGCCAGGTATTTCTCTTGCAGAGCTGGTGGGTGGCTTTGAACCAGGTGGTGGTGATGTTGTTGTTATGTGCCAGCGAGTTGCCTGAGACTCATAGTGACCTCCTGTGCCAAGTCAGTCTCGCTGATTCCAACACACCTACCCTCTTACTTCTGAAATTTAGCCAAATTTTAAAAATCTTATGGATGTATTATTATTGCCTTCTGTTACTTGCTTCCAAAATGGCCATATTTGTTTGTCTGGTGTCTGTCTTTCCACCCCTGGAACAGCAGCTCTGTGGGCTTAGGAACCTGAGATGAGCTGACAGCTGGATGATTGCCTAGCACTTGGGGGGCATTTGCAGTAACAATTGATTGGCAGTTGTTGCTGTTCAGTGCCACTCTGACGCGTAGCAACTTTGCTAAAACAAAGCAAAAGCCTGCCTAATGCAGCTCCATCCTCACAGTCTCCACTGGCCTTTTTAAAGTACCAGAAAGCCAGGATGTCTCTTTAAAGACTAAGAAACATCTGACCCAAGCCACGTGTTTTTCAGTCGACTCATGGACATCTCCTTCCATGTAATTAACTGCCTTTGAAACAAACCCACTGGAGGTTCAACTATGGTTCAATTCCAACTTGACAGTACACAACAACAACAAAATGTTAAAGTTGGACAATGAACAAAGAGAACCTAAGAAGATCTCTAGTGACATAGTCCATGGGTCTATAGAAACATAAATAGTAATCTAAAGGCAGCTGGTTCAATCCTACCAGCATCTCTGAGGGAGAGAGATGGGGCGCCTCCTCCCATGTGAATCACAGCCTCAGAAAACCCTCCTGAGGGTCACCTGTGAGTCTCCTCCAACTTGACACATGAGTTTTCGGAGAGAAGGAGAGTTGATGCCTTTGGATTGTGACATTCACAAAGAATACTGAATACACCATGGACTGCCAAAGTCACAAATCTGTCTTGCAAGAAGTACAACCAGAGTATATTCCTTAGAAACAAAGACAGGGAGAGGTCATTTTACATAATTTGGTCGGTTATCAGAATGGGCCAGTCCCTGGAGAAAGACATCATGTTGGGAAAAGCAGAGAGTCAGCGAAAAAGAGGAGGAAGATCTTCAGTGAGATGGGTTGATTCAACGATTGCAGCAGAATGCGAGGACAGTGCGGGAGTGGGGCTGTGAACTTGCTATGGGTCATATCTACCTGAAGGCACCTAACAAGAACAGCACTGTGGTAATTAGTATTTGGAGTCTGCATCCATGATTACGACTTCATTCTTTTTGGACCAGTAATTAAAGGAAAGAAAGGAGAAAATGTTGGAAAGGCATCTGCTTGGTTACTAGTAACATGAGACTAGAAGTATTCGAATTCAGTGTAGAACAGTTTTATGAAGCAGTGCTTTTGTTGTTGTATTGTTATTAGGTGCTGTCAATCAACCATGACACACAGCGACCTCATGCCCAGTGGACCTGAAACCTGCCCTGCACCATCCCTGTGACCTCTGACATGCTCGAGCCCATTGAGGGGCTTCCTCTCTGCCACTGACCCTCTACTGTCCCCAGTATGGTGACCTTCTCTAAGGACCGATGTCTCCTGATATTGTGTTGTCAATATTCATATAATCTAAGGAATATTATACCTAAGCAATTTACAGGTGTATTTGCCACTTACTATTCTATGTTTAAAATTGGTAATAACAATTGAAGAGTTCTCAATATCTCATTGACAGCCGAAAGAACAAACAGACATGTCTTGGAAAAGGTGCAGCCAGAGTGCTCCTTGGAGGCAAAGATGGTGAAGCTTCACCTCTCATACTTGGGCCATATTGTGAGAAGAGGCTGTTCCTTGGAAGAGGAGATCATACTTGGAAGGAGGGAGGATCAGCAAAAGAGAGGAAGACCCCCATGAAGATGGAGTGACACAGTGACTACAGCGATGGGCTCAAGTGTATCAGAGGTGGTGAGGACGGCACAGGATAGCACAGGGTTCAGATCTGGTATAGGGTCACCATGAGTCGTACGTATGCCACTTGACGACACCTAATAGCAACAACAACAACAACATTATTAAGGATTCTATAGGTGCCCTAGTGGCTTAGAAGGTTAAGCACTGAGCTGTTAAGTGAAATGTTGACAGTTTTATCCCATCCGGAGCTTTGTGAGAGAAAGATGATAAGGCCATCTGATTACAAAGAAAGTTATGGCCTCAGAAACTTACAGGACAGTCCTAGTCTGTCCCATAGGGTCATTAGGTGTTGGAACTGACAGCAGTAACCATAGTCTGGTCTTGGAGGAGGCCTGTGGGACAGGAAGTGTGACACCCAAGTGACTGAGTGCCCCACCCCTAGCAATGCCACTGAGGAGGCTTCCCCATGGCCCTTTGGTTTTGTGATTGTTTGATTTTTACTGTCTTAAGAATCAGGTTCATCTCCTGGACAGCCTTGTGGTTGGTAAAACTACACTGCGTAATCTCTCATTTGATTAACTTGAAACTCATTCCCCATTTATTCATCTACTCACCGAGCATTCCCCAGGCTCCTGGGCCAGGTTTGGTGCAAAGCACTGAAGATAGAGCTGTGAATAACGCTAGCTGGACCCTGTTCTCAAGGGAAGTACCTTGTAGTCAAGGTGAGACAAAAGATACCAAACAGATAAGTAAGAAAATATGAGGTGGTGATAGAGTGCAGTTAAAGCAACAAACTACAAGGCTCTTGGACTATGACATGGCTTGATTTTGTTAGGAAATTATTGTAAAATATTCTGAGCACTCCTGCCAGCTACCCTAGATCCTACAACATTGGTAACGTTCATCTTTGACTTGCTAAAGGCAAACCAGACTATCATCTCCAAAGGGAATTTTTTTTTTTAAATCATGATCTGAATATTTGTATTTGACGTTGGAGTCTTGTTCATGGTCGTGCCTCTGGGGTATATTTCTGGGCAGTTATTGGGTGCTGTCAAGAGACTACAACTCATAGCGACCCTCTCAACAACAGATCAAAATCCTGCCGTCTCCTGTGTCGTCCTCATGAGCTCTGCCATGCTCAAGCCCATTGTTGCAGTCCCTGTATCAATACATCTTGTCAAGGGTCTTCCTCTCTTTTACTGACTTTTCCCAGCATGATAATGACGATCTTTTCCAAGGGCTGTTGCCCCTTAGAGCCTGCCCCAAACAAATATGTGCAATGAAGTTCCACCATCCTTTCCTCTAAGGGACACACTGGTTGTACTTCCTTCAAGTTATATTTGTTTGTTCTTTTGGCAATCAATAAGATACCCAAGACTTATAGCCAACACTGCAAGTCAAAGATAAAGATATCAGTTCTTCTTCAGTCTTCTTGATCCATTGTCCGATGTTCACATACATAAGCAACAACTAAAATGCCAGGGTTTGGTTCAAGCACACCTTAGCTCTTAGATGTTAATGGCTATTTGTTGAATGAAAAAAAAAGGAAGGAAAGAATGAGTGAATGAATGGATGTGACAGTGAATGCATACATTGACATCTAAAGAATCTAGATTGTTGGTGTTGTTGATTGCCTTTGAGTCGAGCACGACTCATAGCGACCCCATGAACAAAAGGCCTGAAGCCCCTCTATGACTACTGACATTGCTCAAAGTTCATAGAGTTTCAAGAGGCATGTTGTTTAGGAAGTGGATGCCACTCCTGCTTCCAAACCTGTCATAGTATGTTATTGTTATGTTCCATTGAGTCTCCTGCAATGTATAGCGACACTATGTACAGCGGCTCTGAATCCTTATGGGATATTCACTTCTGGACTCATTTATAGTATATAAAGGTGCTGTCATACTATTTGTTAATCATACTATTGTTACCATACTATTTGTTAATACTCTTTGTTTATCATATTATTTGTATGATACTGTTATACTATTTGCTAATCAATTAGCCCAACCTGGAGAGGCTGGGGTTCATCAGTCAAGGGCATTGGTGGATGGACATGCTGTTGTTATTGTACACCACTGAGTCTGAGTTGGCTCCTAGCTGACTTTCCAGTGGGGTTTCAGAGGCAGTAAATCATTTGGAAGAAGATTGCCCTTCGTTCTTCCCTGGAGTGGCTGGTGAATTCAAACTCTGTGCCTTTGTGTTGGCAGCATGGCTCTTTACCACTCGGCCACCAGAGCTCCCACTGATGGGCATAGAGATGAAAAAAGGGTACCTATTGTGATTACACAGTATATAGATTGAACAGTATGCAGCCTTTAGTATGGATTGCATCTCATTATCAAGAAAATAAAGATTCTTACCACTGGAACAATACTCAGTGTCATGATGGATGGAGAGGAGATTGAAACTGTCAACAGCTTCATCTTGCTTGGATCCACAATTAACACCCTTGGTACCAGCGGTCAGGAAATGGGAGATGCATTACACTGGGAAAATCTGCATTTAGGGACCTCTCCAAATTATTGAGGAGTAGTGATGTCAGTTTGAAAACTCAGGTACATCTCATTCAGGCCACTGTCTTTCCTATTACTAGCTATGCATCCGAGTGAATAAGGATGACAGGAAAAGAATTGACTGCTTTGAGCTGTGCTATTGGAGAAGAGCAATGAACATCCCATGGACAGCCAAGAGAACAGACAGATATGTCTTGGAGATGGTGTACTAGAGTGTTCTTTGGAGGCAAGAATGATGAGCCTTCGCCTTACATACTTTGGGCGTGTTGCTAGGAGGGGTTAATCCTTGGAAAAGGACATAATGTTGCAAAGGATGAAGGGTAGGAAGGAGAGGAAGACCCTCAACCAGGTGGATTGACACGGCAACTGCTGCAATGGGCTATTATTGTGTGAGGATGGCACAGGATAGAGCAGGGTTCAGATCTTTTGTTCATAGGGTTGCTATGAGTAGTATTTGACTCGACAGCACCTAACAACAACAACATGGTGATTCGCACTTGACTCTTAAGTGCATACTGCTAGAAAAGAAGAATCAGTAGTAAGAAAGGAAGATGGGACCTACATAGGAGGTGGGCAGGGCTCCGAATCCCCCAGCTGGCAACTGGCATTACTGACAAGAAGGTCATGTCCTTTGAGACTGCATCCTAACACATAGGCATGGCTTTTCTCCAGGTGAATGGCATTCACTTCTCTCTCTCTCTCTCTGCCTAAGAATAAAAAGTATTTATTATTTTAGCAAAAATCATGGTGTTCCCAAAATAAGTACAAATATTCCCAGTATTTCGTGTGTGTGTGTGTGTGTGCCATCAAATCAGATCTGACTGGTACAGGAGGAGATTGTCCCTCCTTCTCCAGCAGAGCATCTGGTGGATTCAAACTTGCGTACCTTTGGGATTGCAGTGCAGCTTCTTGCCACTAGGCCACCAGAGCTCCCTTATTCCCAGTATTTCTACAAATAAATTAAGGTTCATTTGAATAAGTCACCTGAGGACTCTTAGTCATTAGACGGTACAATTGAGATTTAACCCAGATCTGTTTGATGCTGATTCCCCCTGCTCTTCCTTCTTTTCCATTCCTCCTTTTGCTGGCATCTAGAAGTTTCCATTATCCTAAAGTGAGTGGCAGCTTGAATTAAATAGAAAGATGTATTAATGACTCGGGGTATTTTTTTTTTTACTTTGAGGAATTTCCTTTCTTTCTTGAAGGATTGCCACAATAAATGGGATTTGGTGAGAAATGTGGGTGAATGAATAGTGGATGATATACAGATGATGGATGGATGAGTGAGTGGATGGAGAGGTGGATGGAGAGCGTGGGTGACTAGGTAGTAGACAACAGATGGATAGAAGTAGATGATATCTAGATGGATGGACGAGCAGTAGGTCGTAGATTGTATGTGGGTGGCCGGACGGGTGGATAGTTGGATGACATATGAATAGACGGATGAGTTGGCCAGCAGACGGGGGCTATATGGATGACTAGATGGCTGGATGAATGAGTATGGATAGCATATGGGTACACAAATACACTGGCATAAAAGCTCATTGGTTCTAAGTAGCAGAGCTTCTCAGCAATACTCTGAGCCTCCTTTTAATCTGAAAAAAGAAACTGTTAGGCCAGCCCCATGTTTGCTTCAAGGGCAATGAGAAAGCACCAAATAAAAAGCCAGATTCTTTTGTTAAGTCAAGATGCTCTGCAGCTGTATGAAATTATTATCTATGTCTCTCTCGTCTCCCAGGACCGCCTGTAATCCCCCACACTGCACTATATTATGATTAAAGTGCAGGAGTAAGTCAAAATCTTCGTAACTCTGTGATCACTTTGGAAGTCCGCCAATGAGCTGCACAAATTCCTCTGCACCACCCCCACAACCCAGCTGCCCTACCCCCCGCCCCAGCTTCCCCAGTAATCTTTCCTGTGTGGAGGTTGCCAAAATTTTATGGCTAGTTGGTTATCTTATCCATCCAGATGGCTAGCATTCATTTCTGCCGAAATAAATCTGCAAGACCTCATCTGCCTTACTGATCTGGAAGTGTTGGGTGTAAGACCCAAAGAAATCTTAATATGCAGCCTCCTGAGACGGCTGGAGTGTGATGTGGCTGCATGCTTTTTACTCCACTTGGCTCTGGATTTTGTTACTCCATCCATCGTTATTTATATACTGTATAAGCAAATTAGGTGATTTGCTATGAGAAACCCCAACTTACTTTATGGCTTTTAATACACATGCTCATCTCAAGTTACTTAGAATTGGTTTTTATTAAGAAAAATTAAGCTGTGATTTATTACATGGTGATAAATTTGGAATATTGTGTGTGTGTGTGTGTGTGTGTGTGTGTGTGTGTCTCCCTTCCTCCGTGGTGTCAAATGGGCCTTTTAATTCTAGGAAAACACACGGGTGCAGTTATTAATTGGCCTCCCCGTTCTTGCTTTTAGAACCTTGGGTATTTGAGACACGCTGGTCTCATCCTTCCATTTTCAAATGAGATGCATTTGTTGTTGTCAGATGCACATCCACTTGGCTCTGACTTGTAGTGATTCTGTGTAGAGCAGAAGGAAGCCCTCCCTGTCTGATCCTGCCCCATGCTCCGTCTCTGCTGTTCTTAAGCCCACGTTTACCATTACTTAAGTCACCGTGTCAGCCCATCTCATTGAGGGTCTGACTTTCACTCATCCTCCACTTTTCTAGGCTTGATGTCACTTCCCAGAGATGGAACTCCCTATATAGCATACTCAGTGTGTGTGAGGTGAAATCTCATCATCCCTGCTTCTCAGAAGCCCGCTGATGGCACTTCTTCGAAGTTCTTCTTTTAAGCAGGCCATGGGATATTCAGTACTCTCTCAGTACCACCATTCAGAGGCATCAGTTTTTCTTTGACTTTCCTTATTCCCCTGTGTAACTTGCATATGCACGTGAAGCAACTAACAGTTCCATGACTTGGGTCAGGCACACCTTAGTCTTTACACTGACATACTTTCTCTCAAGTACCTTACAGAAGTTCTCAATGGCACATTTTCTACATGCAATATTCCTTTGATATTTTTCTTTCTTTTTTTTTTACTGCTGATTCCATATGTATTAATTGTGGATCCAACTAAAAGTAAAATATTGGCAGCTTCAATCTCTTCCCCATTGTCATGATGCTGCCTATTCTCACCACTGGACCAATTGGCAGCATCAGGATGGATGGTGAAGAGATTGAGATTGTACACAGCTTTAGTTTGCTTGGCTCTGTAGTCAACAGTCTTGGCACCAGCAGCCAGGAAATTAAAAGGCGCATTGCCATGGGAAAGTCTGCTGTTAGGGACCTCTCCAAAGTACTGAAGAGCAATGGTGTTTCTCTGGAGACCAAGGTGCGTCTGATACAGGCTATGGTCTTCGCAATCACTTCTTATGCATCAGAGAGTTGGACAATGACCAAGGAGGATAGAAGGAGAATTGATGCCTTGAGCTGTGGTGCTGGAGAAGAGTATTGAGAATACCATGGAGTGCTAGGAAAACAAACAGATTTGTCCTGGAAAGGGTTAAACCGGGTGGCTCCTTGGAGGCAAGGATTCTGAGGCTCCGTCTAACATACTTTGGACATTTTGTGAGGAGAGACCAGTCCTTGGAGAGGGATATCATGCTTGGGAGGGTGGAGGGACAGCGCAGGAGAGGAAGGCCCTCTATGAGGTGGATTGATTCAGTGACTGGGATAATTGGGTTGGGAGTGTCAGAGACAGTGCGATTGGCACAGGACAGAGCGGAGTTTAGGGCTGTTGTACATAGGGTCGCTATGAGTCGCAAGCAACTCGACGGCACATAACAACAACAACTATCTGACCAGCGATGAAGATTTTTGTTGTCTTGATTTTGAGGTGTAATTCATACTGAAGGCTGTACTCTTTGATCTTCTTCAGTAAGTGCTTCAAGTCCTTCTCCACTTTGAGCAAGAAATTTTGATGACTGTAATTTTGTTAGGCACACAGTTCAAATCCACCAGCTGCTCTGCATGAGAAAGATAGGTAATCTCCTTGCATGTAGTTCACTGCCTCAGAAAACCACTGGAGGGTCAGCTGTTAGTCAGCTCTGACTGAATGGTACACAGCAACAACAACATAAATGTAATCATAATTCCATTGGGATGTGAAATGTGGGTGAATAGTTTGCTGCTAAAAAGTATGTTCAGACAGAATCCTGGAGCTGTAGACCTGATCCTTGATCACAGTATTAGCAATTTCTTTACATTTGTATTGACTAATTTGATCCTTAAAACAACCCTTTGAAGTGGTTACTGTTATTATTCCCATTATACAGATGAGCAAACTCAGGGTGGTAGGAACCACTGTTTTTCCATGGTGTGGATGGGCAAACCTGAGGTAAAGAGCAATAACTTACCACTTGTTCCCAAAGCAAATAAACAATGAAATATGATGCTTATGTATCTTGGCTTAGTAGCAGCAAAGACTCTGTTCTAAATTATAGAACTGTCCAGTCTGTTTGGCATAGGGCTAACACACATAAGCAGAGTAGAGCTTCTCCAGGGGTGTTCAAGGCTGTGACCTTTCAGAAGCAGATCCCCGGGCTTTCTTCTGTGGTACCTCTGAGTGTGTTCAAACCTCCAACCCTTTGACTAGTCGTTGAATGCTTAACCACTACCCAGGGACTCAGTCAGCTATAGGAATAATAACATATTGAGAATCCTCCCTGAAGAAGTTGGTGTACATTTTCCTCTCACTTTGCTACAAACATAAACGAGTATCCAAACCAATAGAAACCTTTGAAAACATTCTCAAGGACATCATCAGTTGTTGTTGTTGTTGTTATGTGTCGTCGAGTCGCTTGCGACTCATAGTGACTGTATGTACAACAGCCCTAAACTCTGCTCTGTCCTGTGCCAATCACACTGTCTCCACCCATCCCGATTACCCCAGTCACTGAGTCAATCCACCTCATCGAGGGCCTTCCCCTCCTGCGCTGTCCCTCCACCCTCCCAAGCATGATGTCCAGTTATACATGCAAAAATAAGATGTGGAAAATTCTTGAGGATGTTCAGTCAAGTGCTATTTACAAACAGGAAAAATATAAGAATGAGACAACCAGCCAAAGATGCAGGGGCTCAGTTAAGCATGGTTGGCCACAGCTGCAAAATGGAAATGCTGATGATGTAGAATGAAATGCACTTTTTGTTGTTGTTGTTAGGGGCTGTTGAGTTATATGACACATTGTGACCCTTGATCAACACATCTGAACCTTGCCCTCTCCCGTACCACCCTCACAATCTCTGTCATGATCAAGCCACTTGTGGTCACTGTGTCACTCAATCACATTGAGGGTCTTCCTTTCTTTCCTTGACCCTCTGCCTTTCAGAAACATGCAGCCATGAGAAGATGTTTCTTTCCCTATCGGTGCAGCTGTTGTGACAGTTCTTCTCCATGAGGCTATTACGTACTTCACTGGCCCACCACATCCCCAAACACAATGTGGTCCTCCGGTAACTGATCACCCCGAGTCCACAGCACGTGAGTGGGAGCTCTGCTGTGCTCTTATAAGGTTTCCACTGGCTAATTTTTGGAAGTAGATCGCCAGACTTCTCTTCCTTCTCTATCTTAGTCTGGAAACTCTCTTGAAACCTGTCCACCATGGCCAACCCTGCTGATATTTGAAATTCCAGTGGCATAACTTCTAGCATCGCAGCAACATGTGAGCCATCACAGTGTGACAAGCCAACAGGCAGGTGATGTAGAAAATACAAATTGTGTTTATTTGATGCTTTCTTTGTGTCAGGCACTGTTTTAGGTGTTGTGTTACAAAGGTAACACAAAAAGGTACCCATCTGAGGTTAAGACCTGGGAAAGGAAGGGAAGGTTATGGTTTTAACTAGGGTTACCAGTTGTTGCTTATGTGCCATTGAGTCACTTGTGACTCATTGTGGCCCTAGGTACAACATCCCTAAACCCTGCTCT